>NW_027397125.1:1294730-1513711 GCF_003265705.2 Callorhinus ursinus
AATATATGGTGATTAACATAACAATAAAAAATTAAAAAAAATAATTAATAAATAAAAATGAAAAGAATAAAGAATTTAAAAATGAAAAAACTACAATGAGACAGTACTACATAATATCAGGTAAGCTAAAATTAAAATTGACATCATATGTTGGCAAGCATATAGGGCAAATTTTATATTCATATATGGCTGGTAGAAGTATATATTGATCACCTTAGAAAACTCTTTGACAATATCTACTGCAGAGGGACATTAGCTTATTTACCTTGGGATCCAGCAATTCCACATCTAATCATGTACTCAATAGAAAGGTATGAATATATATATATATATATATATATATATATATATATACACCGAAAGATGTATATGAGAATGTTCATAGCTACATGATTCATGGTAGCCAAAAATCCAATGTCCATACTAGAATGGATAGATTATGGTATATTCATATAATAGAATACTAAATAAAAATTAAATAAACTGCTATTGCCAGGCATAACATGGAGGCATCTCATATTCCAAACTGTTACACAAAAGAAGTCAGACACAAAAGGGTACAATTTATAACATCCAAAAACAGGAAAATTTATCTATAGTGTTATAAAAGTGGTTACCCTTGGGATGAGGGGATGGTGTTGACTGGGGAACACAGGGAACACTTTTGGGAAGCTAGTAATATTCTATATCCTGATCTAGGTGGTGATTTACATGAGTGTGTTCATTTTATAAAAACTGCTAAAAACTTTTTTAGTGTCAAATGTAATTTGTGTAGTTTACTGTATATATGGTATGTTTATAGTAATTTTGAAAGTTAAAAAATAAATTTTAAAAATTAAAAATTTTAACACATTTTCAAAGTTAATGAATATTGTCAAGTATTGCTAAGATATCATTTTGGGAAGTGGTCCTACTTCTATTTGAGAAAGACGTCAAATGCTGTATTTTCAGAAAATATTCTGTATAAGAATTTATGCATCTATGGAACCCTTATAGTTATAAATTACTTATATTTTCCATGTACATAATTTTTAACATGCTATTATCAGAAAAAGTATACAATGAGTAATATTATATAGGATGCTTTTAGCTAATATTTAGGATGCTTTTATTATTCAGGATGTTTTTAGCTATATCAGAAAATTCTGACTCAACTAAATGACACCACTAAGGAATTTATTATCGTACAAAAGAAGCCAGGAGGTTGGCAAATCCAATGTTGGTTAATTCAATGCCTTAACATCTCTTCAAGGACCCCAAGTTTGCTGCATCTTACTGCCTTGCTATCTTCATGTATCAATTTTGTCTTGAAACTTATGACTTTATGATCACAAGATGGCTACACCAGTTCTAAGCATCACAGTGTTCAGAACAAATTTTAGAACAAATAAAACATTTCTCAGAATCCCTTCAGCAGACTTTCCCTTGTGTCTCATTAGTTATTGCTCTAGAACGTGCCCTTACTCAAAACTAATTACTGGTAAGGGGAATAGATGAGTGCACCAAATTGAGTAAGATTTATCAGGATCTAACCTTGGTCTCTAAGGGGTAAGCAGATACCTGAATAGAATCAGAATTCTGTTAAGAAGGAAGAGGAAGAGGGGTAGAGGGATAGTTGTTTCTCAGGAAACCAGAAGTATCTACTATAACAGCTGACTGAATCACAATAAAGGAAGCACAACATAAATGGTTTTTAGGTATCATTCAAAATATCTGTAATGCTATTAGTTTTTAAATGTTCTCTCTGGTTCTATTATCTATGTATTTTTTATCTTGCAAGAATCATAAAGAATTCAAATGTAAAAGGTCAAGTAAATAGATTAGCTTATCCACACATTTTTGTCTTACTTGTATAGGATAAGTAAACACGGATTCATTTTTTAAAATTTTTGCCTGTTTAACTATTTGAGTAAATATACATATAGCTACAGCATATCTTTTGCAATGACAGCACTATGACAATTATCCATGTTCACGTTTAATAATAATAGTCCTGACACAACTAGTAAATGGTGGAATCATTTAGCCATATTGACGACTGGCAATTTTAAAAGATTATTAAGAGGGTACCCATTATAAAGAACTAATTCCTGATACATATCAAGATTTTTTTTTAACAATATAATGACTTAGTTTCAGAGAAGCAAACGTGACATAACCAAGGTACTGGGTTATCAATAAACTGTAAACAAAATGATAACAACTATTCTAGAAGCTTCAAGAAAATAACAGTAGACCCTTATTAGAATAGCCTTCCTTCAGATTCTGCAACTCCCTGGACAGTGAGAGTAAGTAATTATCTAGAGAGAAGGTCTTAGTTACTGGACAAAATATCAACAACAAGGTTAAACTCTTGTGTTTAGAAAAATTCCATAGGACCATACAGCTGTAACAGTGGAAGATTTTATTCTAATAGATAATCTAGGAAATATCCCAGTTACCATGTTTAGATATTTTAGGTCAGATTTATGAATAACATTTAAAAGTCAACAAGTTATTTATAAAAACAATATTCCATCACTTACAACATCAACAAAAGGAACTGTTATTACATTACCTCATAACCTCAGAAATTTCTATTCCTATGCAAAAAGCTATTAGTGAGTAATGAAATATTAATAGCAAGAATGTAGTTGTATTTCTGGCATTGAACCAAGTTTCAGCCATTAGTAAGTCATGTATTTATGCCAAAAAAAAATCCAAGTATAGCACTCATTTGCTCTCTCTGTTCAGTACTAACTCAAAAGTTTGTGTTGGACTGTTCTAGAAACATAACACTGCAAAAATCTGTAGATTTCACTTATAGCCTGAATAAGTCAATTATTTGTAATACTTGAGGTCTTCCAGTATCCTAGAGGTTTGTGCAATATTCTCTCTAAAAAAATAAGTGGAGAAAAATTATTTAAAAAATAAAAGATTTCATGGACATTTCATAAAAAGATTTCATGAACAGCCAGCTGTTCACCATCAGATAGATCCTTTTGTTCTGATCTTTCCTAAACCTCACATTGATTCCTGCCCATTCCCTGACTTGCACATCAGTAATGAAGGTACATTTGATTTTGGCTTTTTAAAAATTTGAAAAGAAAATCAAATGTATAAAAGCAGTGAGTCAAAAATCTCCTTTTACATATATTTGTCTTGTACTGTGCTTTTCACATCTAGTATCTATTTTATTCTCACAAGAATTTCATATAATAGTAAAGGAGGTAATATTTATGCCACTTTATAAGGAGAACTGGGTCACGCAGAAGTTGAATGTCTGAGATGATCCAGCTATTCAGAAACAAATACACCTGAAATCCAAGTCTCACCTAAGGTTTAAGTTCTTCCTATTTAGGCCTCGCTTCCTTCAGATACCATATTTTTTGCACAATATGAAAGAAATGGAAGTGCTTATTTAAAACTGACACAACAGCTCTGGACTTCCCAGAACTCCTGAAGTCAATTCTGTTGTCAGATGCATCAAAGCTTCACAATGACAGGAGACTGAGCAAAGTAGGAAAGGATATGTTTCCAGTAAGAAAAAAAATTGATAATTATAGATTTTGAGTAAATGGCAAAAACAGAATCAGTTGACAATGAGTTCCATTTTGGGTTCTTATTTTAATATTTCTTCCAAATTCTGCTCATAATACACTCCCTATTTAAATTCATAAAAATGTTTTTCTAGCCACAAAATGATTAGTTTAATACCTAAACTTTTGGGGTATTATTATGATGATGATTAGCTAAAACTTGAAATAAATCTATTTCTAGTTGTCAATTTATACAAGTAGCCTATTTTGCCTTTCAATAATTTCATTTTAGCTTTTTATAGGTAAAATACTCCCTTTTGATTTCTAGTAGGAAACCACTCTCCTTAAAATGTTTTTATAAATGAAGCTAATGCATTTCCTCCACAAGAATCATATTATATTTGAACTACAATGTATAGGTTAAAAAAAAAAGGCAGCACTTGAGGAACCCCATCAAGACAAGGGGAGCAGGCTGTCTATACTTGGCCCAGGACACGTGAAACTAAATCCAAATGACATAAAATAAGATGCATTCCCAGTGATTGTCTTTTTGTCAAAGCTCCAGGAAATCACCCCACAATTAGAGAGTTGGTGCTATCTTCTCTTAGCAAAATTGAACAGCCATCATGTGCTTTAAGAGTAATTTTTTGATACATAACTTCTGCTTATATGCTTAGTTAACATGTCTTTGGACAGTTCTCATTTTGGAGGGACTTTAGAAACTAGTAAATAATTGTCCTTTTCTTTTTCAGTGAAAATCAGTTTTCAGTCGTTCATTCTCCCTTCTTTACCGTCTCATGCCCAATCACTTAGTTACAGTGGGATAAGTACCTCACTCACAGCACTCACATCCCACATGGGGATGAGCTCCGCAGTCAAATGTTATATAATTAAAATTAAGAAAATTTGCCTTAAAATACAGTATATAGATATGCATATACACTTATATAAGGTAATCCTTTTACATATTAAACTTGAGAACCACTGGGATTCCTAAAAAAGAACCAAGAGAAGGGCTATCCACAGAAGTGTGGCCATTCAAACCATTCTGCATTTAAGACAACTACTGACTCCCTAGCTAATAGGCAATGAGTAGAAATTTCTAATGTGTTTGTGTTTGCCCAGAGTTATTTACTCCATTTTCTTTGGATATCAGGCCTCTAAAACCTCAAGTAATATAAAGTGTGATTTTTGTTGCTATGGGAATTAGAGAAAATAGAAAAGTCACATGAGAAAGAGTTATGTTCTAATGCTAACTTTAAGTTAAAAAATACAATCAACTGGACATCAACATTCCTTGAGTGCCTTTCATCTAGAAGGTCCCATGACCCTACATACCCTAAGAAAGTGAAGTCCCCTTTTGCCACATTTCTCTAAACTTGCTCTCAAATGGTCAGTTCCTCCTCAAAACCCCAGTTAACGTCAGGCAAGGATTAATTACTCAGGCATCCCATCTTTCCCCTGCTGCTCCAAGCTATCTTTAGAAGCTTATGCTGGAGGAACCCTAAAATGTACTGGAAATATTCTTAACATGGAGAGTAACTTCCCTCCCTTTGTGGCAAACAGATGTTATTTCTAGTATTAGCCAGATTTTTTAAAGTTATTAGGAGAAATACTAAATATTGAAAATTAATTTTATTTATTTATTTAAGATTTTATCTATTTATTATTTGAGAGAGAGAGAGTGCACACGGGGGAGGGGGAAAGGAGAGGGAGCGTGAGAGAAAATCAAAGCAGACTCTGCACTGAGCGCAGAGCCTGACATGGGGCTCAATCTCAGGACCCTGAGATCACGACCTGAGCTGAAATCAAAGTCAGACATTTAAACAACTGAGCCGCCCAGGTGCCCTGAAAATTAATTTTAAATTTAAATGTTCTCTTTGAAGTTAAATAGACTTATATAGTTAGAAAAAAGATGAGAAGAGAGGCAGCATGGGATGATAAAATAATGAATGAAAGTAAGAAAATACAGCCAAGTTTCTCCAGGTCAGTAACTTTTAGTAATTCTGTATTCCAAGTGCCTACCCAAACACAATGCCTGGTTCCCTGCAGGTTTTCAATAAATATTTGCTAAACTTAGCTGTTGAGTTTTAGGTCTATAAAACAGACACTGGACAAGGGATGTCTAAATAAAATTCCAGCTCTAACATTCTTGCCATATCTCATTCCAAGGAAACCAACATCACAGGGTACCAACTATGAAAAAGTGTCATAGTTCTACTTTAGGAAACCCTGTCAGTTTCATCAACTTGGTGGATTTCACCAATTTTATCATATTCTATCTTTTGTTTATCTTTATTAAAGTCTGTTTTTGCCAAAATGAGTTCCATGACATAATCCAGCCAGTTAACAGTGGCAATGGTTCCCAAACCTGTCAGCACATGAGAATCATGGAAATCTGTTTCCCTCTTCAGATCTACTAAATTGGAATCTCCAGTGATAGGACCCCAGAAATACATTTGCCAAAAGGCCCCCTATGTGTTTTTGATAAACATATTCTACAAATCTCTTAAGTTTAAAACATCAGAACTACACACACACACACACACACACACACACACACACACACACACACACACACACACTTTCTTCTTGGATATCATATGTTAACAAAGGAGTTTTTCCTTTTTTATTTTTTGACTCCATTTTTTGTTTTTATATTGTTTTGTTTTAACCTTTTATTATAGAATATTTCAAACATACACAAAACAGGGCAAACAGTAAACCACCATGTCCTTTTCAAAAATTATAGATTCTTAATCTATACTGCGACTCTCACATGATTTTGAATCAAACCCCACAGAGAACAAAGGATGTTTTCTGAGCCATGGTAAAATGGTTTCTTCTCAAAATAATGTCACATCTTAAGTTAGAACCTGCATAACCAAATTTTCTACCTTGGAGTGCAGAGCCTGGGATGAAACAGGCCAGATACACTGATGAAAGCCACAGGCAGTGGTGGCAATTTCTCTTCAAAGTCATTGCTTTCAGCCTTTCTTACAGTTCATTTTATTCCCTACACATTTTAATGTGCTACCACATCTCATGGAGTAATGTTTTCAAGTCAGTCTGTTTTTCTGCTCTGGATTCATAGATAGAATTCTCTTGTTCATCTTTACCTCTAATAATGATAAAGCTTAGATAGATCTGAACCAGTAGATCACACCAAAACAACACTACTTGGTAGAAAAGTGTGACATTTGTCTAAGTAACCTGAATGCTACAATTAACTCAGCAAAGAAAAAAACTACTGGGAATATGACTAAATGTGACATACCACACCATCTAAGAAAAGATGGTCTTCCCTTTCTATCTTTCCCTTTTCTGTTGCAGATCTGAAAACACTATTAAGGCAGTAGAGAGAAAGTACTGTTTTAAAAATAAACAGTCATTTATTTTTATATTACTATTTATTATAATTTGGGCATTCAGTATAGAACCAAATGCGGTATGCCATAACAGGGTGTCCTTCCAATATGGAGTAGATTGCTACATTCCATTCAACTCTATTTGATTCTCTTTGGTAGTTAAAAAAAAAAAAAATGTCGTGTTTTTCCAAAAGCTAAGTTAAGGCCTTAACCATTCATATATCAATTAGTCAAACTTCAATTATCATTAAGTCAACCTGGTTTCATCAATGAAGGAAAGCTTTTTCTTTTTTTTTTTTTAAGATTTTATTTATTCATTTAAGAGAGAGAGAGAGAGAACATGAGCAGGGAGAGAGGCAGAGGAAGAGGGAGAAGTAGACTCCGCTGACCTGGGAGCCCAACGTGGGGCTCAATCCCAGGACCCAGAGATCTGACCTGAGCTGAAGGCAGATGCTTTACCATCTGAGCTGCCCAGGTGCCCCACGAAAGGTTTTCTTAATGAAGGATGTCAGAAAGTAAAATTCAACCCCAACAAAGACCATAAACAGTTTCCTAAATATTCCCAAGTTCTAATTTCTAAATATCATTCATATCAAAGATATCATAGGATCAATCTCACAAGACTAAAAATCCTATATGGTAACCCTAGGATAGCCTGGTATTCTTCGATTTTGGTCTGTCTCTATTGTACAGCTACTTATTAAACTATCCAAGGATCAGAAAGGAGCATTGAAATACCTCTGCAAATTTGAGTTCCCTTACACTAAATTTCAGTATATGTGACTTTGCTTCTGTGCTTTTTCAGCAATTATAAAAATTCTGTTTCAATAAATATGAGCCATTACTGTAGGGAACAATTATAAAAAGTAAGGGAAGCTTGTGGAATAGAAAAGAGAAGTATAAGGACAGCTTAGCTAGAAGAGAAAGATTTTTAAAAAGTTAAAGAGAATAAACACAGATGTTATACAATCCTACATCTGTTTGAAAAGAGGGGGCTGGGTAATGTATGTAAAAGGTAACAGAGACTATCCTCTGGGGCTGCACCTTGGGAGAGATACAGTGGGGATCCGAGAGCTGGATTAACAAATCCAAATCATAAAATCTGAAAACTATTGAATATTTGGACAGCAGGCTATGTAACGGAACTAAAACACATCTTAGTATGCACATTCTAAAACAAAGCAAAACAAGTTTATAAACTTTTCAACCAAACCACCAGGTAGAATGATCCTAGAACATTTCCAGTGAGCTAGAAATGGTAAATAAAAAGTAATCATACATGGAATAATTATTAAGATATAGAAAATGCCATTCACATTTTTTAATATGCTACACTAATTATTTCATTTCTGTGGACAAAAAGAAAAATTTATAATAGCTTTTATTGGTTTACTGACATATTAGCTTCTAAATCTATATTATGTTATCAATATGTTCTTCAAGATTTCCAGAAACTAAAAAAATGTTCCCACAAAATAAACACATATGGTACCAAATATTTACATATTGGAATATATATTTAATAAGGTATTATTATTGACATTTACAAACAATTTCCTACTAGCATAAATAAAGTTTATCAACAGGCCTCATTCTTTCTGAATCTGAGACTTTCTCTTCAATCATAGTTCCAAAGATGAGTTCTAGGATCAAAAATTGTGAGGATTCCTTGTACTGCCTGCATATGTTTCTCTTCCTTAATAATCAAGACAGAAATGTTCATATTCTGGAACAATTCAAGGAATTGACCCTCAGACCAATGGACTAACCAAATTGGAGGGGCAAATTGTACATATTTTAATATTCTCTATAGGACACACTGTTAACACTACCATTTTTTAAATCTTTGTCTTCAGTTTCAGAAAATGGCTTATCTAGCACCCAAACTATTAATTACAGTAGAGCAGTACATTCAACATGAATGTCCACTAAGAGTTATTGTAATAACTTAATATATACAAACTTCTAAAAAATACAAATTTTAAAGATGGTTCGATCATCCTACCAAATATAGTAATGATAAAGCATTGGTATTTCCTGTCAAACTATTTTGAATTCCAATCTCTTTCCTGATTCTTTTCTTTTGTTCTCCTCTAACCTTTTTGTAATTTTGTCAACTTTTCAGTTTCCCGTTAAGCTCAATAGTCAAAAATGAAGTACAGAGGCAATTAACTCCCCCAACAATAGTAACTGTTCAAAAGTCATTGTGGCAATTTACATTTTGTTAGTGCTTCTGCCTTCCATCTCTGAGAATCATAAATCCCAAAACCCCTTCAGAATGCAAGTCTAGCACAGATGGAAGGAGTTTTATTTCACTTGGGAACTGAGAAGGTGAAGTCATTCCGAAGTGGAAGAGAACATAACCAGTCCAGTGTGTGCCATTTAATGCAATGATTCCCATGTGAGGTACTTCATTTGCTGGTGCACTGCTGACAGCAGAAATGCTGCTTAGCACAGCAATATATTAGCCATTTGTGAGGCATTAGGATAGCAAATACCTAAGACCATGGAAAAACTGAAGAAGTCAATGGAATCAGGTTATCTGAGTGACCTGAATCAATGCTTCACAATACTCCTTTTAAAAATGCACCCAGCCCCTCATTTTAAATCTGGAGGTGTCTTTGGGTCTAAAATGAGTCTCTTGCAGACAGCATATCGATGGGTCTTGTTTTTTTTTATCCAATCTGATACCCTGTGTCTTTTGATTGGGGTATTTAGCCCATTTACATTCAGGGTAACTATTGAAAGATATGAATTTAGTGCCATTGTATTGCCTATAAGGTGACTGTTATTGTATACTGTCTCTGTTCCTTTCTGG
Source organism: Callorhinus ursinus (assembly GCF_003265705.2). Lineage (NCBI taxonomy): Eukaryota > Metazoa > Chordata > Mammalia > Carnivora > Otariidae > Callorhinus > Callorhinus ursinus. The sequence goes on from NW_027397125.1 coordinate 1,304,435, forward strand.
TCTATGTTACTTTTAGGCTCTCTCTTTGCTTAGAGGACCCCTTTCTATATTTCTTATAGGGCTGGTTTGGTACTCGCAAATTCTTTTAGTTTTTGTTTGTCCTGGAAGCTTTTTATCTCTCCTTCTGTTTTCAATGAAAGCCTAGTTGGATACAGTATTCTTGACTGCATATTTTTCTCATTTAGTGCTCTGAATATATCATGCCAGTCCTTTCTGGCCTGCCAGGTCTCTGTGGATAGCTCTGTTGCCAATCTAATGGACCCTCAACTCTCTAGTAAACTAATTTTTGACAAAGCAGGGAAGAATGTCCAATGGAAAAAAGTATCTTCAACAAATGGTGTTGGGAAAATTGGACAGCCACATGCAGAAGAATGAAACTGGACCATTTCCTTACACCACACACAAAAATAGACTCAAAATGGTTGAAAGACCTAAATGTGACATAGGAGTCCATCAACATCCTAAAGGAGAACACAGGCAGCAACCTCTTCGACCTCAGCTGCAGCAACTTCTTCCTAGAAACATCGCCAAAGGCAAGGGAAGCAAGGGCAAAAATGAACTATTGGGACTTCATGAAGATAAAAAGCTTTTGCACAGCCAAGGAAACACTCAACAAAACCAAAAGACAACGGACAGAACGGGAGAAGATATTTGCAAATGACATATCAGATAAAGGGCTAGTATCCAAAATCTATAAAGAATTTATCAAACTCAACACCCAAAGAACAAATAATACAATCAAGAAATGGGCAGATGACACGAACAGACATTTCTGCAAAGAAGACATCCAAATGGCCAGAGACACACGAGAAAGTGCTCAACATCGCTCGGCATCAGGGAAATCCAAATCAAAACCTCAATGAGATGCCACCTCACACTTCCTCAAAAAGTTGAAAATAGAGCTACCATATGACCCAGCAATTGCACTACTGGGTATTTACCCCAAAGATATAAAGGTAGTGATCCAAAGGGGTATGTGCAACCTGATGTTTATGGCAGCAATGTCCACAATAGCCAAACTACGGAAAGAGCCAAGATGTCCATCGAAGGATGAATGGATAAAGAAGAAGTGGTATATATATAAAATGGAATATTATGCAGCCATCAAAAAAATGAAATCTTGCCATTTGCAATGATGTGGATGCAACTAGAGGGTATTATGCTAAGCAAAATAAGTCAGTCAGAGAAAGTATCATGTGATCTCACTGATATGAGGAATTTGAGAAACAAGACAGAGGATCATATAGGAAGGGAGGGAAAAATAAGACAAAACCAGAGGAGACAAACCATGAGAGACTCTTAATCTCACAAAACAAACTGAGGGTTGCTGGAGTGGAGGCGGGTGGGAGGGAGGGGTGCCTGGGTGATGGACACTGGGGAGGGTATGTGCTCTGGAGAGCTCTGTGAATTGTGTAGGACTGATGAATCACAGACCTGTACCCCTGAAACAAATAATACATTATATGCTAATAAAATAAATAAATAGGTAGTATTGACATCTTCACAATATTTGTTCTTCCAATCCATGAGCATGGAACGTTTTTCCATTTCTTTGTGTCTTCCTCAATTTCTTTCATGAGTATTTTATAGTTTTCTGAGTACAGATCCTTTGCCTCTTTGGTTAGATTTATTCCTACGTATCTTATGGTTTTGGGGGCAATTGTAAATGGGATTGACTCCTTAATTTCTTTCTTCTGTCTTGTTGTTAGTGTATAGGAATGCCACTGATTTCTGTGCATTGATTTTATAGCCTGCCACTTTACTGAATTCCTATATGAGTTCTAGCAGTTTTGGGGTGGAGTCTTTTGGGTTTTCCACATACAGTATCATATCATCTGCAAAGAGTGAGAGTTTGACTTCTTCTTTGTGGATTCGGATGCCCTTTATTTCTTTTTGTTGTCTGATTGCTGTGGCTAGGACTTCTAATACTATGTTGAATAGCAGTGGTGAGAGTGGACATCCCTGCCATATTCCTGACCTTAGGAGGAAAGCTCTCAATTTTTCCCCATTGAGAATGATATTTGCTGTGGGTTTTTCATAGATGGCTTTTATGATATTGAGGTATGGACCCTCTATCCCTATACTCTAAAGAGTTTTGATCAAGAAAGGATGCTGAACTTTGTCAAATGCTTTTTCTGCATCTATTGAGAGGATCATATGATTCTTGTTCTTTCTTTTGTTAATGTATTGTATCACGTTGATTGATTTTTGGATGATAAACCAACCTTGCAGCCCAGGGATAAATCCCACCTGGTCGTGGTGAATAATCCTTTTAATGTACTATTGGATCCTATTGGCTAGTATTTTGGTGAGAATTTTTGCATCCATGTTCATCAAGGATATTGGTCTGTAATTCTCCTTTTTGATGGGGTCTTTGTCTGGTTTTGGGATCAAAGTAATGGTGGTCTCATAAAATGAGTTTGGAAGTTTTCCTTCCATTTCTATTTTTTGGAACAGTTTCAGAAGAATAGGTATTAATTCTTCTTTAAATGTTTGGTAGAATTCCCTTGGGAAGCCATCTGGCCCTGGGCTTTTGTTTCTTGGGAGATTTTTGATGACTGCTTCAATTTCCTTAGCAGCTATAGGTCTGTTCAGGTTTTCTATTTCTTCCTGGTTCAGTTTTGGTAGTTGATACATCTCTAGGAATGCATCCATTTCTTCCAGGTTATCTAATTTGCTGGCAGATAGTTGCTCATAATATGTTCTTATAATTGTTTGTATTTCTTTGGTGTTGGTTGTGATCTCTCCTCTTTCACTGTTTTCCAGAGTGGCTGCACCAGCTTGCCTTCCCACCAACAGTGTCGGAGGATTCCCCATTCTCCACATCCTCACCAACTTCTGTCGTTTCCTGACTTGTTAATTTTAGCCATTCTGACCAGTGTGAGGTGGTACCTCATTGAGGTTTTGTTTTGGATTTCCCTGATGTCAAGTGATGTTGAGCACTTTTTCATGTGTCTTGGAATTCTGGATGTCTTCTTTGGAAAAATGTCTTCTGCCCATTTCTTGATTGGATCATTTGTTCTTTGGGTGTTGAGTTTGATAAGTTCTTTATAGATTTTGGATACTAGCCCTTTATCCAATATGTCATTTGCAAATATCTTCTCCCATTCTGTCCATTGTCTTTTGGTTTTGTTGACTGTTTCTTTTGCTGTACAAAAGCTTTTTATTTTGATGAAGTTCCAATAGTTCATTTTTGCCCTTGCTTCCCTTGCCTTTGGCGATGTTTCTAGGAAGAAGTTGCTGCGGCTGAGATTGAAGAGGTTGCTCTCTGTGTTCTCCTTTAGGATTCTGATAGACTCCTGTCTCACATTTAGGTCTTTCAACCATTTTGAGTCTATTTTTGTGTGTGGTGTAAGGAAACGGTCCAGTTTCATTCTTCTGCATGTGGCTGTCCAATTTTCCCAACACAATTTGTTGAAGAGACTGTCTTTATTCCACTGGACATTCTTTCCTACTTTGCTGAAGATGAGGTGACCAAAGAGTTGAGGGTCCATTTCTGGGCTCTTTATTCTGTTCCATTGATCTATGTGTCTATTTCTGTGCGAATACCATACTGTCTTGATGATTACAGCTTTGTAATAAAGCTTGAAGTCTGGAATTGTCACCAGCTTTGCTTTTCTTTTTCAACATTCCTCTGGCTATTCGGGGCCTTTTCTGGTTCCATACAAATTTTAGAATTATTTGTTCCATTTCTTTGAAAAAAGTTGATGGTATTTTGATAGGGATTGCATTAAATGTGTAGAACCTCCTCAAAAAGTTGAAAATAGAGCTACCCTACTACCCAGCAATTGCACTACTATTTACCCCAAAGATACAAATGTAGTGATCCAAAAGGGTACATGCACCCCAATATTTATAGCAGCAATGTCCACAATAGCCAAACTATGGAAAGAGCCCAGATGTCCATCAACAGATGAATGGATAAAGAAGATGTGGTATATATATACACATACACACACATACACACGTATATATATACAATGGAATATTATGCAGCCATCAAAAGGAATGAAATCTTGCCATTTGCAACGATGTGGATGGAACTGGAGGGTATTACGCTGAGCGAAATAAGTCAATCAGAGAAAGACATGTATCATATGATCTCACTGATATGAGGAATTCTTAATCTCAGGAAACAAACTGAGGGTTGCTGGAGTGGTGGGGGGGTGGCTGGGTGATAGACTTTGGGGAGGGTATGTGCTATGGTGAGCGCTGTCAATTGTGTAAGACTGTTGAATCACAGACCTGTACCTCTGAAACAAATAATATATGTTAAAAAAAAAAAAAGGAGAAGAAGATAGCAGGAAGGAGGAAGGGAAAAATGAACGGGGAGAAATCCGAGGGGGAGACGAACCATGAGAGACTATAGACTCTGAGAAACAAACTGAGGGTTCTAGAGGGGAGGGGGGGGGAGGATGGGTTAGCCTGGTGATGGGTATTAAAGAGGGCATGTACTGAGTGGAGTACTGTGTGTTATACGCAAACAATGAATCATGGAACACCACATCAAAAACTAATGATGTAAGGTATGGTGATTAACATAATAAAAGAAAAGAAAAGAAAAAAAAAGAACCTGGCACATGGTAACATAAAAAAATACATACATACATACATATAAGTTCATATAAACAAAATAAAAAATAAAAAAAAATGCTCCCAGATGCATAAGGTAGAAGGGCATTGCAGGTATTGAGGGAGGTGTTGCTTCACTCCACTCTTCTGAATGAATAAAACAAAAGTTAAATGCCAATCACAGGTTTTACACCTTAATTCTTTCCCTTTCTCCCCATCTCTTCTCTTTTTGCCTATTTCTCTGCTGTGTAGATTCAGCTCCAGAAATTGTAGAGAAGAATAAAGACATTTATATAAAAATTAACCTCACCCCCACTCCTAAACTTTTTATCTGCTTCTCCTGCTTTACTTTCTTTATTGTGGTTCTGATCATCCGACATATTTTATTTAATCTGTTTTTTACCCATGCATAGTAAGCATTTAATAGAAAACAGATCTGTGGATAAACAAACATTTGTTTGTACAAAGTGACATTGTGGTATAGGAGAAAACTAAGATTTAAGTGTGTAAAAATAATAAAGAGTGGGAAGCTATGGCCACAATTAGCTACAGGAAAGACTGTGAAAACTTCGAAATTTATCTACAGGGCTCTTCCAGTCTCCTTTTTATAGCCCACCACACCCTCTTCAGCTCCATCTCTTCCCTGCCTACACATCCTTGGCAGCCAGGACCCTCATGAGGAGGATGATAATGGTGATGATTAGTATCTACTAAGTGCTCAGTCCATCCCAGGCACTGCAAAAGACATTTCACATATTTTATCTAATCATCACAACAATCCTGTATGGTCAGAATTTTATATTGAAATAAGAAAATCTCAAGTGATTTTTTTTTGTGTGTGTGAGGATCAAACCAGCTAATATATATCAGGTGATTAGAACAGTACCTAGCTGTAAGTGCTACATAAGTATGTAAGTGCTACCTAAGCTACTACAACTACTGTTATTATCATTACTGATTTATCTCCATTTTGGCGACGAAGAAACTGAGACTCAGAGTGGTTACTGAGCTAACCAACAATACAGAGCATGGAATTGAAAGAACCTGGATTTTAACCCAAATCAATGTGGTTCCCAGTCTGTGTTTTTTCCACCATGTGACACTGATACCAGTTGGCTGCTCAAACTTTGGACCTAGTGTTACTGTAGAGTCTGTCCTCCCACTGGAATAAGCCATGGCCTGAGCTTTTAAGAGCAGAACTACTGCCAACTTTTACTCCAGGACTACTTTCTGATACAAAATAGTAATTTTGAGCTAGTATTTTACATATGATATTGATTCATTTACATTCTTCTCTAATGATGCATTTGGTCTTTATCCAGCCTTTCACAAAATGTTTTCCATTAAACAATACTTCCACCAGGTGCTCCTTAAAGTGTTGCCTGGGCAACTAAGTATGAGAAATAATGAATTATATATTTCTCTTATTGAATCACAAAGCATTCTGGAATTTTAACAGTTTTGAAAAGTCTGGGTAAAGAAATCCGTTTCACCCAGAGTTTTCTAATGTATTTGACAAGATCCTTAAAAAAAAGATCACTACTTTATAAAGGACACTTTAAGAAATCTTAATCCGATGTAATGGATATACCATGAGGAATTTCAGACCACAGGGGAGACATTTTGTTGTTAGGGAGTCTTCTTTATAGTGGCAATATCATACCAGACTCCAGTAGTTCTATCCATGAGCCCCTAAAGAGATAGTACAACCTACATCATGGAGCTGGAGAATACTTTCACTCTCTCATTTACAAACAAGGAATACAGGACCCAAACTGTTAAGGTATTTGGATATAATTTTAAGTTATAAAATACTCTGAGGAATTGGTTTGGAAATGAGGAAGCCTATATTTTACTTTTGACTATAACAATTATTTATAGCAGAGAAAATCAATTAAACTATCTATCCTATTTTCCTCCACCACAAAAAAGTTTTCATTCTCCTTTCATACCAGAGAGGTTATTATCATAAATAGCCCAGATAGTTCAAGGCTACTTAAAGCTTTTAGGAAAAAATTCACATTTAGGTCTTTAGACTCCTTAGAAAAATATTAAAATTGGCCAATAACACAACCCAGATTACAACTTTGATGCACTTTGCACACGTTTTTTATTTGAACACTGGAAATTTTGAGCTAATCATAAACTTAAAGAAAAACTGCAAGTTCAATGCAAGAAAGCTTTTTTTTAAAATCATGAACGATTAAGAAAAGATTGCCAATTGGAAACCCCATCACATCTGATTAGTGTTTAACTCCTACAAAGACAGACATTCTCCCACATAACTTCAACACAACCATCAAAATCAGAAACTTAATATTGTTACCATCTAATGCACAGACACCATTAGTTTCTCCACTTGTCCTCATAATTTTCACCATAGCAAAAAAGAAGAAAAAGACTGTTTAGAATCATATGTTATCATGTCTTTTAACTCCCCTTCAGTCTGTAAGTTTCTCTCAGTATTCCTTCAACTCTTGTAAGACTTGATCCTTTTTGAAGAGGTTATTATGTGGAATATTAACTCAATTTGGAATTTACTTGATGTTTTCCCATGAACAGAGTAAGCTTATGCATATTTGACAGGAATATCACAGAAGTGATAGTGTGTTCTTTTTGTTTCCCAACCAGTGGCACACAGGTTCAAACTGTTCCATTGTTATGGTTATTTAATTAAGGTGGTATTGTCCAGGCTTCTCCACTATAAAATAGCTCTCTCCCCTGTAAGTAATAAACATTTTGTGGAAAAGTATTGTAGAATTATATTAGTATACCATTCCTCACCAAACCTTTATGTATGTATTACTTATTCAACTCCTGGTTTCCTGTATTATTCAATTGGTTAAAATCGATAATTATCATTATATGTTCCAACAGAAATTTGAACCAGATTTGGAGAGTGGCAAGCTAAATTCTAGAAACTATGGACACACCCAATCATTCTTTGAGAACTTCCTTAATTTCTGATAAAAGATATTCTAGGCTCACCTTATACCTTCACTGCCCCCATCACAGAATCAGCCATTTCTCCAAGAAGCCCTGGTTCCTTTCAGTGGAAAATGATGGATGTTAGGTATAGGTTGTTACTGATATGTTGTTATTCCTGGACCCTCTTGCTGAATAGAACTAGGGGATATAAGTATACACCACTCACACACACACAAAGATATATGGACATTTACACTTATATTTCTATATCTATTAAAAATGAATTAATAGATTCATGAATTTTTGATATTTATAATTCTAATTCAATATCACAGGTATATTCTGGTTGTCTTTCTTTCCAAATTTGTGCATCTTTCCCAGATAGTGAGAAACCTAGATCCTGTTATCCTTAATTAATGTATTTGTTTGATCAATCCTCCTCTATATAAACTATCTCCTATCTCTGCTGCCACTTTTCCCCATGCAAATGTCATCCTCTCCCCATATGAGTTATACTAATATCAAATAAAGTAGTTTTCAAGACAAACAATATTACCAGTATTAAAAAAAAGTCTTTTCATTATGATAAAGGAGTCAATTCATCAGGAGAATATAAATTTCCTAAATATTTTGTGCCTAATAATACTTCAAAATAAATGAAGCATATTTATTAATTATATATCAATGAAAAAAAATAAATGAAGCAAAAGTTGATAGAACTGCAAAGAGAAAGAGATAAATCCACAATTACAGTTGCTTATTTCAGTACCTCTCTCAACAATTGATAGAACAAGTAGACAGGAAATCATCAAGAATGTAAAAGATTTGAAGACTATCAACTAAACTGACCCAATTCTTAAGTGTACTTAAGAATACTCTAAGAATACTTAGAGTATTAAGAATAGTCTACCCAATAGACATTCTATATAAGGGAACACAGAACATTTCCTAAGATAAACTATATTGTGGGACATACAGTACCTCATTAAATTTAAAAGGACTAAGTAATACAAAGTGTATTCTCTGACAACAGAATTTAGAAATCAGTAAAAGAAAGATCTCTGAAAACTCCCCAAATACTTAAAAACTTAACAAAGACAATTCCAAATAACAATCCATAGGTCAAAGAAAGATGACTAAAAATAATTAGAGAACATTATGACCAAGTAGAAAATGAGAACCAATGTATGAAAATGTGTGGGCTGTCAAAAAAGCAAAACTTTGGAGAAATATATAGCACCTAACATCTATATCAGAAAATAAAGGATGTCTGAAACCAGGGAATTCTGCTTCCACCTAAGGAAAATGGAAATAAAGAGCAAGTGAAACCCAAAGAAAGCAAGAAAAGGAGGTAATGAGTGGAAAAGTGAAACACAAAATAAAATAGAATAAAATCAATAAAACCAAAAGATAGCTGTTTGAGAAAAATCTATAAAATTCACAAACCTCTAGTCAGAGTGATCAGAAAATAAACACTGATGATGCAAATTACCAGTATTAGGAAGGAAATAGAGGATGTCAATACAGATTCTACATATTTGTGCTTGTATGTTTTTATTTTAATTCCAGTTAGTTACCAGTGTAATATCAGTTTCAGGTGTATAATTTGGTGATTCAACACTTCTACACAACACCCGGTGCTCATCACAAGTGCCCTCCTTCATCCCCATCACCTATTTAACCCATGCCCTGCCCACCTCCTCTCTGGTAAGCACCAGTTTGTTCTGTATAATTAAGAATCCATTTCTTGGTTTACCTCTCTCTCTCTCTTATTTTTTTCCCCTTTGTTCATTTGTTTTGTTTCTTAAATTCCACATAGAGTAAAATCATAAGGTATTTGTCTTTCTCTGACTTATTTCACTTAGCACTATGCTCTCTAGCTCCATCCATGACATTGTAAGTGGAAAGATTTCATTCTTTTTATGGCTGAATATTCCATTGTATGTATGTATATTGTGTGTGTATATCTTCATTCATGTATGTATGTATATTGTGTGTGTGTGTGTGTGTGTGTGTGTGTCTTCATTCATCAGTCGATGGACACTTGGGCTGCTTCCATATCTTGGCTATTGCAAATAATGCTACTATAAACATAGGGGTGCATGTATCCCTTTGAATTTTTTATATTCTTTCAGTAAACACCCAGTAGTGTGATGTCTAGATCATAAGGTAATTCTATTTTCAAGTTTTTGAGGAACCTCCATGTTTTCCACAGTGGCTGCACCAGTTTGCATTCCCATCAACAGTGCATAAGTGTTCCTTTTTCCCCGTATCCTTGCCCACACCTGTTGTTTCTCATGTTGTTGATTTTAGCCATTCTGGCAGGTGTGAGGTGATATCTCATTGTAGTTTTGATTTGCATTTCCCATTTTGATTGCATTCCTTTTGCAATAAGACAAGTAAAAAAAAAAAAAAAGGCATCCAGATTGAAAGGAAGAAACAAAACCATGCTTATTCACAAAATGACATGATATCTATTTAGAAAACCCCATGAACCTAAAATAAGGTACTAAGAGTAAGTTTAGCAAAGTTTCAGGATATAAAAAAAAAAAGAGGGGCGCCTCGGTGGCTCAGTTGTTAAGCATCTGCCTTTGGCTCAGGTCATGATCCCGGGGTCCTGGGATCGAGCCCCGCATCGGGCTCCCTGCTCAGCGGGAAGCCTGCTTCTCCCTCTCCCACTCCCCCTGCTTGTGTTCCCTCTCTCGCTGTGTCTGTCTCTGTCAAACAAATAAAATCTTAAAAAAAAGGTCATTATGCAGAAAATTGCAATAAACAATCAAAAACTGAAAGTAAAAATCAATGTCATTTAAAATAACATCAAAATGTGAAATACTTAGGAATGAGCTTGATGAAGGATATGTAAAGCTTATATACTGAAAACCACAAAACTTTTCTGAGAGAAATTTAAAAAATACCTAAATGAAGAGATGGACCATGTGCATGGGTCAAGTGACTCAATATCGTTAAGTTGCCAATTCTCCCCTAAATTGAGTTATAAATGTGATACAATCCTGATCAATATCCAAGGAAATTTTTTTCAAAGAAGTTGACAAGATTATTCTTCAATTCATATAAAAATACAAATGACCTAGAGTAACCAAAACAACTTTGAAAACAAACAACCTTGAAAAAAATGACTAATACCACTTAACTTCAAAAGTTATGACCCAAAAAAAAAAAAACATTACAATGCTGCAGTCAATAATACAGTACGGTACTGGCAGAAAGATAAACAGATAACAGATAAACAGTAAGACACTACTAAACATTTTTTAGAATGCTTAAAATTTAAAAGATTGACCATACCAAGTGCTGCTAAGGATTTGAAGGAACTATACCTCTCAAACACTACTATTAGAAATACTAAATGGTACAACTGCTTTAGAAAACAGTTTCACAATTTCTTAAAAAGTGAAACAGCTGTTTCACTCTTCAGTATTTATATAAGAGAAATAAAAGCATATTTCCATACAAAGACTTTTACACAAGTATTTACAGCAGCTTTATTTAAAATAATAACAAGAAACAACCCAAATGTTCATCAACAGCTGTATGGATAATAAACTGTGCTACATTCATGCACTGGAATACTATTCAGCCAGATCTACTCATAATTAACATAAATACAGAGGATAAGTATTATTTCTCATGGGGAAAAATTAAAATTTGGTGTGATTCTATAAGGCACTAACAGAACAATATTCAAGTAACAACCTGGTGCTCACAGAAATGCTTCTAAACCCAAAGATGAGTGGCAAGTTTCTTATCAAACATAGTAGAAGAATCTTTTACCCCTCTCATTTGTTCTCCTCCAAATTATTTTACTAAAGAAAATTAGACCATTCATAAGCCATATCATAATTACTGATAGTCATTCTTAACTTTTTAGATAATGAACCATATAAACAGAACATTTCAGGCAAATAAAAAAGAATAGTAAGTCTTTTCTAACTAAAGAGGGATCTTTGGTTGTGGACCAATTCCCTCATAGGATAGGTTTCACAAGGGTCTCTGTTTTTCTAAGAAATTTCCAATAAGTATATAGCTACTAAGTGTGTCAGTATAGCTGAATTTTAACAATGCATTAAAAGATCATTTCAGTCATTTTTAGTCTCAATTCTCAAGAAGAAAGAATAATATTATCTAAATTTTATCACTTCCTCATCTTCTGATGGAGGTCTTAGCAACTGAGTTAGGACAATGGCAAACACACAGCAGAAACAAGGAAGAAAGACCATGCAGTATTAGCAATAACTTGCCACCAGGAATAGGACATGCAGAAAGTTAGCCCAGTCTGAATAGTCTACTCATCCCCATTCTTAAGTATTCACACAGATTATGACACAAACAAGTTAACTTTGAGCTAGATGTGCCAAATTTTAAAACCATGAAGATCTAGGTTGAAAGGCTATTTTACTCTAAAACCTGACCTTCTATCTTTAATAAATACAAAACCTTTATAAATATCCCTCATTATAAGTAAAATCAAAATATGAAATATTAAAACTACAAAATACAGGGGGGCCTAGGTTAAGTGTCTGCCTTCGGCTCAGGTCATGATCTCAGGGTCCTGGGATCAACCTTGAGTCCTAGGATGGAGCTCCGCGTCAGGCTCCCTATTCAGCGGGGAATTGGCTTCTTCCTCTCACTCTCCCTCTGTGCTTTCTTGCTCTCTCTCTCTCTCTCTCAAATAAATAAATAAATAATATTCAAATAAAAAGAACTACAAAATATGTAAGATAAAGAACAAATTCAGTATACATAAGCCAAATTCTCATTATTGTAAGGTTTCAAGGATCTACGAAGCAGCCTTGCCTTTGGGACACCTATCTACAACTCAGTTCTAGGCAGCATCTGTGGGGAAAAATGACAGCCAAAGGGTATATAAAGTTTCCCTATTAAAATGGTTCTCTGTAAAAAAGTCTAAGGGGGTACCAATCATCCCCATTTCCTCTACAAAATACCCAAAATAATACAAAAGAATGTAAGTAAAAACAGTGTACTTCCTATGAAAACATAACTGCAAGACAAATCTCTAATATCATTCCGAAAGCCATCCCTTCCTTAATTTCTTCTATATAGACAGATTGGATCCAAAACTATTCCAGGTCTTTGTGTTCATTAAAAAAGATATATATTTTAATTGAAATACTCAAGTATAAATGTTTATTAGGTATTACAATTCTCTGGAAATATAAATCCCAATATATCTGGAGATGCTTTCCTATTATAATGTTCAGTTTCCTAACAAAAACATTCAATGCACTACACTCCAGTTTCATACCAACAGAAATACATGGTTAGCTTTAAATTGTGTATCTGACTCACAGGGCAGGAGAATATTGTCTATAAATTGTCTGCTGTAACTTTATCATTTTACAGATAAGGAAATCTCTCTGATACTGAGAGAGATTAAGTGTTCTGACCAGGTTTAAATAGTTAATCAATGGCAAGCAAGGATTAAAAATAAGTCTGCATATACTGTCCAAAGGCCTATCTATTACTCTATGCTATGTAAATTTCTAAGTAATCTACCTATGTATAAGTCACAGATAGATGCCAGTGTATAAATTATTCATGTATATTCAGAATTTTGTTACAAATTAGACATACTAAGGGAGGACTGGATAAAATGCACTTATTTCCACCTGACATCTAAAAAATAGCTATTTTTTACATTTCTTACCCATCATGTTAGTTGATCAGAATGAAAAATCCTGCTGGTGTGACTTTTTTTTTTTCAGAACTGTCATTTTAGTTCAGTCCCCAAATGCTTATGTATCCTAGGAATGATACTTAATGACATTTAAATATTAAAAATTAGTGTGTATATGCAAGCAGCAAGGATCCTGTGATTTACATTTTTGGAATAGTTAAGGCCATTTTCACACACTAAGTATCCCATAACAGGTTGCCAATTTATAAACAAAGAGCTATCTCTATACTGGACACAGCAACTGTCAAAACTATTATTACCACTAGAAAGGTCCTCTCAATGTGCTTTCAGATGCTATTTCTAACAAGTGAACAACTCAGCTGTCTAGAACACCACGGGAGTGTGAGGACCAGATTTAGAGATGGTCCAAGTAGCTCCTCTCTCTTCCATGTTCACAGTCTATAAGTACCTGGACTCTATAATGAATAAGATGTAACACTTAAGAGTAAGGGTTCTCAATGTTTTACATAAAAGATGGTATTACCACTGTGATAAACCTAGCAAGAAAAAAAATCTCAACCAACAACTATTTATCATCATTATAATGCTGTTTTGTTTTAAATAAAATTGATCCATTTGGCAGCAAATAAGATTCATCATTAACAAAAAAGTATAATATGGCTTTTTACTTATTCTCAAATTTTATCTACTCACATTATGTTTCATTCTAAAGACCACAGTGTACCAAGTCCAAGTGATTCTCTTTGAACTTCTGAGCCTTCACTTTTAGTATTGCATTTGACAAATCCTTACTGAAAATCAATTATGTCTCAGGTAGTGTACTTGATTCTAGGAATAAGAAAAGCCAATAAAGCAAGGCTCCTTTCCCCAAGATATTCAATTGAATGGGTCAGGCTGTTGTGTACACAGTAATTTCAGTATACAGTAACAAGTGTGATGATGGAGGTGTTGACAAGATGGACACTGCAGGTTCTCTACTCTAGACCAGACTAGACTAGAAGTCAGTCAGGAAAGAATGCTGATGGATGTGGCACCCAAGAAGAGTCTTGAAAGATGAGTCAACATTAACCAAGAAAACAAGGATGGCAAAGGCCATTCCAGCAAAGAAATGCAGGCATTCCTCATTTCATTGCCAGTGACCTTTTTTGCATTTCACAAATAATTGCATTTTTTTTTTTTACAAATTGAAGGTTTGTGGCAACCTTGTGACAATGTCTACCAGCACCATTTTTCTAATAGCATTTGCTCATTTCATGACTCATGTCACATTTTGGAAATTCTCATATTTCAAACTTTTTCATTATTAATATATTTGTTATGATGATCTGTGATCAGTAATTATGACTTGCTGAAAGCTTAGATGATGCTTAATATTTTTTAGCCATAAAGTATTTTTAATTAAGGTATGTACATGGTTTTTTAGACAGGATGCTATTTCACATTTAATAAGTTATAGTATAGTGTAAACATAATTTTTATATGTACTAGGAAACCAAAAAATTCATCTGACTCACTTTATTGCAATATCTGCTTTATTGTCGTGGTATAGAACCAAACTGGCAATATCTCTGAGGTATGCCAGTAGACTGACGGACCCTAGTACATGTAGAGAATTATGTACAGTTCAGTTCCCTTGGAGCTATAAGTCTGGAGGGATCAATTAAAAGAAAATCTTCCAAATCATATTAAAGAATTTAGAGTTTAACCTTTAGTGCAGGGATTGTAAATTGTCTAAAAAACCTGAAACCTGAAGGCCCAGAATTGTTTTGTTTCATCAACATGACACTGCTTAGAAATTTTACATTTGAGTACTTCAAGGCATTAAATACAATTTGCAGTGTTCCAAGGAACAACATTATTTATTTGAGCCATTTGTACAGGTTATAGTAACTGACTAGAGTTTACAGGCAATTAATGCATTTGAAGTACAAATGAAACATGTTAGATTTTCATTTTTAAATAAAATACAGTGAATATAGCTAAAGACAATTGTGATCATATGAATAAAAATATTGCAAAATATCTTCCAAAAATGACAAAGATTGACAAAAAGAACAAAATAAACAGATGAAACCAGTAAGAATAAATATATACTTGCATTATAACTAGAATACAAGGACACTATAGAAATCAAAATAGCTCTATGTAGAAAAATCAAACACCATTTTCCAGTGGAGTTATTTCTTAATATTCTATCCCAAACCTTTAAGACAGTAAGTCAGGGTCCAGGGAACACTGTATAGAAGAGAGAAAAATGGAATGAAAAGTCTATGATTAAACTCAATTACCCTTGAAAAGGGAAAGTCTACCATAGATGTGAAAATACTTAGAACAGAAGTCCAAATAAATCAGTGTTAATTATAGGTAAGGGACATCAAAGTGCATGGGATTACAATAGGCAGTCTTGAAAAGGCAATGCTGATGGATAAAGACACCTGATGGATAAAGACACATAAAGGGAGAGAGAGGCACCCACTAAAAAATGCACCATAAAGGGAGAGAAAAGCCAGAAGGGTAAATTCAGGATAATATAAGACAAAGTGAAGGAAAAAAGAAAAACTGAATGGGACGCATCACCTCCCCCAACCCCTCAACACTTTCCAAAGAAGCCATCTATAAGTAAACTATGCATAACTGTTAGTAGCAGAAGTCAGTGGTTCTTGAACTAGAAATCTCACAACTCACATCAAAAGAGCCAGCCCTTCTAGAAAGTAGAGGCACAAACAAAGCTACTAGAAGAAGAAAATACAAGCTGAGAATCAAAATAATTCAGTTGATGAAAACCTAAATATAAAGCAAAAGAAGGCTATAGCACAATATTCTCAATAGTACTGAATATCCTCAAATAAGTATTTGGGGGATATGAAAATAAATATTGAGCCAGAAGTTTAAAAAGTAGAAGCAAAATTATCAAAAATAAGAAATAAATGATGGAACTCAGATTTTTTTAAATTCAGAAAAAAATAGAGGACAGATATCAAATCAGAAATAAAGATGAAATTACAAATGCTCCCCAAATGACTTGAACAAGTATTGAAAAAAAATGGAAAATGAAAGTGAGCTTTAAAAGACATTAAAACAACCACTAGATCAAAGAAGTCATTAGAGAGGAAATAAAATTTCTTGAGACAAACAAAAATGCAGATCCAACAGACCAGAACAGCAAAAGCAGATCTAAGAGGAAAGTTCATAGCAGTAAACACATGTATTACAAAGCAAGAAAGATCCCAAACACAACCTAACTCTATACCTAAGGATTGGAAAAAGAACAAACTAAGCCCAAAGTTAGCAGAAAAAAAGGAAATAATAAAGCAGAAATAAATGAAATAGAGAACAGAAAAACAATACAAAAAATTAACCAAACTAAGAGTTGATTCTTTGACAAGATAAACAGAAATTAAGAACCCTTAGCTAAACTAACCAGGAAAAATAAAGAATCCAAATCAACAAAATTATAAATCGAAAAGGAGACATTACAATGAACACCACAGAAAATGAAAGAATCATAAGAGACCACACACACAAAAATTAGACAACCTAAAAGAAATGGAAAAAATCTTAGAAACATACAACTTACCAAGACTGAATCAGGAAGAAATAAAAAATCTGAATAGACTTATTACTAACAAGAAGATTGAATCAGTAATAATAATTAAAAAAAAATCCAACTAAGGGATGCCTGGGTGGTGCAGTCAGTTAAGCATCTGACTCTCGGTTTCAGCTCAGGTCGTGATCTCAGGGTTGTGAGATTGAACCCCATGTCAGGCTCCATGCTTAGCACAGAGTCTGCTTAAGACTCCCCCTCCCTCTGCCCTTTCTCTCTCTCTCAAATAAATAAATAAATATTAAAGAAATCTTTCAACTAAGAAAAACCCAGAATGAAACAACTTCACTGGTGAATTTTGTCAAACATTTAAGGAAGAATTAAAACAATCCTTAATAAAAATTTCCAAAAACTTGAAGAGACCACTTCCAAACTCACTTTACAAGGCAAGCATTGTCCTGACACCAATACCAGAAAAGGATGTTACTTAAAAAGGAAACTACAGGCTAATTATGGGCTAATATCTCTAATGAATATAGATACAAAAATTCTCAATAAAATACTAGCAAACCAAATTCATCAGCACATTAAAAGGATCATTCACCATGATCAAGTGGGATTTATCCCTGAGATGCAAGGATGGCTCAACATATGCAAACCAATCAATGTGACACAACACATTAACAGAATGAAAGAAAAGAATCATATTATCATCTCAACAGACACAGAAAAAGCGTCTAACAAAATTCAACATCGACTTATGGTAAAAAAAATAAAACTCAGCAAATTAGGCATAAAAGAAACATATCTCAACATAATAGAGGCTGTATATGAGAATCCCACAGCTTACATGATACCCAATGGTGAAAAGCTGAAACTTTTCCTCTAATATCAGAAACAAGACAAGGGTGCCCACTCACCACTCCTACTCAATATAACACGAGAAGTCCTAACTAATCAGGTAAAAAAGCCAAAAAAAAAAAAAAAACCCAGAAAAGAAAAGAAAGGTAAAGGAAAAAGGAAAGGAATCAGATTGGAAAGGAGAAAGTAAAATTGTCCCTATATGCAAATGACATGATTTTATATGTAGAAAATCCTAGACTCAACCAAAAAATAAATGAATTCGGTAAAGGTGCAAGATACAAAATTAACATACAAAATTCAGTAGCATTTCTATACACTAAAAACAAATTTTCTGAAAAAGAAATAAAAATGTCATTCTCATTTACAATAGCATCAAAAACAATAAATATTCAGGAATAAATTTAAGGAGGTTAAATATCTCTACTCTGAACACTACAAGACACTGATGACACAAATTGAAGATGGCACAAATAAATGTAAAGGTATCTTATGTTCATGGAACTGAAACAATAATGTTAAAATTTCATTACTATCAAATCATCTATAAATTCAATGCAACCCCTATCAAGAGTCCAGTGGTATTTTTTACAGAAGTAGAAAAAACACTCCTAAAATTTATATGGAATCACAAAAGACCCCAAATAGCCAAAGCAATCCTGAGAAAGAAAAACAAAATAGGAGGCACTATACTGCCTGATTTCAAACTATACTATAAAGCTATAGTCATCAAATCAGTTTGGTACTGGCATAAAAATAGACAAATAGACTAATAGAACAGAATTAAAAGTCCAAAAATAAACCCACACAGATATAGTCAATTAATATTTGACAAGGGAGCCAAGAATACTCAATGGAGAACAGAAACTATTTTCAATAAATACTGCTGGGATAATTGGATATTCACATGTAAAACAATGAAACTGGACCCATATCTTATACCACACACAAAAATAAACTTGAAATGAATTAAAGACTTAAATTTAAGTCCTGAAATCATTAAACTCTCAGAGGAAAACAGGAATAAATCTCCTTGACATGGGTCTTGGTCATGATTTTTTAGATATGATACCTAAAGTACAAGCAACAAAATAAAGAAAAACAAACAAGTGGGCCCACATCAAACCACAAATCTGTCCAGCAAAAGAAACCATCAACAAAGTGAAAAGAAAACCTACTTAATAGAAAAAAAAATATTTGTAAACTATATATCTGATACGGGATTAACGTCTAAAATACATGAAGAGCTCATACAAATCAATTGTTAAAAAACAACCCAATTAAAAAATGGGCAAAGAGGGGCACCTGGGTGGCTCAGTCTCAAGAAAAGGCCAAGGTATATGAAAAAGATGATCAGTATAACTAGTCACTAGGGAAATAACAAATTAAACCCACAATAATATATCACCTCATGCCTGTTAAAATGGCCATCAACAAAAAATAAGAGATAATAAATGCTGATGTGGATGGGGAAAAAAGGGAACCCTAGTACACTGTTGGTGGGATTATAAACTGATACAGCCACTCTGAAAAATATAATGGAGAATATGTTTAATTAAAAATAGAACTACCATGGGACCCAGTAATTCTACTTCTAGGAATATATCCAAAGGAAATGAAAACTTACTTGAAAAGATAATTGCACCCCCATGCTATACTCCAAATCCGCAGCATTATTTACAATAGCAAAAACATGGGGAAAAAAAACCCTAAGTGTCTATCAATGGATGAATGATAAATGGAATATTATCCAGCCATAAAATAATTTAAAAAAAAAATCCTACCATTGGCAACAACATGGCTGGACCTTGAAGGCCTTATGCTAAGTGAAATAAAGAAAAACAAACTGTATGTTCTCACATGTGGAATCTTTAAAAAATAAAACAAAAACACCTCACAGATCTGTGATTATCAGAGATGAAAAGTAAATGGAAGGGAAACTGGAGGCAAGTGGTCAGGAGCTATAAACTTCTAGTTATAAGATAAATAAGTACTAGAGATATAATGTTCAACATGATGACTATTATACACTGTTGTATAATATATAAGTAAGTTGTTAAGAAAGTAAAACCTCTCAGTTTTTCCCCATTGAGAATGATATTCGCTGTGGGTTTTCCCTGGATGGCTTTTATGATATTGAGGTATGTACCCTCTATCCCTACACTCTTCAGAGTTTTGATCAAGAAAGGATGCTGTACTTTGTCAAATGCTTTTTCTGCATCTATTGAGAGGATCATATGGTTCTCATTCTTTCTTTTCTTAATGTATTGTATCCCACTGATTGATTTGCAGATGTTGAACCAACCTTGAAGCCCAGGGATAAACCCCACTTGGTCGTGGTGAACAATCCTTTTAATATACTGTTGGATCCTACTGGCTAGTATTTTGGTGAGAATTTTTGCATCTGTGTTCATCATGGATATTGGTTTGTAATTCTCCTTTTTGATGGGGTCTTTGGTTTGGGGATCAAGGTAATGGTGGCCTCATAAAACAAGTTTGGAAGTTTTCCTTCCATTTCTATTTTTTGGAATAGTTTCAGGAGAATAGGTATTAATTCTTCTTTAATTGTTTGATAGAATTCCCCTGGGAAGCCATCTGGCCCTGGGCTCTTGTTTGTTGGGACATTTTTGATGCCTGCTTCAATTTCCTTAGTGGTTTATATGTCTGTTCAGGTTTTCTATTTCTTCCTGGTTCAGTTTTGGTAGTTGATACATCTCTAGAAATGCATCCATTTCTTCCAGATTATCTAATTTGCTGGCATAGAGTTGCTCATAATATGTTCTTATAATTATTTGTATTTCTTTGGTGTTGGTTGTGATTTCTCCTCTTTCATTCCTGATTCTGTTGATTTGGGTCATTTCTCTTTTTTTTTTGATAAATCTGGCCAGGGGTTTATCAATCTTGTTAATTCTTTCAAAGAACCAGCTCCTAGTTTTGTTGATCTGTTCTACTGCTCTTTTGGTTTCTATTTCATTGATTTCTGCTTTGATCTTTATTATTTCTCTTCTCCTGTTGGGTTTAGGCTTTATTTGCTGTTTCTCCAGCTCCTTTAGTTGTAATGGGCAGAAGACATGAACAGACATTTTTCCAAAGAAGACATCCAAATGGCCAACAGACCCATGAAAAAGTGCTCAACATCGCTTGGCATCAGGGAAATCCAAATCAAAACCTCAACGAGATACCACCTCACACCAGTCAGAATGACTAAAACTAACAAATCAGGAAATGACAGATGTTGGCGGGGATGCAGAGAAAGGGGAACCCTCCTACACTGTTGGTGGGAATGCAAGCTGGTGCAGGCACTCTGGAAAACAGTATGGAGGTTCCTCAAAAAGTTGAAAATAGAGCTACCGTATGATCCAGTAACTGCACTACTGGGTATTTACCCAAAAGATACAAATGTAGGTACCCAAAGGGGTAGGTGCACCCCAATGTTTATAGCAGCAATGTCCACAATAGCCAAACTATGGAAAGAGCCAAGATGTCCATAAACAGATGAATGGATAAAGAAGAAGTGGTATATATATATATATATATATATATATATATATATATATATACACATATATATATACACACACAATGGAATACTATGCAGCCATCTAAAGGAATGAAATCTTGCCATTTGCAATGACGTGGATAGAACTGGAGGGTATTATGCTGAGCAAAATAAGTCCTTCAGAGAAAGACATGTATCATATGATCTCACTGATATGAGGAATTCTTAATCTCAGGAAACAAACTGAGGGTTGCTGAAGTGGTGGGGGGGTGGGAGGGATGGGGTGACTGGGTGATAGACACTGGGGAGAGTATGTGCTACGGTGAGCGCTGTGAGTTGTGTATGACTGTTGAATCACAGACCTGTACCTCTGAAACAAATAATACATTATATGTTAAAAAAAAAAAAGAAGATAGCAGGAGGGGAAGAATTAAGGGGGGGAAATCAGAGGGGGAGACAAACCATGAGAGACTATGGACACTGAGAAACAAACTGAGGGCTCTAGAGGGGAGGAAGTGGGGGGATGGGTTAGCCTGGTGATGGGTATTAAAGAGGGAACGTATTGAATGGAGCACTAGGTGTCATACGCAAACAATGAATCATGGAACACTACATCAAAAACTAATAATGTAATTTATGGTGATTAACATAACATAATAAAATAAAATTTAAAAAAGGAAAGAAAAACCTGATAGTTCTTACCACCACAAGGAAAAATTTTTCTTTTTTTCTTTCATTTCTTTTTATTTTATCTATATGAGAAGTTGGATGTTAAATAAACCTATTGTAATAGTTCAAAATATATGTAAATCAAATCATTACGCTGTATGCCTTAAAATTATATAATGATGTATGTTAATTATTTCTTGATAAAACTAGGGGGAAGACATGAAAAAGTCAAAAAGAAAGTAGTTAAAATAGTCAAAGAATGTATAACAAATGTAATGTTGGAGTCTCTGAAGTAGGAAAATAATACAATGGAAAAGAATATTTAAAATCTTACACTAAAAGAACTTTACTGAAGTAAAAGAAGACTTTTAACTTTTTTCCCAAGTGGTGTGCTGAGGCATACCAGTATGCTAAGTGAACTCACAGGCATGCCATGGAATATTTTTAACTTGTGAGGAAAATACAGTAATATCTGACATCTGTTGAAATTCACAGAGTCAAAAGAGTTTACAGATTCAACATTAGATAGTACAACATTTCTTTTCATGGCATGAAATCTTTGCAAAGTAGAACTGTCGACAGTTGTTGTGATAAAAAGCAAATACTATATGAGAACCAGTGTGGAACCAATGTGGAACAGGCAGTATCCAATTGGATTCTAAGGTTTGAGAAACTGTACAGTGTTCAACAGGCTCATCCCCCTAAAGGAGGTAATTTGAGTCAGGAACAAAATAAAAACATTGTTGTTTTTTTTTTTTCTCTCTCAATTACTTTCAAATGGCCACCGAGTTCTTAGGACATAAATATTTATTGTTTGGACCAGAGTACTTAAACTGTTATATATTTGGTGGGGGGCTCTAGGAGCTCCACGAAAATATTTCTGACACCCTATGGGTACTATGTACTAAGAAAGCTAAAAACCTCTGCTATAATCCATATACAGAAAGAGCTTACCAGATATCCTGGAAAATTGATCCTCGATGATCAACTGTGAGACACAGCCTATTAAAACTATTAGACTATAAAAAATTACCAGGGTCTAAGGGGAAAAATCAAGTAACTTATAAGAGCAAGAAAAACAGATGGACATTAGAGTTCTCAAAAGCAATTACACAACAAGGCAACAACAGAACAATATTTTGAAGAACTAAAGCAAATATGAAACATGATTTTCATATGCAGCCAAGCTGTCCTTCAAGTATCAAGGCTATAGAAAAACAGTTTTAAACATGGAATAACTCATGGAACACAGTACATATGAGCCCTTCTTATGCATTCTAAAAGCAAATGTGTATCATCTAACGATTTCTGGAGAAATATCAGTTGTGGATATAAGACCCAAAAAACAGATGAAGACAAGGAGATAGACGTAAATATAAATATAAATATAAATACATATATATATATTTACTTGGACTATTTATACATCTTCAGAACATATGTATAGTATGTTAAGTAAAACATTACACAAAAGAGGAGAGAGAAAAATAAAGTAGAATAAGCTCATAGTTTTATGGGCAATAGGTCAAAGGGTACAATTAAAAATTGACAAATTAGATAACAAAGGTGAAATAAAACACAGACTCTAAAAGCATTACAAAATGTATTTTAAGTACAAAAGAAGCCACTAGAAAAAAAATACAAACCTTCCTAAATACCAAAGAAAATTTTGGAAATTAAAGAACAAAGCAAACAAATCACAGAGGGGAAAAATCCCAGCAAATAAAACAATGCAATATTACCGAGTTGAAATACAACAGTCATATCAATAAATGTAGATTGGCATAACAAACCAATTACAAGACAAAACTTCAATCTGGTTCACAAATAAGATGCAACTACATGCTACATAATTAATGATACACCTAAAACAAAGTCATTCAGAAAAGATTAGGCATCTGAAGCAAATTGCACCAATAATGAAGCAGGAGTGTGAATTTGACATCAAATAAACTACGATTTAACCAAAAAGAATTAAACATAACAAAAACTTTTTTTAAAACTCATTGCCACAATTCGTAATAAAGATACCACATTCATGAATATTCATCCACCACTTAGTACAGCAACCACCTTTACAAAGCAGAAACAGACATGAAGAAGAGATAGAAACATAATGCAAAAAAACTTTAACATACCACCCTCAGTACAAGACATTAAATGGACAAAAACCAGGTAAAGATATAGCAGACCAAAACTGTATAATCAGTATGCTGCATCTCATAGATATATATATAACTTTTATCCTCATGAGATAGAGAGTACACCTTCATCTTAAGTGTGTATGAAATATTAACAAAAGTTTACCATATATTAGTCATACTGAAAGCATAAGTTTCATAAAAATAGAAGTATTAAAGACATGTTCTGACAAAAACTCAGTAAGCCTAGAAATTAATAATAAAATAAAATGCAAAAAGACCCTTTCTACTGAATATTAAGAGGAGAAGCCCCTTCTCCACTTAACAACTCTTGGGTGAAAGGGCAAAAACAAATAGCAATTTGAGAATTTCTAAAGACAATGATAATGAAAACACTGCAAATTATTATGGCACACATTTAAAATAAGAGAAAAATTTATAGTCTTGAATACTTTTGTTAGTAAAAACAAAAGGATGAAAATAAATGTGCTAGAGAAGCTAGCTAAAAACTAGAAAAACAACAACAGCAACAACAAAGTAAGCCAGAGAAATAAAGTGAGGGGAATAATAAAGATAAGCACAAAAATCTATGAAGTAGAGAAAGGAAAACATTGATCTAATTAATAAATCAAAATCTTGGGTTTCTCAAAAAAGTGACAAAAATAATTTAAAAAGGGGGAGGAGAAGAAAGCAAAAATGCAGCACAAGAAATAATGAGAAAGCAACCACTGAAAATTAAAAAATAAAAATGATGCAAATCTTTATGTTAATAAATTTGAAAATCTAGATAGAACGAATAATTTCCAAAGAAAACATAGTTTACAAAATTTACTCAATCAGAGATAGAATGCTTAAAAAGACAAATTTATTACTCATAAGTAGAGAAAATTTAGAAAAAATTCTCAACTAAAAAGCTCCAGGCTCTGACAGTTTCACTGGAGAATTCTACCAAACGTTAATGATCAGACTATTCTAATGCTACATACATTATTCCAGAACACAGAAAAAAAAGGAAGTCTTACAAATTCTTTATATAAAGCAAGTGTAACATTAAAATCTAAATCTGGGGCACCTGGGTGGCTCAGTTGGTTAAGCAACTGCCTTCTGCTCAGGTCATGATCCTGGAGTCCCTGGATTGAGTCCCGCATCGGGCTCCCTGCTCGGCAGGGAGTCTGCTTCTCCCTCTGACCTGCCCCCTCTCATGTGCTCTCTCTCTCTCTCTCATTCTCTCTCTCTCAAATAAATAAATAAAATCTTTAAAAAAAATAAATAAATAAATAAATAAATAAATAAAATCCAAATCTGTAAAGACAATAGCAAATAAAATTAAAGATCAGTATCACTTATCAATGTCATTCCAAAAATAAAAATATTAACAAACTAAATCTAAAAATCCAAGTGTACATTAAGATATATGCACATCACAACCAAATGAGATTTATTCCAGGAACTATATTAATGGATTAGGGAGTCCATTAATATAATATAACATAATAAAACATCTAAGAAGAAAAATGATATGATTATGACTATCAATTTAAAAAAATAAAAATCAAAAATCAAAACTCCACCTTTGGTAAAATTTAACATCTATTTGATTAAAAAGCATTCAGAAAAACATGAATTAATATATACTTATTTTGAAAGATTTATATGAGAGAGAGAGCCTGAGCAGGAGGAGGGGCAGAGGGAGAAGCAGACTTCCTGCTGAGCAGGGAGCCCAATGCAGGGCTCAATCCCAGGACCCTGAGATCATGACCTGAGGCAAGGCAGACACTTAACTGACTGAGCCATCCAGGCACCCCTATACTTTTTAAACATAATAAAATATAGACAACTTAGTCTTAAAACCAGTATCTTAATACAGAATCACAAGAGATTAAATACCCTTAAGATTAGGAAAAAGATAAAGATATCTACTTTTTCCACTACCCAATAACATTGTATTGGTGGAAATAGTAAATGCAATTAGAAAACAAAAATCTATTAGATTAGTGGTTCTTAAAACGTGGTCTGTAAATCCCAGGTAATTCCAAGACTCTTTTAAGGGGTTCACAATGTCAAAAGTTTTCCCCAAATAATACTAAGATATTACTTGCTTTTGCTGCTGTATTGATATTTGTACCGATGGTGCAACAGAATACAGGTTAAAACTGCTGACATAATAGCATGAATCACGGTAATGACATCAAACTTTACTAGTAACTATTATATTCTTTACTATCAGGAACTAAAAAAAAAAATCAAGTATCACTTAAATGTCCTTAATCTAGTAGTAAAAATTATTAATATTATTAAATCTCAAGCCTTGAGTACATTTCTTTTTAATATTCAGTGTGATAAAAGGGAAAGTATGCATAAAGGACTTAATGTTGCATACCAAATTATACTGTTTGTCTCAAGGAAAATCGCTTGTACAATTCTCTCAGTTGTGAGCTAAATTAGCACTTATTTCATGGAACACCATTTTCCATGACAAAAATTGACAGATAAATTATAGTTATTCAGATTGGATATCTGGCATACATTTTCTAGAAAATGCACAAAGTGAACATCAAGAAAAACAACTGATGAGATTTGCTGCCAATGACAAAATTTAAGTTTTAGAAATCTTATATCTACCACCATAAGCTTGACAGCTTCCCAATAATTAAAGCCTTTTCTGATGAGATGAGTAGCAATTTTAACAAATGAGGGATTTTTTTCTGTTTTCTAATGAAATGTGTTAACATGTGGAATATCTGCATAACTCAGTGAAACAATTGTCTCCCATACATATGTAACAAAGTCATGCATGAGTAAAAGACCCATTCAAACCGCAAGATACATTAATGGGTTTTAATGTAACATCATACAAAAATACATTAAAATTGTTTCAGGCTTCCAGATATGGAATGAGTAAGTCACTTGGATGATAGGTACAGCATAAGGAATACAGGCAATGGTACTGTAATAGCATTACATGATGACAGCTACATTTGTGGTGAGCACAGCAATAATGTATAGACTTCTTGGATCGCTATGCTGTGCATCTGAAACTAATATAATATTGTGTGTCAAGTATACTTCAATTTAAAAAATAATTTCAGATTCCATAAAACAAATAACATTTAAGAAGTTATCACGAGTCAAATTTTGGAGTATAAAACAGAATGCCTACAATTCTTTGAAAACGTTACTAAAATATCCCTTTGTTTTTCAGCTACAAACTTTATGAGGCCAGATAATCTACATATAGTTCAACCAGAAAAAATAATGCAAAAGATTGAATGCATTAACATATATAAATATTCACCTATCTTCTAAGCCAGATGTCAAAGGGATTTTAAAAAGCGCACAGTAGTATCAATCTTGTCACTAACTTAACAAAGTAACTCATTAAAAAAAATCTGCTAGCCTACACTGGATTTACCATTATTATTTTTTAACAAATTAACAAATATTTATAATTTTCTGAGTCTTAATTCTAATGAGGTAAATATCAATAGATAACTCATAACCAAAATGTCTTCAGAGTATCTGAAAAATATTTAAGAGTGTAAAAGGGTCTTGAGACTAAAAAGCTTGAGAACTGCTGACTTACAACATTAAAATGGATAAGTAAAACTATCTGTATTTGCACAGACTTTGAAAAACCACAGAACATCAATGATAAAACTACTTTAAGCAACACAAGAATGCAATCAACGATCAGAACACAGAATTAACCTTAAAAAATCAGTACCCTTTGAGATGCCTGGGTGGTTCAGTCAGTTGAGTGCTCTGAATCTTGCTTTTGGCTCAGGTTATGATCTTGGTTGGGGTCATGAGATCAAGCCCCATGTTGGGCTCCAGGCCTAGCGCAGAGTCTACTTGAGATTTCCTCTCTCTCCCTCTGCCCCTCCCCCCAGTCTCTCTCTCTCTAAAATAAATAAATAAAAGCTTTAAAAAAATCAATACCCTTTAAATATACAAGCAATAACCCAGCAGAATGGATGTAATGGTAAAATAAAACCATTTATCATGGCAAAACAGAAAGTAAAATATTTTGAATAAACCTTACAAAAAAGGAAAAGCCTATGTAAGAAAAACCTTAAAACACTTCTAAAAGACTCAAAAATAGTCTTTAACAAATAAGATGTTCCTTTGTCTTAGATATGATGGTTCAACATCATAAAGACACCAGGTCTCGTCAAGTTCATCTATATATTTAAACCTTTATTCCAGTAAAGATACTACAAAGTTTTTTTTATGAAGCTCCTAAGATTTATGTGGAAAATAAGAACGCAAGCAGAATTATGAAAAACTGAAAAAGAAATACTAGTGAAAAGCTAGCCTAACAAAATATTAAAACTTTACATTCTCTGTAATTCAAAGAGTGATATATGAATAGACAGACTGAGGACTAGAAGAGAAGTAAACCCAATACAGAATTTTAGTCATTTCAGAATACTAGAACTAAAAGAAGATACGTATTGTTAAATGGTGCCAGGACAACTAGATAGATGTTTGGGGGAAAGACCAAATAAAATCCATACCTCATAACATTCATAATCCATGTATATCAGAGATCCCAAACAAATGAAAACATAGAAGCTCTAGAAAAATATATTAGTAAATTCTAGCATAAACTGGTTATAGCAGAGGACTTCTAACTACGACTTAAAATCCAGAAGAATAAAAAGAAGATAATTTTCACTACAAAAAATAAAACTTTTGCATGGCAAAAAAAATAAGCAAAGTCAAACACTGAGAGTAAAGATTTTTAACATCTCTCACAGATGAGGTACTAGTATCTCTGATAAAGAAAGAATTCTTAAAAACTTAAGGAAGGAACAATAAAAACTACAATATATTGCTTAAAATATTTTAAAAAGCATAAACAAATGGAAAGATATTCTGTCTACAGACTGGAAGGCTTAATATCATTGAAATGTCAATACTCCCTAAAGTGATCTACAAATTCAATGTAATCCCTATCAAATACCAACAGTGCTTTCTGCAAAAAGAGAAAAACCCACCCTAAAATTCCTATGGAATTCAAGGGACCTCAAATAGCCAAAAAAATCTTGAAAAGGAAGAACAAAACTAGAGGGTTCACACCTCCTGACTTCAAAATCCACTGCAAAGCTACAATAATCAGAACTGTGTGGCAATGGCATAAAGGCAGACATATAGGTCAATGGAATAGAATAGAGAGCCTAGAGATAAACTCTTGCATATACTCTCAAATGATTTTAACAAGGGTGTCAAGACCATTTCAATGAGAAAAGAATAGCTTTTTCAACAAATAGTGCTGGAAAAACTGGATATCCACATGCAAAAGAATTAAGTTGGACCTTTACCTAACATCATACACAAAATTAATTCAAAATGGCCCAAAACCTAAACATAAGAATTAAAACTATAAATATCTTAGAAGAAAACATAAAGCAAAACCTTCACAACATTAGATTTTCCAATGATTTCTAGGATATGACACCACAGGCACAAGCAACAAAAGAAAAAATAAATTAGACTTCGTAAAAATTCAAAATTTGGGGCTCAAAGGAAACAATCAACCACGTGAAAGGCAATCGATGGAATGAAAGAAAACATGTGCAACCCATTTATTTGATACAGGATTCATATTCACAAAATTCATATTTATAACAAATGTATGTAATAGCACTGAACTGTATACTTAAAAATGGTTAAGACAGTAAATTTTATGTGTACTTTACAATAAAAAAAATCGAAAGAAATTAAAAGAACGAATAACCAAACAACAACAAAAAAAACCACAAACCACCAAAAACCCGGAAAACATGAAGAGGTAATTCAAATACAGCCCATAAGCACATGAAAAGACATTCATCTTCATTAACAATAAAAGAAATATACATAAATACTAGGCTGAGATATTCCTCACCTATCACATTGGCCAAAATTAAGAAGATTGACAACATGTGATGTTAGTGAGGTTGTAGAAAAACAGGCAAACAAATCTTGCTAGTATAAACGCACAATGGCACAACCCATATGGAAGCGAATTTAACAATATACAAAAAAATGATATATGTGTTTACTTTCTGATTCAGTAATTCCATTTTGGGGAATGTTTCCTAACGATACATCTCCAATAATATGAATATGTACACACGTATATACAGTTGACCCCTGAACAATGCAGGGGGGGTTAGGGGCATCAAAGCCCTGCACAGTCTAAAATCCACATACAACTTTTAATTGCCCCAAAGCTTCACTACTAATAGCCTACTGCTGACTGGAAGCCTTACCAATAATATAAATAGTTGATTAACATGCATTTTTGTATACTATATGGTATATTGTACTCTTACAATAAAGTAAGCTAGAGAAAAGAAAATGTTATTAAGAAAATCGTAACAGAAAATAAATTTACAGTACTATATTTGCTGAAAAAGATCCACAGTATAAGTAGACTTGCGCAGTTGAAACCCGTGTTGTTCAAGAGTCAATATATATGTACAAGGTTATTTATGAGAGCACTGCAAGAAACTGCAAAATACTGGAAATCATTAAAAGCTAAAACATAGAAGTCTAGTTAAATAAACTATGGAACATCCATGCAATGGAGCACTCTACAGTGTGGGAAAGTATGAAGAATTCTAAGAACTAACATGGAATTCTTTTCAGAATATACTGCTAAGTGAAAAATCAAAATACAGAAGAGCATTCAGAATATGGTATCTTTTGGGTAAGAAAAAAGGAGCACTAAGAGTGTGTGCATGCATGTATGTGTGTGTGTGTGTGTGTGTGTGTGTATTAACTCATTTGTGGAAAAAAAAATACATGACGGATCAACCAAATAAACTAATGAAATTACCTAC
The DNA here is from genome assembly GCF_003265705.2 of Callorhinus ursinus. Taxonomy (NCBI): domain Eukaryota; kingdom Metazoa; phylum Chordata; class Mammalia; order Carnivora; family Otariidae; genus Callorhinus; species Callorhinus ursinus. The sequence continues at coordinate 1,335,156 of NW_027397125.1, forward strand.
AGGTGTAAGTGGAAACAGGGTGGGAAAGGGTTCTAAGAGATGCAGTAGGAATTACTCTTTCCTCAGAATTTCTTTTTAAAATTTTTTCTTTTGAACCGTATTAACAGCATAACATTTAAAAACAATAATATCAATAAGAATGGGAATTAAAGACCACGAAAATGGAATACAAACAAGCACATTTTCAAATGAACAACATAACAACACAATATTTGGACTATTTATCTTCAGATCAAAGACAAAAAGAAATATAAGCAAATGCTGAACTTCAATTATTAGGTTTGTTTATCACAGTGGATGGCTTAGTGATCATGAAACTACTTTTGGTATAATCTAGATTGAGGATGAGGAGAGCTAGGCGTCTCATTGTCACAGAATCACAAATTGTGGACAGTGAGAATACTGTGGTGTTGATTTGGAAGTAGAGGTAAAAATATGTACTCATAATATGCACAAAGACACAGAGACAGAGAAAGGGGGCGGGAAGAGAAGCACACACAGATTCCTGAGAGATCTCAGTATCTATACTATCCTCATAACAATGAGCACAATAGCATCCAAATTGTGTTTTCTAAATACCACTCTCCACTAAAAGGAATTATGACTCATGGATGAATGCCTGATTCCAGGGCCACAGCGAAGAAAGTACAAGATAAGCCTGGAACATCTTGTGTCAGAAAGTAAGAAAATGCTCATGACATAATGGGGACAGGTCAAAAGGACACAGGAGGCAGACTAAAGCAACTCCTACTGGCCAAACATGGGACAATGACTGAGCCAGTCACATACCCCTTACATATTTTATACCTATTACAATATACTGCAGACACACAGATTCTGTGATATTCTTGACAAAAATATATTACTTAATCTAATCATGAGGAAACATCAGATAAACCCAAATTGAGGATCATTCTACAATCAACTGGCCTATATGTTTTAAAAATGTCAAAATCATGAAAGACAAAACAGACTGAGAAACTGTTTCCGAAAAGGAAACTAAAGAGATATGATACTTAAATGTAAAGTGTGATCTTGGTTTGGCTCCTGGCCCAGAATTTTTTTTAAGCTATGAAAGATGTTATTGGGACAATTGGTGAAATATAAAGTATTTCACCAATTGTATGTATGAGTTTTGTTTTCCTGATTTTGATGACTGTAATATGACAGATGGTCCTTGTTCTTAGGAAATACACACAGAAGTATTTAGGGTTAAAGGTGCAAGAGAGCTACAATTTACTCTTCAGAAAAAAATATATATTTATTCCTCACCATTCATAGATTCCATATTTGTGAATTTACCTACTCACTAAAATTGATTTATAACCCCTAAATCAACTGCAGCAATTTCACAGTTATTTGTGGGCATGCATAGAAGAGCAAAAAATTTGAGTCACTCACCACACACATTCCAAGCTGAAGTCAAACAAGGTGACACTCTAACTTCTTGTTTCAGCTGTATATTATAAACTGTCTGTTTTGTGGTCTATTTAGTGCATTTTTCACATTTGAGCTTTTTGCTGGTAATTTTGCTGTTTAAAATGGTCTCTAAGTGTAGTGCTGAAGCGTTGCCTGAGTTCCTAAGCACAAGATGGTTGTGATGTGCCTAATGGAGAAAATATATGTGTCATATAAGCATCATTCAGGTGTGAGTTATACTGCTATTGGCCATGAGTTTAATATAACTTAATCAATTATATATATACAGAATAATAAAATAAGGTATCTTTAAACAGAAAAACACATAGAACAGGGTTATGTATTCATTGGTTGATAAAATGCTCTGACCAGAGGCTTATAAGAAGCTAACCCTGTATTTTCTCTAGGAACAATGGTCCCACAGTCACTAAATACAGTGTTTTCAGTCACTTTTCAGATAATTACCACAGATAATGAGAATAAATGTGTGTGTGTGTGTGTACCACTATTTCTTGAAAAACCATGAGATGAAGTAGCTTAGTTACATTTTAGGATCCTGTCATTTAAAAAACATCTTTAAATACTAAAATTACTCATATGGCCTAGATGCTAATGTTATAAGACTATCTAAAAGAATGAGATCAACACCCATCATCTGAAATTAACTTCAGGGCACACATTATTGAATAAATGGTGGGTAAAATCATCAGTAATATTTAAATTGTTCTCCCTCCTTCTCTCACTCTCTCTCTCCTTTCCCTCAAAAACAATGTTTTTGGATTTGTAAACTAAAAACATATGTTATGTGATCTTGTTGTTGTTTTATGGAATAATTTAGGATGAATTGTGAAGTGCAAAGAGTGGAAGCAGGAAGATACATTAGAAGGCAGCTGACCGGGTGAAAGGGGGTGAAGATCTAAGAATAAAGAGGAGGTGGATTTTACATTTGATTAGGTGTGAAGGACGAAGAAGAAAGAATCAGGAATAACTCAGTATTCTGGCATGAGTGACACATTACCAGTTGATAAACGGAGTTCAGGAGAAGCTCCAGTTTTAACACTTTAGGTGGAAGATGAGTTAAACTTTCACCACAGGGAGTTCCAGATGATCAGCACATAGTTGAATAAATGTGGTGATGTTTAGGGAGAAAAATAAAGCTTAAGTTAAATATTTTAGAAGTCACTACCCAAAGGGGGTGTTTAAAAATCATGAGGGGATGAGATTACCCATGATAGACAGGATGAGAGAAAGGAAAGGTGGGCTGAAGCTGGATCCCTAGAAAATAACAACCCTTAAGACACAAGGCTATAGAAGAGGAGTACATGAAGCAGACTTAAAAGGAGCTGACAGAGGGAGAGGAAGAACTAGGAATCTTGTTATGAAGGAAGCTAAAGTATTACAGTTTCAAGAAGTGAGGACAGATGCCTTACATATAAGTCCTGAACCACATCCACTGAAATTGGCAATGATTTTTCAGTCCTGGGGTGATTTTTGAGTAAATAAGAAAGGGCAATAGGGGAAAAGACCAAAAACACATTCACAAGTCACCTGGATGGGAAAAAAGAGACAGGAAAACAGAAAAGAACTTGTAGGTAGGCAATAATGTTTGTTGGTTTCAGGACTGGGCACTAGTTTCTTAATGAAGCAGAAGTATCAGTGTAAAAGAACAAATTAAAAGAGAAATGACACATGATGGAGCAAGGGCCAGTGGGAGATGAGAGGATTTATCCTTTAGCGGGTAAAATATCTGATCCTTTGCAATCCCCAAGGAAAGATAACAAGCATTTATATCTATGAAAACAGCTTCAATTTGAGAGCACATAAAAGAAGATAAAATAAACCTCTAAGAGTGAAGAAAGCTAGGTTGGGTTAATGGTCTGGGAAGAAAGAAAAAATTTTGAAACGAATATTAAGAGAAACCAAATAAGTTAATTCATGGTAGTGAAAATACTACTGAGATTAGAATTCATCAATTTACATTCCCATTATTAGATTATTTTCTCTAGCAGCATGAAACCCCCCAAATGTGTAGGCTGAGAAGTCCACTTACATGATTGATATGTGAGAACACAGAGGGTCAGTTCAAAGGTCAGCAGGGCAAGAAAGCTGAGGCTATGATGAAAATATAGTTCATAAAATCAGTTCTATAGATCAGTCTGGGTAGGGGAGAAAGGAACTTCATAAAGGGGCTAATTATAGCGGGAGAAAATGAAAGGATCCAGAAAACAGATCCAGGAACTAGAGCCTAGAGGCTAACAGATGGCCAAGATAGGAAGTGGTGACGCGGAGAAACAGAGGTGGAGGGGGCAAAGAGGGAGAAAGAGAGAAAGTGAGCAGGAAGGAGAGAAGTGGTTTACCTGATAGTTTGTTTTACTGTATATTCAGACACAGGGTTAAAAGCTAGTGGTTGCTTGTTTCCTTTTAAAAAAGAACAATGGTTGGCCTCCATCTCAAAGGCCTTTAGCTATCCTAAAGAAACCATTGTTCTAACTCTCCACAGCCACCTCTCGGACATCAGTCACCCTGGCTTGTACGTAAATTCTTCATATTTTTTTTTCAAATATTGTCATCTTCAAATTACAAAAAGCTTTCCTGTGGTTACAAAGTGAAATTGTCAAAAAGAATATAAAATCTTTTTTGTTTAACTTCAACTGGTATCATTCCAAAATACATATTTGAAACCTCTCCCAAGTAAGCAGTGATAAAAATTTTGTATCATGTGCCTACATGTTTTATTTTCATAAATAAAAGATGGTACAAAATACTTCTAATTTGCCCAGCATTATCAATACTGGTTGTATTAGTTGAGCACTGCTATTTTTGATTCAATTTACATTTAAATTTCAGCCTTTTGGAAAGTACATCTAAATCCCTAATTGAACAGTTTTTCAAAATCTTGTTTTACATACAAACCAGTGCAGTATTGAATCTCAACCTGAGTTTAACGAAGGATGCACAATTAAATATAGTTCCAAAACACTTGCAGCATATTTACAGATGTAGAAAAGATATAATTCTAAGTAACAGATACAGCATATAGTAAAGATACAAAGATATAAAAACAAAATATGTGTGTGTGCATGTGCACACACTGTGCAAAAGTAAAAAGACTAATTCATGTCCTTGTACTTTTTCTTAATTATTCTAGTAATACTTATAGTCTTCATTCTATGCATCATGACAACAAAGGCTATGTCTCTTTTGCTCTTAGGTAAATTCACAATGCCTCAACACGTATTTATGGAATAATAAATAATAATATAAAGGTCAATTTGACTACAGCTGAAATTCAAGGAGAGATATGTAGTACTAGGTGAAAACTAAGGTTGGAAGAGCCTAGGATAGCCAAATTATGGAGGGTCTTAAAAGACAAATAAGACACTGAATTAAAGGGATATATGAAGTGGACAATAGGGATTCATTGTACATGAGGAAAATAACTTCATGAAAATGGCATTTTAGAGAAATGATAGAGATATATTAACAAGGGGGAGAAAAACAGGGAATAAGAAAATAAGTTGGGAGGCAATTACTATAGTCAAAGTGTCAAGTGATAAATCTAATTGTCATAGTAATGGGAATAGAGAGGAAGGAGAAACTAAAAAAAGTATTAATAACAAATGAAAATAATGTTCAACATTAATGCCATTTTTAAAATCACTTTTAGAGACTTCTCCCCATTGATTAATTTGACTTTACTTCTCCCTCTGATGCATTTACATGTAAAGAGACTTGAGCCACCCAAAATCATATTTGATTTAATTCCATGACATCACAAGGCACCTTATAAATTGTTGCCAGTTTGTCTGCTCCTTAATCCTGCTCTGTATAAAATCAACCAGCCGAAGTAAAAGAGCATGGCCAAGAAAGTCTCCAGACATGCATACACGTCCCCACTATCCAGAGTACCCTTCTCATCTTCTTTATTACTTCCAACTAATTATTATTAGCACAAAACAGGCATCTCCTTAACTAAGATACATTTTCTGATCCAACCAAACTGAGATAAAACACTCGTTTCTGTTAACATAGATCATGGACTCATTTATATCAACACAATGCTAGACATCTGGGACGGCATTCTTTAGGAAAAGAGTTTACATACCCCACCAAACTGGGACAGATTTGCCATCACACTACTTCTAAAGTGTAACAGAATGATTTTTTTTTATTAACATATAATGTATTATTTTTATCTGGGGTAAATGTCTGTGATTCATCAGTCTTACACAATTCACAGTGCTCACCATAGCACATACCCTCCCCAATACCCATCACTCAGCCACCCCATCCCTTCCACCACCACCCCACTCCAGCAACCCTCAGTTTGCTGAGATTAAGAGTCTCTTATGGTTTGTCTCTTTCTCTGGTTTTGTCTTGTTTCATTTTTCCATCCCTTTCCATATAATCCTCTGTCTTGTTTCTCAAATTCCTCATATCAGTGAGATCATATGATACTTGTCTTTCTCTGACTGACTTACTTCGCTTAGCATAACACCCTCTAGTTTCATCCATGTCATTGCAAATGGCAAGATTTCATTTTTTGATGGCTGCATAATATTCCATTGTGTGTGTGTGTGTGTATATATATATATATATATATATACCACTTCTTCTTTATCCATTCATCTGTTGATGGACATCTAAGCTCTTTCCATAGTTTGGCTAATGTGGACATTGCTGCTATAAACATTAGGGGGCAGGTGCCCCTTTGGATCACTACATTTGTATCTTTGGGGTAAATAACAAGTGCAATTGCTGAGTTGTAGGGTAGCTCTACTTTCAACTTTTTGAGGAACCTCCATACTGTTTTCCAGAGTGCCTGCACCAGCTTGCATTCCCACCAACAGTGCAGGAGGGTTCCCCTTTCTCCACATTCTTGCCAACATCTGTCATTTCCTGACTTGTTCATTTTAGCCATTCTGATTGGTGTGAGGTGGTATCTCATTGAGGTTTTGATTTGGATTTCCCTGATACCGAGCGATGTTGAGCACTTTCTCGTGTGTCTTTTGGCCATTTGGATGTCTTCTTTGGAAAAATGTCTGTTCATGTCTTCTGCCCATTTCTTGATCGGATAATTTGTTCTTTGGGTGTTGAGTTTGATAAGGTCTTTATAGATTTTGGATACTAGCCCTTTATCTGATATGTCATTTGCAAATGTCTTCTTCCATTCTGTTGGTTGTCCTTTGGTTTTGTTGACTGTTTCCTTGGCTGTGCAAAAGCTTTTTATCTTGATGAAATCCCAATAGTTCATTTTGCCCTTGTTTCCCTTGCCTTTGGAGATGTTTCTAGGAAGAAGTTGCTGCGGTTGAGGTTGAAGAGATTGCTGTCTGTGTTCTCCTCAAGGATTCTGATGGATTCCTGTCTCACATTTAGGTCTTTCCTCCATTTTGAATCTATTTTTGTGTGTGGAGTAAGGAAATGGTCCAGTTTCATTCTTCTGCATGTGGCTGTCCAATTTTCCCAACACCATTTGTTGAAAAGACTGCCCTTTTTCCATTGGACATTCTTCCCTGCTTTGTCGAAGATTAGTTGACCACAGAGTTGAGGGTCCATTAATGGGCTCTCTATTCTGTTCCATTGATCCATGTGTCTGTTTTTGTGCCAGTACCATACTGTCTTGATGATGACAGCTTTGTAATAGAGCTGGAAGTCCGGAATTGTGATGCCGCCAGCTTTGCTTTGCTTTGCTTTTTCAACATTCCTCTGGCTATTCGGGGTCTTTTCTGGTTCCATACAAATTTTAGGATTATTTGTTCCATTTCTTTGAAAAAAGTGGATGGTATTTTGATAGGAATTGCATTAAATGTGTAGATTGCTCTAGGTAGCATTGACATCTTCACAATATTTGTTCTTCCAATCCATGAGCATGGAACGTTTTTCCATTTCTTTGTGTCTTCCTCAATTTCTTTCATGAGTATTCTATAGTTTTCTGAGTACAGATTCTTTGCCTCTTTGGTTAGATCTATTCTAAGGTATCTTATGGTTTTGGGGGCAATTCTAAATGGGATAAATTCCTTAATTTCTCTTTCTTCTGTCTTGTTGTTGGTGTATAGGAATGCCCTGATTTCTGTGCATTGATTTTATATCCTGCCACTTTACTGAATTCCTGTATGAGTTCTAGCAGTTTTGGGGTGGAGTCTTTTGGGTTTTCCACATAAAGTATCATACCATCTGCAAAGAGTGAGAGTTTCAATTCTTTGCTGATTCAGATGCCTTTTATTTCTTTTTGTTGTCTGATTGCTGAGGCTAGAACTTCTAGTACTATGTTGAAAGCAGTGGTAATAATGGATATCCCTGCCATGTTCCTGACCTTAGGGGAAAAGCTCTCAGTTTTCCCCATTGAGAATGATATTCGCTGTGGGTTTTTCATAGATGGCTTTTATGATATTGAAGTATGTACCCTCTATCCCTACACTGTGAAGAGTTTTAATCAAGAAAGGATGCTGTACTTTGTCAAATGCTTTTTCTGCATCTATTGAGAGGATCATATGGTTCTCATTCTTTCTTTTATTAATGTATTGTATCATGTTGATTGATTTGCCGATGTTGAACCAACCTTGCAGCCCAGGGATAAATCCCACCTGGTCGTGATGAATAATCCTTTTAATGTACTATTGGATCCTATTGGCTAATATTTTGGTAAGAATTTTTGCATCCATGTTCATCAAGGATATTGGTCTGTAATTCTCCTTTTTGATGGGGTCTTTGTCTGGTTTTGGGATCAAGGTAATGCTGGCCTCATAAAATGAGTTTGGAAGTTTTCCTTCCATTTCTATTTTTTGGAACAGTTTCAGAAGAATAGGTATTAATTCTTCTTTAAATGTTTGGTAGAATTCCCCTGGGAAGCCATCTGGCCCTGGGCTTCTGTTTGTTGGGAGATTTTTGATGACTGCTTCAATTTCCTTAGTGGTTTTGGGTCTGTTCAGGTTTTCTATTTCTTCCTGGTTCCATTTTGGTAGTTTATACATCTCTAGGAATGCATCCATTCCTTCCAGATTGTCTAATTTGTTGGCATATAGTTGCTCATAATATGTTCTTATAATTGTTTGTATTTCTTTGGTGTTGGTTGTGATCTCTCCTCTTTCATGTATGATTTCATTTATTTAGGTCATTTCTCTTTTCTTTTTCATAAGTCTGGCCAGGGGTTTATCAATCTTATTAATTCTTTCAAAGAACCAGCTCCTATTTTCGTTGATCTGTTCTGCTGTTCTTTTGGTTTCTATTTCATTGATTTCAGCTCTGATCTTTAACATTTCTCTTCTCCTGCTGGATTTAGGCTTTATTTGTTGTTCTTTCTCCAGCTCCTCTAGATGTAGGGTTAGGTTGTGTATTTGAAACCTTCCTTGTTTCTTGAGAAAGGCTTGTATTGCTATATATTTTCCTCTTAGGACCGCCTTTGCTGCATCCCAAAGATTTTTTTTTTTAAGATTTTGTTTATGTATTTGTCAGAGAGAGACACAGTGAGAGAGGGAACACAAGCAGGGAGAGAAGGCAGAGGGAGAAGCAGGCTTCCTGTCGATCAGGGAGCCCAATGTGGGGATGGATCCCAGGACCCTGGGATCATGACCTGAGCCATAGGCAGATGCCCAACTGACTGAGCCATGCAGGTACCCTGGTTGACCCATTCATTCTTTAGTAGGATGCTCTTTAGCCTCCATGTATTTGAGTTTTTTCTGACTTTCCTCTTGTGATTGAGTTCTAGTTTCAAAGCATTGTGGTCCGAAAATATGCAGGGAATGATCCCAATCTTTTGGTACCAGTTGAGACCTGATTTGTGTCCCAGGATGTGATCTCTTCTGGAGAATGTTCCTGGGCACTAGAGAAGAATTTTGCTTTGGGATGGAATGTTCTGAATATATCTGTGAAGTCCATCTGGTACAGTGTGTCATTTAAAGTCTTTATTTCCTTGTTGATCTTTTGCTTAGATGATCTGTCCATTTCAGTGAGGGGGGGGTGTTAAAGTCCCCTACTATTATTGTATTAATGTCGATGTGTTCCTTTGATTTTGTTATTAATTGGCTTATATAATTGGCTGCTTCCATGTTAGGGACATAGATATTTACAGTTGTTAGATCTTGTTGGATAGACCCTTTAAGTAAGATATAGTGTCCTTCCTCATCTCTTATTATAGTCTTTGGTTTAAAATCTAATTTGTCTGATATAAGGATTGCCACCCCAACTTTCTTTTGATGTCCATTAGCATGGTAAATGGTTTTCCACCCCCTCATTTTAAATCTGGAGTTGTCTTTGGGTCTAAAATGAGTCTTTTGCAGACAGCATATCACTCGGTCTCATTTTTTTATTCAATCTGATACCGTGTGTCTTTTGACGGGGGCATTTAGCCCATTTACATTCAGGGTAACTATTGAAAGATACGAATTTAGTGCCATTGTATTGCCTGTAAGGTGACTATTACTGTATATCGTCTCTGTTCCTTTCTGGTCTATGTTACTTTTAGGCTCTGTCTTTGCTTAGAGGACCCCTTTCAATATTTCTTGTAGGGCTGGTTTGGTGTTCACAAATTCTTTTAGTTTTTGTTTGTCCTGGAAGTAACATACTGATTTCTATTAGCCAGTTCTTTCCATCTTAGTTGACCTAACCAGATTCCATACAGAGATAGGATCAAGAAGGCAACAATAAGAGAATTATTTTCAAACTGTGCTTCATGAAATGTTTTTAGAAGCCACCACCAAGGATGTATGGTGACCTCAACAGTTAGAACCTTAGACGTTCTTAGAATAACTTTCTAACAGTCAGGGACCACATAAAGGTAGAATGTGTCATTCCAAAGGTTGAGTTCTTCAGACACAGACTAACCACTTGTTAAACTGTTACAGAGCAATGCAGAAATCAGAGGATATTTGGGTTATATTATCAGTGGTGTGCCTTATGTGCTTGAGGTTTATCAGACTATTTATAGTCCTTTGATTTTTTCATATTCTGAGAGGCAATGTCAAAGAAGAGTTATTTGAAAACCCACTTTATAACCTACCACCTATTAGCCATTGTGACTCTGGGCAAACTCCTTAAATTCTTTGATCCTCATTTGCAGAGTTGTTTTGAAGATGTGTAAAAATATATGGGGAAAAACCACCAAGATGCAGATACACACACATGCAGACATTCAATAAATTCTAGCAAGTGTTATCAAGCTATTTTTTATTCTTTCTCTCATTTGTATGTGCCCTTAGCTTCTCCATCAAAGCAAAAGTATTGAATCTTAAGACAAAAGTAAACTGACAGGGAGAAACAATAAATAGCATAGATTCCTCATATACCATGCATGATTATTCTGAAACAGAAAATAACATGGTACAGTAAAAATCACCCTGGAAACTTCTAATTTCCCCCTCAATCTACAGTCATTTGAAAAACTTCAAATGGTTCTGTGGTTTCAATCAATTTTGTCTTATTTCCAGCCTTGGGTAAATGAAGTTTTTCTGACACCTGGAGTATGGTTTCACCCTTGTATTACTTATTATGTATTTATTCTAGATATTACCACAAACTTTCCAATGAAGTCTAGACACATTTTTTCTCTAAGTAACTAAGATAATAGTATTATCAGCAATATGGTTAATATAGAGGAAAATTATTTTAAGTCAGTAAATTTTGTTTAAAATATCTATTTCTAGCTTAAAGGAAAGGTATATATTTTTGGCTGAAAGAAATTGGAATAGATGGAATATCAGTATTTTTTGAGGACACAAGGGTGAACGGAGAGCCAGGCTATGCCTCAGCTACACTGATCTAACAACAGCTCTAAGTGCCACTCAGCACTAGCCCTACACCAAGTCCTATGCAGTGTCACGTGCCAGTTGTCTTAGGAACAACTCTGTGAGACAAGTTCTACTATCATCCCTCTCTCACAAATGTAAAAACCTAGGGCACAGAGAGGGTAAGTAGCATGCTCAAGGTCATACAGATGGTAAGAGTGGTAGATGAACCTGGCCCTCTTCTTCTGGAGTCAGCAATCTGAAACACTCTGTTAGGCAAAGGGTGAAACCCCTCACCCCTCTTCAACCTTGCCACCTGGCTACCTCAGTTGTGTATCGGAAGAAATATTTATGTCTCAGAGAACCCCTTTAGCAATCTTGAATGCAGGTATCCATGAGGATACCAATGTAAGACAGTACCTAATATTATTATCTAACAGTATCATAGTTGAAAAAACTGAGACTTACCGAGTCAGGACACTTGCCAAGGTAGATAACTTTAGCAAACTGTGAATTTGAGATTTTTAAGCCAGATATTTCCAAACCTGAGCTCTGTCTGCTAAACCCCTTTTTTAACAAAAACTCCTGAAAAAGTCCACCATAAGGAATAAACATGAAACTGCTTAAAAAAACACAGAATTCACAACTGAATTAAATAACAATCACTTATGTACAGCATTACACATACATGGGTGTAGCCTAAATCACAATAACTGCTTACCAGAGGAGGGCAGAGGAGGGAATTATTTGACTGACTCTACTGAGTCTATAACTGGCTAAAATCCCCAAGCCCTTTACACACATGCTGCTTCTAGGCCAGATTTCACTCATTCCTGTATTTGTGCAAATAATATGGAGACCCAAAAGGCAGGATTTCCCTTTAATCTTTGTTAAAACCTATCTTGTTTGATCTAATCCAACCCTCTAGGTTAATAAACAAAATAAAACATACTGACTTAATCTAGGATTTCTCAGAGCCTTTAATACACTGAGATTCATTTTGACTCATAAAGGATTAGTTACTAAATTTTTTCAGCCAAGAAAGAGATTTTTCATATGACATGTATTAACTAATTAACAGTTTGGGGTACTATTATTTCAAAGATGCTGTCAAAACCTTTTAGGAAGCTGAAGTCATTTAACATACCATTTATTTTCCTTCCCATATTTGCCTATAAATTTGTAAACTGGATTACACATTCTCTTTATTTGTGCAATCTTTATCTAAATTATGGTAAAAATGTGGGTCAACACCATTAAAGAAGAGTTCTTTTTAATGTCCCTAGTAATCTCTATCGAGCAGTGCTGTCCAATGAAACTTTCTGTGATGATAGAATTGTTCTAAGTCTCTGTTGTCAAGAGGACAGCCACAAGCTAAATGCAATTACTGAGCATTGAAAATGGAGCTGATGCAGCTAAGGAGCACAGTTTTTAATTTTAATTAATCTACAGGTATATTTATATAGCTACATGTGGCTAGTGCTCACTAATTGGGCAGCACAGCAACTAACAACACACCATGAATTGGCATTCACAATACAAAAGCTTTGATCTAATTGCTACAACCAATTACCAATTAAGAATCCTTAACTGTCCTCACATCTAATTTCCTCATTTCACCATGAGGTTATTATGAGCGGCTTTATCAAATGTCATGTACTGTGAATACCACATTTTATTCACCTACCAAACTAGGAATTGAGTCAAAGAAATAAATTATAGTAGCCTATATATTATTTTCAGAACTTACTTTGATATGTTTGCTGCTTCCTCAAGTTGTTCACAAATAGTTTTTAAAATCTATTCTAAATTTCTGTGCTCAACATGTGGCTAGTGGCTACCATAATGCCACTCAACTATAAATATCATCACAGAAACTTGTATTGATCAGCACTGACCTGGAGTAGGAACTGGCAAACTACAGTCTGCAGGCCATGTCCTACCTATAGCCTGTTTCTGCATAGCTAATGAACTAGGACTTGCTTTTACATATTTAAAGGGTTGTTTTAAAAATATCTGACACAGATTGTATGTGGCTAACAAATTCCAAAGTATTTACTACCTGGATATTTCAGGAGAAAGCTTGCTGACCCCTGTCCAAGAGTAAGATGTATTCTAACCCCATCTAGCAAAGCCTAATAAGCAAGCCCGCAAGGTCCACAGAAAAGAGTTTTGTGGTTAGGTCCTGCCAAATTAGAATAGCTAAGGAAATATTTTTGACTTTCCAATGGAATACTGTTCGGGAATAAATAGAAACAAGTTACTGACAGATGTAATAAACAGATCAATCTTGAAGATGTTACACTTAACAAAAAACCTGGACACAAAACAACACATATTGTATGATTCCATTTATATGAAATCCTGGCACAGGAGATGGGGGAAGAGACTGATCGCAAAGAAACACTAGAAAACTTTCTTTGGAAATGGAAATCCTACACATTTTGATTTAGGTAGCTATATACACAGGCATATAGCTTTGTCAAAAGTAGATGATCTTGGGGTGCCTGAGTGATTCAGTCGTTAAGCATCTGCCTTCGGCTCAGGTCATGATTCCAGGGTCCTGGGATCGAGCCCCGCATCGGGCTCCCTGCTCAGCGGGAAGCCTGCTTCTCCCTCTCCCACTCCCCCTGATTGTGTTCCCTCTCTCACTGTGTCTCTCTCTGTCAAAATAAATAAATAAAATCTTTAAAAAAAAAAAAGTAGATGATCTTGTATGTCAATTACAGGTCAATAAAAAAAGTAGATGATCTTAAAATATATTTTAATATACATAAATTATACCTCAATAAAGTTGATTTTAAAAAACTATTTTAGATTCTCAATTTGCAATACACAATACTGGATTACTCTCCCTTTCTAAAAATCAGGAATTTGTCCCCTCCAGTCTTTCAACATCTTCCAATTCTTCAAAAAAAAAAAAATCTCTTAATGTAAGATATGATGTATCTAGGAAAGGAAACAATTCAAAGCAAGTAAATGTTAACTTATAAACTCTTCACTCATTCTGGATAAATTTTGCTTACAAATATTCACTTTTACTTTTAGCCTGAAGATCTTTATTTTGGGAAAGAATACTGAATCAAGATAAAATCTGAGGAATTTAATCAATTAAATATTTCATTTTTTAATATTTTGTTTATTTGAGAGAGAGAGAGAGAGTGCACATGCTCACATGAGCTGGGGGGGGAAGGGGCAGAGGGAGAGGGAGAAGCAGACTCCCCTGAGCAGGGAGCCCAATGCAGGGCTTGATCCCAGGACCCTGAGATCATGACCTGAGCCAAAGGCAGATGCTCAACCGACTGAGCCACCCAGATGCCCCTAAATCAACCTAAAGGTTGCGCCCAGATATCAACATTTTTCTATCTCATTTCTTTTTTTAAATTTTTTTAGTTATGTTAATCACCATACATTACATCATTAGTTTTTAATATAGTGTTCCATGATTCATGGTTTGTGCATAACACCCAGTGCTCCACGCAGAACGTGCCCTCTTTAATACCGACCACCAGGCTAACCCATCCCCCCACCCCCCTCCCCTCTAGAACCCTCAGTTTGTTTTTCAGAGCCCATCATCTCTCATGGTTCGTCTCCCCCTCCGATTTACCCCCCTTCATTCTTCCCCTCCTGCTATCTTCTTCTTCTTCTTTTTTTTTCTTAACATATATTGCATTATTTGTTTCAGAGGTACAGATCTGTGATTCAACAGTCTTGCACAATTCACAGCGCTCACCATAGCACATACCCTCTCCAATGTCTATCACCCTGCCACCCCATCCCTCCCACCCCACCCCTACTCTAGCAACCCTCAGTTTGTTTCCTGAGATTAAGAATTCCTCATATCAGTGAGGTCATATGATACATGTCTTTCTCTGACTGACTTATTTCACTCAGCATAACACCCTCCAGTTCCATCCATGTCGTTGCAAATGGCAAGATCTCATTCCTTTTGATGGCTGCATAATATTCCATTGTGTATCTATACCACATTTCTAATGAATAGCAAGGGTTGAGAAGTGACTTAGAGGACCTGACTTTCAAAATTAGAATCTAGCACGTGACCCCTGCCATAAGCTCTGCACTCAGCAGGGAGTCTGCTTCTCTCCCTCTTCCGCTCCATCTGCCCCCCACCCCCAGCTCATGCCCTCTCTCTTTCTCTCTCTCTCTAATATAAATAAATAAATAAATAAATAAACAAACAAATAAATAAAATAAATACATACATACATACAAAACTAGAAGGTAGTATCTTAAAAGGTCATCCAGTAAGAACATCATATTTGCATTTTTTAGTCAAGTACAATTAACATATAGTGTTATATTAGTTTCAGGTGTACAATATAAATGATTCAACAATTCTATGCATTACTCAGTGCTCATCACAATAAGTATACTCTTAATCCCCTTCATCTATTTCACTCATCCTCCCATCCACCTCCCCTCTGGCAAACACCAGTTTGTTTTCTGTATTTAAGAGTCTGGGTTTTTCGCTTGTCTCTTTTTTTTTCTTTGTTTTGTTTCTTAAATTCCACATATGAATGAAATTGTATGGTATGTGTCTCTTTCTGTTTCCACTTAGCATTATAACTTCTAGATCTATCCATATTGTAAATAACAAGGTTTCATGTTTTTTTAGGGCGCAGTAATATTCCTGTGTGTGTGTGTATGTGTGTGTGTGTATTGATATACATATGTATCAATCACACCTACTTTATCTATTTATTTATCAATGGACACTTGGGTAGTTTTCATATCTTGGCTATAATAAATAATGCTGCAGGAAACATAGGGGTACATATATTTTCAAATTCATGTTTTCATTCTCTACCAGATAAATTCATATTTTCACTCTCTACCAGATAATACAGTAATACTATTTTAAATTTTTTAAGGAACTTTCATACTATTTTCTACAATGGCTGCACCAACTTCCATACCATTTTCTATAATGGCTGCACCAGCTTGCATTCCCACCTATAGTGCACAAGGGTTCTTTTTTGTCCAC
Source organism: Callorhinus ursinus (assembly GCF_003265705.2). NCBI lineage: Eukaryota > Metazoa > Chordata > Mammalia > Carnivora > Otariidae > Callorhinus > Callorhinus ursinus. Next base: position 1,351,299 of record NW_027397125.1, read on the forward strand.
ATCTTCCCCAACACTTGTTATTTCTGGTGCTTCTCATTATAGCCATTCTGACAGGTATGAGGTTATATCTCATTGTGGTTTTGATTTGCATTTACCTGATGATGAGTGATGTTGAGCTTTTTTTCTTGTGCCTGTTGGCCACCTGTACATCTTCTTTGGAAAAATGTCTATTCAGGTCCTCTGTCCATTTTTAATTGGATTATTTGTGTGTGTGTGTGTGTGTGTGTGTGTGTGTGTGTGTGTGTTGAATTATTTAAGTACTTTATATATTTGAATATTAACCCCTTAACAAGTATATCATTTGCAAATATCTTCTCCCAATCAGTAGGTTTTTTGTTTTGTTGATGGTTTCCTTTGCTGCATAAAAGTTTTTTATTTTGGTGTAGTCCTAAGAGTTTAATTTCACTTTTATTATCCTTGCCAAAGGAAACTATCTAGAAAAATGTTGCTATGACTGATATCAAAGAGATTACTGCCTACATTTTCTTCTAGGAATTTTATGGTTTCAGGTCTCACATTTAGGTCTGTAATCCATTTTGAGTTTATTTTTGTGTATTCTATAATAAAGAGATCCAGTTTCATTCTTTTGTATGTAGTTGTGCAGTTTTGTCAGCACAATTTGTTGAAGAGATGGTCTTTTTCCCATTGTACATTCTTGCCTCCTTCGTCATAGATTAACTGGGTTTATCTGTACTTACTATTCTGTCCCATTAATCTGTGTGTCTATTGCTATGCCAGTACCACACTGTTTTGATTAACATAGCTTTTTAGCATAACTTGAAATCTGGGATTCTGATGCTTCCAGCTTTCTTCTTCTTTTTAGAGATTGCTTTGGCTATTTGGGTCTTTTGTGAGTCCATACAAATTTTAGAATTATTTGATCTAGTTCCATGAGAAAATGCTGTTGGTATTTTGATAGAGATTATATTAAATTTGTAGACTGCTTTGGGTAGAATGGATATTTTAGCAATATTGGCTCTCCCAACCCATGAGTATGGAATGTCTTTCCATTTGTTTGGGTCATCTTCAATTTCTTTCATCAATGTTTTATCATTTTCAGTGTACAATTCTTTTACTTCCTTGGTTAATTCCTAGGTATTTTACTACTTTAATGCAATTGTAAATGGGATTGTTTTCTTAAATTTCCTTTCTGTTACTTCATTATGAATGTACAGAGACACAACAGATTCCTGTATATTGATTTTGTGTCCTTTGACTTTACTGAATCCATTTATCAGTTCTAGTAGCTTTTTGGTGGAGTCTTCAGGGTTTTCTATACATAGTATCATGTCATCTACAAGTAGTGACAGTTTTACTTCATTACCAGTTTGGGTGCCTTTCATTTCTTTTTGTTGTCTGATTGCTGTGGCTAGAGCTTCCAGGGCTATGTTGAATAAAAGTGGTGAGAGTGGACATCTTTGTCTTGTTCCTGATCTTAGAGAAATAGCTCTCAGTTTTTCCCCACTGAATATGATATTAGCTGTGGGTTTTTCACACATGGCCTTTATTATGTTGATGTATGTTCCCTCTGTATCTACTTTGTTCAGAGTTTTTATCATGAATGGATGTTGTACTTTGTCAAATGCTTTTTCTGCATCTGTTGAGATGACCATACGGTTTTTAGCCTTTCCCTTGTTAATGTGAAGTATCATGTTGAATGATTTGCAAATATTAAACCACCCTTGAATTCACTATCAGGCATATTGCTTATCTCCATTTCATTTAGCTTTCTTGCTGTGATTTTTTTTATTATGTTATGTTAATCACCATACATTACGTCATTAGCTTTTGATGTAGTGTTCCATGATTCATTGTTTGCATATAACACCCAGTGCTCCATTCAGTACATGCCCTCTTTAATACCCATCACCAGGCTAACCCATCCCCCCACCCCCCGCCCCTCTAGAACCTTCAGTTTGTTTCTCAGAGTCCATAGTCTCTCATGGTTCATCTCCCCCTCCGATTTCCCCCCACTTCATTTTTCCCTTCCTACTATCTTCTTTTTTTTTTTTTAACATACAATATATTATTTGTTTCAGAGGTACAGGTCTGTGATTTTGTTCTTTTCTTTCATTTGGAACATATCTTTCTGTCTCCTCATTCTGTCTAACTCTATGTATTAGGAAAGTCAGCTATGTCTCATGATCTTGAAAATGGTCTTATAAATAAGAGGTCCTATAGCGCCCTGCAGTGCAATGTTCCCTGTTCACCAAAACCAGGCACTTAGGGGTATTTCCTATGTGTGTTGCACGTATCCTACCACTGTGGTTGAGTCATGTTTGCCTTCAGTTCAGGTGGCTGCATTGGCTCTCTTTGTCTGTTGTGGGCAAGCTTTGGTCCCTGTGCTGTTAAGGGGCCAGTTTGAGACTGCCTTGGGCTTGTAGTTGGGTCAGGCCAGGTGCTTGCCCTCCACATGTTTGCTGGCACTCTGGTTGCATCAAACTGCAGGACAGTCTCCCTGTGTTGTTCCCTGAGAGGCTTTTGTTGGCAGGCAGTTCCTGCAGTCAGACTGGATTCTGCCCCCAGTCTGTCTGATGGGGTTCAGTCACCCTAAGCTACAAAGCTCTCTTCTTGTGCTGCCCCCTGAGAAGTTTCTGTTGGTGGGTAGGGCCTGCAGTCAGATTAGATGTCTACACCCAGTCCATTGCTTGGGCTGCAGCTGAACTGATGTGTATAGTTATCTTCCCCTCTCCCGGGGTCAAGAGTCACTTTGGAGTGGTGCTGGTCACTGCTGGGGCTGTTTGCCAAATGAGGTACGTTAGTTGCCACTTTGGAAAGACTACTGCCAAGTGGGGTGAGTTGGATGGGGTGAATCCCCAGGAGAACATGGGATGGGGCATGCACTGTTAGCAAGCTATGTTGACAGTGTTCATGCTATTTCCTGCAGGTGTCCTGGTATTTATACTGGGGAGGAGAGAAATGGCACCCACCAGCTCTTTTGTTCTTAAAGAAGTCTCCTAAGATCCTGCCCCTCCAGCTCCAGTGCACATTCTGAGATTAGTAAATAAATCTCCTTCCAGTATACCTCAGGTTCTTTTCAAACTGCTGCTTCTATGCTGTATTTTGGTATGGCTGTTTGTTATGCTGTAGGCCATCTTATTTTAAAAATGGAGAAATAAGGTATGTGACAGTTTTTATTAGTTGAAATATTTCTTCAGGAATACTATTTTCAGAATAATTCTCCCCTTGCCAAACTCTCCCATTCATAGATACATATACCTTTTTCTAAATTCTCACAATTGTATTTTGAGGGGATTAACAATTGTGAGTAAAACCATAAGTAGGTATCATAAAAAGCATATGTTGATAGCACACAAACGGCTGAAATTAGAAAATAGCTGAAAACGTTAAGCTCAGCAGCCACTAACCCACATTAGTCTTAGCCTCCATCTGACAAATGCCAATCAATGAAGCAGTGATGTTTTCACTCTGATCAAATAGTGCTTCATTTAGACAAAATCAAATGAATTAAATTGGTATTATTTCTGTTATTTGATCCATCTTTGTCTAATACTATCTGTCTCTCTCTTTTCTCTCTCACTCTTTCTCTCTCCCTCTCCCTGTCTCTGTCTATCTCCTTTGAGGTTTCTTTTATTTCCATATTTCTCTTTCTTTGGATCAGAAGAGGCTACCTGGGAATTAAAACAATTTAATAAAACAAACTGGTTTCTTTTATCCTCAATCATGCCAAAGGGTACATTGGCATATAAACATTTGTTAGACTAATAAAATCATTACTATCTATGAAGTAAAGCAAGTTACGTAAAAACCTTTACAAGGAAAAATTTCCTTAAGGTTATTTACACTCAAACAGAACAAAGAAAAATTTATTTTAAGATGTGTGGCAGGCAGAATAATCCCTACCCCCCCAAATGCCCACACCTTAACTCACAGAACCTGTGAATGCTACTTTACATTGCAAAGGAGAAGTAGGTTGCAGATGGAATTAAGGTTGCTATTCAGCTAAGGTTATTTACCTTAAAATAGATTAACTTGGATTATCCAGATGCTTACCTGACAAGCCAGACATTTAAGATTTTGACATATGAATAACAGCTCCAATATCTTGCCCTGTAAACTTATGTTTTAAGAAAGGAATGAGAGTGTCATTGCCTATAGACAATTTTGCTTCTATGTTCTTAAGAGGCAAAGAAGGAAGTTCTTGGCAATATTAGAACGTCTGCTAGAGTAGTATCTCTTTTACTATTCAGATCACTGGCCCTTTTCCCGATATATGAAATGACACCGAAATCACAGACAATGGATTTTCTTTCCATATTCCTCTGGTTGTCTACCCTGTCACCTGAAGTGGTACACTTTCTCAACTCATTGCCAAAGTGGTGACAGTCAGGTAGTCTTATTCCCAGAAAATATGAAATGACTCACCATCATCAAAGCCAGCTCAGTGAGTCACAAGCATGACTCAGAGAATTCAGCAAGAAGATACCTTTATAAACTGAAATTATCTTGCTGAGCAAACTAAGTTGATTTAAAGAAGGATTTCCATACCTTTTTTTAATTACAAGAAAGTATTAAGACATGATTTTAATATTGATTAAAAATTTTGTTAAATGATGATGACTCACAAAGTTTCCTCCAATGTCCTCTCACTAAAGATGTTGTGTTTGCTTACTTTTAGCCAGCAGTCCTTCCCTTGTTTCAAATAACTGGAATCTCATTCATCTTTATTAGTTGATTGGTTATACAACAGCAATATAATGTACTTGGTGCAATAATGACGGGACAAAAGAAAATTTATTTGTAAGTAAACCTACATTGTTTAAAATATGAGAAGTTACTGATTTAAAGAACTTTATTTAAAATCCCCAAATCAGGGTTAGGGAGACAAGATGATCCAAAGAAGTAAAAATATGCTCTTGGCCTTAGCTCCATCTTTTTGGAAACCTCTACATCATGAGAGCTAAGTAGAGAAAGAAGCAAATGTGCAGGCTGAAGTGTAAAAGAAAAAAGATGAGGCAGAGGTCCAAGTAAACTGCTAGCTTATGCACACATGGCACCACAGGAGCATAAATAAGGAAAGCTGGAGGCCAGGGATGCTGGTACCAATTGCTGGACTGCCTGCCTACTTTCTAGAGCTTGATTCAAGGGATCTAGAACATCCATCACCATCTGATCCCTATGACTACCTTTGAGAGACCCACTCTGCTCATACCAAAATAATCTCTTTTGGTCTTCTGCCCTGGACCTGTGACTTTCAAGACTAATTCTGTTTTCATTTGTGGCTGAATGTAACGTGTACGATAAATCATCTCTTCTGCTGTCTTAGCTGAAGAAAACAAAGAAAAATATAACTTGCTATGAAAAAATATGTCTAAATTCTCTCTCTCAAATCCTAAACACTTGTCTAGAAAAGTATGGTATCTATGAGAACCTTGCAAGAAATCTAGTCACTATTCTTGCCAATTTGCTTCAGAAAAATAACACCATCGGCAATAATAATATGGCTACCATTTTTTGAGAGACTAATATTTACTCGTCACTGTGTTAGATACATAATATACCATTTTATCTTCTAAAGAAGGATTAACTTCATTGTGAAGATTATCCCCATTTATTTAAAACCTACGGAGCCTAGGCAGACTGAACCTACTACATAAGTAAGAGAGTCTGGAGCCAGACTCAGTTTCATGGTCAGATAGCTCTCCTGACTCCACACAGCAGTCATGTTATAATGTAGGTTTTTCTTCATAAAACAAAAAAGATAAAAGTAGAAAGTAAATGACTTTGTGCAAATTCCCCTGTTCTCTACTAGAAAAGAAATACTCATGAGGCAGCAGTGTATGAAGGGTGCATCTTTTACAGTTAATCCACAAAGGAAAAACTACAAAATTTCAAAGGGTCATTTAGAAATCAATGAGCTTAAATCCCTGGTCAGGAACAGTAGAAGACAGTTAATCTTTTACAAATAACAAAAGATACCTTTTGCATACTGTCTTTGTAATTGATCAAATCTCTCATCCATTTCCTGATGGGAAAAATCACACCCAACTCACTGTAACTGATTTCTCCTTAACCCTTTTATTTTTATCATCATCTATCATTGTTTACTTTCTTAATGAACCACACAATTCTGGACAAATACATGTCTTTTGCACCAAATAACATAATTCTTGGAGAAAATAAAACAGGTTAACTCAGAAAATACTGCGTCTTGCCCAGCAAACAAATTTCTTCCTCTTTCCATACATACATGTACATGTGTATGTGTGTACATGTATGTGTAGAGAGAGATAAAAGCCACTCTGTGTATGAAATCTGGCTCACATTTGTAGAATTTAGGTTAATGCCTTTAAAATTCATTCATTCATTTACTGGCCTCCAATTTTGTGCTCTTTCCACAAGTCATTATACCAAACTTAGCTCAATTTCTGGTTATCAAATCCTGTACTCCCTCATTCAATGATTCTGTTATATAGAGCTAATTAGCAATGAAAAGGATATTCAGGAAGGTTGTCTTGAAAAGCGTAACTAGATCTAAGGTCAATGAAATGCTTTAAACTGTCTGCTCATCAAGAGAAAATTTATCCAAAACTAAAGGCAAAAGACTGTCCATTAAAAGTGACCTTGAAAAAAAATTTAAGACAAAGGAACAATCAGCTCATCCAAAATAGACTTTCTAAAAATGTTAAACAGAATTATAAATGTTTCCTTAAAATGCATTATGGTATGTTAACTTTGGTTCTATAGTATTTACCAACATCAAATATATAAAAATGTATGTTATAAAAAGCAACTCCATGAAACTCATGAGTATATTTGATACCAGAGTAACGCTGAAACCACTGTATCCTCTTTGTGATGACAAACAAAAGAAATTTCTCTATGGTCTCAGGATTAAGAATACTTGTTGCTTCTCCTGCTACACAATTGGTCTTTTAATATACTATATACTATAAATCAGGAATTGATTCCATTTCCCCTTTTGTGTGGCTACTCAAAGATAAATCTGTGGCCTACCTTTAGAATCTAATGGGTATGTTTTGTATATTGCCTCACACATTTCTTTTCCTACCCTTCCCTCTCTTACTCTTGAATCCTTTTTTTTCTATTGGTTTTTAATTAATGTAACCTTGCTCTATTGTGCATATCTTGGAAAGCTAAGTTAAATCAAAATTTTAACAGGAGGGAGAGATTCACAAGACAAAATACAATACACAATACAAAACTTAAAATATAAAAATGCATGCTATGGCTGTAATTATGTTAAAAGTATGACTGAATGCAGAAGATGGTGTGCAAATATTAAGATAATTGCATGAGTGTTAGTACATCAACTTTTTCCTTTTTTCTAATTATGCCATATTTTTTCACTAATTTTTTAATATTTTGGTTAAATTTTTTATTATGGTAGAATTTTATTTTTAATGTGCGGTACTTTGATGCCCCTGTACAACTAAGGAAATATAGTACATTCGGTTCAGTTGAGATTGGGTTTTAATTAAACATTTCAAAGGGCAATTTTATTTACATAACATATAGTTATAAGAACTGAAATAAACAAAAAATATACTACCTATATTCAAAGTGAAAGAATAACAGTTAAAACAAATAAAAAGAAAATACTGCATGAAATGCCTTGCTTTAAACATATGAACACTTCCCCATTACAAAGTCATTTACCACTTGATTATCTAGCATATTTCTATTGCTAATGACAAAAAGCTATTTTTACTATTTTTTTTCTGAGTTTTGATCTATATCTTCCTTGGATGATTTCTATTGTCTTTCCCTTTCCTTTTGAAATCCAATTTCTTTTCCTTGCACTGATAAATATTCTAAGATTTTACCATCATATGAATTGTACTCTTTTGCTTTTAAGCTTTATCAATGGATTCTGTAGACTGTTAATACATCTTTAAACATTGTATTACATATGTCATCAACTGTCTTGCCTTATACTTTTCTTCTTAAATTCTAACTTCTGAAGACAAAATTTGCTCAGAGTATTGCAAATGACATTATACAAGAGGACAGTAGTAATAGAAATTGTCATGTTTGAAAATTGGGATGAAAGTATATGGAATTCTTTGCTAAAAGTCAGTGTTATGAAATGTTTTTGGCATATTGGATAAAAAGAACTATACTGAATCTGAGTAAGTTTTCATATCTCTTGGTCTTTCTGTGTTGTATGGGTTTTGACTATAATGACAGCCAATCCTACATTCAATTATTTAACCTTGACATTCTAAGCAATGTTACTTTGTGTTTATTATGTTTTTGTGACCTCTCAGGGTCACTGTGTGATTATTTCACTGTCAAGGTAATTAATGATAATGTTAATTAACATGGCTCATGATAATGAAGACTTAGAGAATCTATTTTCTTATAATTATTAGCCTTGATTTGTCATCCTATCTCCATATCTTATCTGTGAATTTAAAACTAGCATTCCTCTAAGGTTGTTATCAACAATCATAACAAGATGGTTTTCAAAATTTAAATTATGTTTTTCATAATCCTTTAAAATACAGATTCTTAAAAATAACACCAATCCCTCACATTTGTGAGCCTATACCAATTCTTGATGCACATTTAGGAAATATTTTAAATGCTCCTTCCTTTGCCTAAAATGCTTCCTCCTTGCCTGCTTGGTGGAATTTCATTCATACTTTAAATCCACCTCCTGTGACTCTTCTGACACTCTCAAATTTGCCTCTCCTACATTAAACTCATACATTTGCATGTCATAATTATTTACATATCAATCCCTATATTAGACATGAACTCACTGGGAAGCAGCAACTATGTCCTGTCTACTGCTTGTCCCCAATGCTCATCATTGTATCTTGCATTGCCAGAGGCTAAATTGCTAGTAAGTCACAGAACACAATGAGTAAGTTTCTGACTTCTGTCCCATTTACACTTTCTTGTGTATCTATAAACATCATAGAAAGTTAAAGAAGAGAAAGAAATAAGAATATAAGATGGAAACTTTGCCCTTAAATGATATATGAAATGCTACATGGAAATAAGCACTGTGTTAAGTAGAAGGGATGAATTAGAAGTAGGGCTACACTAATGAACGAACTGTACATTTAAGATACATTCATTCAGAGGACTAAGAAGAGTTACTCAATTATGGAAAAGCCCAAGGGGAACAAATGGCTTCTATAATTGTATATAATAGTTAACAAACACCTATAGGGAAAGAGCCTTTTGACAGAAAATTTAATCCATGGGTATTTTTTCCCTGTCTGAACAACGATGGATATTTAAAAAACTTTTAACTTTGGATGTGTTCTGTTCTCAGATATGTGTGTGTGTATATATATACACACACATATGCACACACACACACACACACGTGATATAATGAAATGGCAATCTGAAAATTACCCTCACCTCCACCATTTGAGTTGAACCTATAAATAAATTCTAGTCCCAATGAAGAACAGTTAAAAAAAATGACTCTCTAGGTCTCTAAAATCTAGAAGTTTCCATATTTGAGTACATTTTTTCCCGGTAATACAAATTAAAGGAAAATCAAGTGATCACATTTCTTCCCAAAAAATAAAATGAAAAAAAATTCAAATAGATGCATTTAAATGAGTGCCAGGAGTACTGGAACTGTACGCACATTTGTAATCAAATGTTATTATAAAGTAAAAATAGGATGAGAAATTGAAGATCTCAATTCTACACTGAATCAGCCACAAACTATGTATCTAGCCCTAGAAAAGTCCTTTAATTCATCTGTTAAGATTTCTTGTTTGTAAAACAAAAAATTAGGACTAAATGCCCTTTAAAATTCTAAATTACCTGGATCTGTCATCCTTTTATATTTTTTTCCTTAAAAAGCAATAAAGCTTAGTGATTGAAAAACAGTTTCAAACCCAAAATCTACTAGTTAGAAAGCATGTTTTCTTGAGTAAGTGACTTGATTTCTCTGTGCCTCAATTTCTTTATCTGTAAAATATAAGTGTGATGAAGAGTCAATGAGTTAATATGTGGAACATGCTTAAAATAGTGTTTGGCACAGAGTAAGCACTACAAGTATATTAGTTATTATTATCTTAACACTCCAACTTTCACCCATGGTGAAAAGGTAGATATAGGAATATAAAAAATATGTTATAATGGGATTTCTGCTTAAGCTAATCCAAACCAAAGGCCTTGGTAATTTGTAAAATATATTCTATGAATATAAATTCCACATTTTCATGTTTTCCCATTTAAACATAATGGATGGTTAATGTCAGCTTCTATGGAAGATGTAAAAGGTTGGAAAGAACATTGCTCCCACCCTTAAAACAATAAAAAATAACCAAGAAAATTCTGGGCAATCTGAAAACTCCCAACTTTTCTTGAACTCACTAAAAAGCTGAGGTAGTAGGGCAACAAACTCTAACCTAAAATCTAAAAAACACCTGCAAAAACAAAAAGGAAGGAAGGAAGGAACAGACGGAGGGAGGGAGGGAGGGAGAGGGAGAAAGAAAGAAAAGGAAAAGAAAAAAAAACAAACAGAATGTGAGCCTTGCTTACCTGGCACAGATACTGTCAGAAACCAGTAAGAAAGAATTCAATTAAAATTTTTAATAAACTGGCACAAGTTAAATGTGGGCTAGCAACAGAGTAAAAATCTTGGGAAGCTACATACATAGAATTCACAGCATTTCAGGGCGCCTGAGTGGCTCAGTTGTTAAGGTCTGCCTTCGGCTCAGGTCATGATCCCAGGGTCCTGGGATTGAGCCCCATGCCACTCCCCCTGCTTGTGTTCCTTCTCTCACTTTGTCTCTCTCTGTCAAATAAATAAATGGAATCTTTAAAAAAAAATTCTCTCTTTAAAAAAAAAAAAAGAATTCACAGCATTTTAAGGCTCTTCACAGTCGTGACCTGCTGTTCTTAAAAAAAAAAAAGACTGGTGAGAGTCTAGAAAACACATTCTTCATGGTACAGGCATGAAGGAAATTAACAGCAGACACTTCAAAAAAGACATGAAAGCCCACCCAGATCCATTTCCCTTTTTTTCCCCTATAGAAAAAAAACACTACTAGTAGAAACCCAACAAAGATATTACCCTTAGGGCACTAGTGAAAACCCACTAAAGCTAGAAGAAAAAGGGTGGGGGGAAACTACACATCTAGAAGAGGGGCAGGAATATCTAGTCCCAGACCTATAACTGGGAATGCAATAGGAGCACTGATAAAGTCATACCCCTGAGATTCATGAAAATAGAACCTGCCTAAAACAGAAGCTTAATCAATACTGTAATAAATCCCCCCAACCCTCACCAAAAGATAAGCATCAAGTAACAATAATATACTGTATGGATATTGGGCAAGAAAGAGGAAAGAAACTCTTTCTAATGCACAGCACAAAGGGAAGATCTGAACCTGAGGGTAGAAGACTGAGAAAGAAAAACCCATGGCAAACTACATTACTATAAAAGGTTAAAAACTAGTAGTATTTGAAGTATATGGTACAATGAGGGTAATTATTGGAACAGCAATCCCAAACCTAGATCAATTTCTGTCCATATTGACTAAAAGGAGCACACTCAAGGCTTAACAGAAGGAAAAACCTATATATTTCTAGGCAAAAAAAAAAAAAAATCTATTCACTTCAGTTGCTACTGTCTTACACCCGGTGTCCATATTTCAACAAAAAATCATGAGCCATCACAAAAAAAAAACCCAAAAACATGATGTCAACAGACAACATTATCTAAAGAGCCAGATTCAATATGACACACACAGGGAAACTATTAAGGAATCTAAAGTACTATTATTAACAGGTTAAAGACTCTAAAGGAAAAGTCAGACAAAATATAAGAACAAGAAGGTAATTTCAAGAGAGCTGAAAACTGTAAGAAAGAATCAAATGGAAATGTTATAATGAGACAGAGTTACAAAATTAAAGAATACCTCTGACAGGCCAATCACTGGACTTGAAAGACTGTCAAAGAAATAATCAGTAAACCTGAAAATAGGTCAATAGAAAGTACCAAACTAATACAAGAGAAAAAAGAGTGGAAACAAACAAACAAAAAACAGCACAGAGCATCCAAGATTTGTGGGAGAACATCAAATTTCATGAAAGACTCTGAACCACAGATCCAAAGGGCTCAGATAGCCCAAAGTAGGATATAAGCATAAAAAAATATAACACCAATCAGAAAATTGGATCTACACACAAAAGATGAAGAGAGCTAGAAATGGAGTAAGTTAAAGAAAATCTGAAATTTATTTTTCTTATTTTTAAATACTCTAAAAGATCACTGACAGTCTAAAGCAAAAATAACAGTATTTTATAGTATGCATTTATACTATGTATAAAAGTAAAATAGCACCACAATAGCACAAAAGATGAGAGGAAGGAATTGGAAAAATATTGTATAGTTCTTGCACTCTATTGAAACAGTATAATATTTGAAGGTAATTAAGATGCATACTGTTAACCACTAAGTAACCACTAGAATATTTTAAATAAAATGGCATAAATAAATAAGTCAATGTTGGAGATAAAATTAAGTAATAAATAACATCCAGTTTTTTTAAAAAAGAAGTCAAAAAAAAGGACAAAAGGAACGGAATAAAACTAGAAAATGGTATGCTTTTAATCCAAGAATATCAATAGATAAAAATGATTTAAAAACAAATTAAACGAGATTGTCTGATTGAATGAAATAGCAAGACCCAAATATATGCTATGTTTAAGAAAACCCATCTTAAATATAAAAACAAAGATAGGTTAAAAAATAAGTACATAGAAATAGAAATATTATTCAAACATATATCAGAAAAAAGCTGAATAACTACATTAATATCAGAAAAAGTAGACTTCATAACAAGGAGTAATAACAAATAAAGACATTACATATTTAATGGTAAAGAAGCATTCATTCTCTAGGAAGACATAAAAATTCTAAATATAAGTACAACTAACGACAGAGCTTCAAAATACATTAAACAAAACCTAATAAAACTAAAAGGAGAAATAGACAGATCAACAATTATATTTGAAGACTTCAAAACTCCTCACTCAGTAATTGACAAAATAAGTACACAGAAAAGCAGTAAGGGCTCTCAAAGACCTGAAAAACACTATCAACTAATTTGACTGACTTGACATTTATAGAACACTCTACCCAACAAAATAAGAATATATCTTGTTTTCAAGTGATCATGGAATATTCACCAGGACAGACAATATTCTGGGCTACAGATTTCCTTAACAAATTTAAAAGAATGTATGTCATAAAAAGTATAATCAGTTACCATTAAAGACCTAAACTCAAAATCAGTAACAGAAAAACATCAGGAAAATCCACAAATATTTAAAATTAAAAGCTAAACAGAAAGTTTCAAGGAAAATTAGAAAATATTTTGAATAAAAACTAAAAATAAAACATATAAAAATTTATTAGAGGCAACTAAAGCAATGCTTAGGGGGAAATTAATAGCATTAAATGATTCAGTCTCAAGTTATTAATCCAAGTTCTGATATAAGAAATGAAAAAGTAAGATCAAATTAAATCCAAAACAAGAAGAATAAAAATATAAGCAGAAATCAATGATAGTGAAGACAAAAATAATACGGTAAATCAATGAAACCAAAAGTGGGTTCTTTAAGAAGATTCATAAAACCGGTAAATTTTTAGTCAAATAAAAAAAGACATGAATTAACAACATCAGGAACAAAAAGGGGAAATTACTAAAAACCTCACAGATATTAAAAGGAGAATAAAAAATACCATCAACAATTCTGTGCCCCTAAATTTGACAACTTAGATAAAATTATCAGTTCCTTGAAAGACACAAACTATTCAAGTAGAAATAGATAATCTTTAGAGTGCTATATCTACTAAAGAACTTGAATCTTAGTTTAAAATCGTCCAACAAAGAAAACTCCACTCTTTAACAAATGGTGTTGGAGAAACTGCATTGACACATGCAGAACAATAAAATTAGACCCCTATCTTACACCACTCACAAAAATTACCTCAAAACGGATCAAAGACTTAAACATAAAGACCCAAGGCGGAGCAAGATGGTGGAGGAGTAGGAGACCCGGATATCGTCTGGTTTCAGGAATTCAGCTGGACATGGATCAAACCATTCTGAACACCTACGAACTCGACAGGAGATGAAGAAAAAAAGAGCAATAACTCTCTGAACAGAAAAGCAACCACTTTCTGGAAGGTAGGACGTGCGGAGAAGTGAATCCGAGGCGATATTCGGGAGGATAGACGGTTGGCCATTGGCCGCTTCTGGCAAGTGATAGAGCCGCGGAGCACAAAATCGGAACTTTGAGAAGTCGGCTCCGCTGAGGGATGTCACTCCAGTGGCTAAACGGGGGGTGGAATCCTCGTGGGACAGTGTGGTCTCAGGACGCTTGGGGTCACAGAAAGACCGGGGGTGCCTGAGTGTGGCAGAGCTCCCAGGTATCAGAGCGGGGAAGCCGGCTGCAGAGACGGAGCGAGGAGGGGGCTCTCAGCTCAGGGTTGCCATAAACCGTGATACGCGGCACAGTAGGGCCACTGCTCCTCCAGCAGGGACCCAACAAGCGGCAGATCTGGGGAGACTCCCCTTCCTCCCTTGGGAGGAGTGTCACGGGAGCACACCACAGGGATCCGTTAGGTTTGGAGACCACACCGAGTCGGGTGCCAGAGAAAGAAATGCTCGGTCACAGGCCGGGTGAGCACGGTGTGCAGCCGAAGACTGGGGAGATGGGAGTGATTGACTGCTTTTCTCTGGGGGCGCACTGAGGAGTGGGGCCCTGAGTTCTCGATTCCTCTGGGGTGGAGATTGGGAGGCTGCCATTTTCACTCTCGTCCTCCAAAGCCGAACGGAAAGCTTGCAGGGAACAAAAGCTCCCGAGAGCAAACCCGAGCAGATTACCGAGCCAAGACCCGGGAAGGGCGGGGCAATTCCGCCTCTGGCAAAGACATTTGGGAACCACGGCAAAAGGCCCCTCCCCCAGAAGATCAGCAAGAACAGCCAGCCAACACCAAGTTTACAGATCAATGAGAACGGCAGAACTCCAGTGCTAGGGGAATACTGCACATAGAATCCATGGCTTTTTTACCATAATTCTTTGGTCTTTCAAAGTTAATTTTTTTAACTGTCTTTTTTTTTTTATTTTTCCCCTTTTTCAACCAACAATTTATCAATCTTTTTTAAAAAACATTTTTATCTTTCATTATTAGAGTCATATTCTATCCCTTCATAGTAGTTACCCTTATTTTTGGCATATATATATAAATTGTTCTCTCTTTAAAATTTTAAGATACAGCTTCTTCTGACAGATCAAAATATACCCTAAATCTCTAGGGTACGGCTTTGTTCTAGTCTCCTGCCTGATCACATTCTCTCCCTTTTTATTTTTTAAATCCTCTTCTTTCGTTTTTCAAACAACTTCTTATCAATTCCTTTTATAAAATTTTTTATAATTTTCATCTTTACAGTCATATTCCATCCCTTCATCATATCAACACTTATTTTTGTACATATATAAGTTTTTCTTTAAAATTTTGGGAGGCACTTTCTTCTAACAGACCAAAATACACCCAAAATCTAGTATGTGGCACTGATCTATGCACCAGCCTGATCATATTTGATCATATTCTGTTTTTGTTTTCTTCTTTTTCTTTTTTTTTCTTTTTCTTTTTCCTTTCTTTCCCTTTCTTTTCCCCCAGTTTCAGGTCTTTTCAGATTTGTTTAGAGTATATTTTCTGGGGACGTTGTTACCCTGTTAGTATTTTGTTCTCTTAATCTCATTCATCTGTTCTCCTCTGGACAAAATGACAAGACGGAAATCACCTCAACAAAAAGAACAAGAGGTAGTAACGAATGTCAGGGACCTACTCAATACGGACATTAGTATGATGTCAGACCTAGAGTTCAGAATCATGATTTTAAAGATACTAGCTGGGCTTGAAAAAAGATTGGAAGTTATTAGAGAAACCCTTTCTGGAGAAATAAAAGAACTAAAATCTAACCGAGTCAAAAACAAAAAGGCTATTAATGAGGTGCAATCAAAAGTGGGGGCACTAATTCCTAGGATAAATGAAGCAGAAGAGAGAATCAGCGATATAGAAGACTAAATGATGGAAAATAAAGAAGCTGAGAAAAAGAGAGATAAACAACTACAGGATCACGAGGGCAGAATTTGAGAGATAAGCAATACCATAAGATGAAACAACATTAGAATAATTGGGATCCCAGAAGAAGAAGAAAGAGAGAGAGGGGCAGAAGGTATATTGGAGCAAATTATAGCAGAGAATTTCCCTAATGTGGGGAAGAAAACAGGCCTCAAAATCCAGGAGGCACAGAGAACCCCTCTCAAAATCAATAAAAATAGGTCAACACCCCGACATCTAATAGTAAAACTTACGAGTCTCAGAGACAAAGAGAAAATCCTGAAAGCAGCTCAGGAGAAGAGATATGTAACCTACAATGGTAGAAACATTACATTGGAAATGGACCTATCCACAAAGACCTGGCAGGCCAGAAAGGACTGGCATGATATATTCAAAGCACTAAACGAGAAAAATAAGCAGCCAAGAATACTATATCCAGCTAGGCTGCCATTGAAAATAGAAGGAGAGATAAAAAGCTTCCAGGAAAAACAAAAACTAAAGGAATTTGCAAACACGAAACAAGCCCTCCAAGAAATATTGAAAGGGGTCATCTAAGCAAAGAGAGAGCCTAAAAGCAACATAGACCAGTAAGGAACACAGACAACATACAGTAACAGTCACCTTACAGGTAATACAATGGAACTAAATTCATATCTTTCAAAAGTTACCCTGAATGTAAATAGGCTAAATGCCCAATCAAAAGACACAGGCTATCAGATTGGATAAAAAAACAAAACCCATCGATATGCTGTCTGCTGCAAGAGACTCATTTTAGACCCAAAGCCACTCCCACATTGAAAGTAAAGGGGTGGAGGGGCGCCTGGGTGGTTCAGTCGCTAAGCGTCTGCCTTCGGCTCACGTCATGATCCCAGGGTCCTGGGATCGAGCCCCGCATCAGGCTCTCTGCTTTGCGGGAAGCCTGCTTCTCCCACTCCCACTCCCCCTGCTTGTGTTCCCTCTCTCGCTGTATCTCTCTCTGTCAAATAAATAAAATCTTTAAAAAAAAAAGTGAAGGTATGGAAAACCATTTACCATGCTAATGGACACCAAAAGAAAGCTGGGGTGGCAATCCTTATATCAGACAAATTAGATTTTAAACCAAAGACTGTAATAAGAGATGAGGAAGGACACTATATCCTACTTAAAGGGTCTATCCAACAAGAAGATCTAACAATTGTAAATATCAATGCCCCTAAGATAGGAGCAGCCAATTATATAAGGCAATTAATAACAAAAGCGAAGAAACACATCAACAACAATACAATAATACTGGGGGACTTTAACACCCCCCTCACTGAAATGGACAGATCATCTAAGCAAAAGATCAACAAGGAAAAAAGACTTAAAATGACACACTGGACCAAATGGACTTCACAGACATATTCAGAACATTCCATCCCAAAGCAACGGAATACACATTCTTCTCTAGTGCCCATGGAACATTCTCCAGAACAGATCACATCCTAGGTCACAAATCAGGTCTCAACGAGTACCAAAAGATTGGGATTATTCCCTGCATATTTTCAGACCACAATGCTTTGAAATTAGAACTCAATCACAAGAGGAAAGTTGAAAGGAACTCAAATACATGGAGGCTAAAGAGCATCCTACTTAGGAATGAACGGGTCAACCAGGAAATTAAAGAAGAATTTAAAAATTCATGGAAACAAATGAAAATGAAAACACAACTGTTCAAAATCTTTGGGATACAGCAAAGGCAGTCCTAAGAGGAAAGTATACAGCAATACAAGCCTTTCTCAAGAAACAAGAAAAGTCTCAAATACACAACCTAACCCTACACCTAAAGGAGCTAGAGAAAAAAACAGCAAATAAAGCCTAAACCCAGCAGGAGAAGAGAAATAAGATCAGAGCAGAAATCAATGAAATAGAAACCAAAAGAACAACAGAACAGATAAGTGAAACTAGGATCTGGTCCTATGAAAGAATTAACAAGATTGATAAACCCCTGGCCAGACTGATCAAAAAGAAAAGAGAAATGACCCAAACCCACAAAATCATGAATGAAAGAGGAGAGATCACAACCAACACCAAAGAAATACAAACAATTATAAGAACATATTATGAGCAACTATCTGCCAGCAAATTAGATAAGCTGGAAGAAATGGATGCATTCCTAGAGATGTATCAACTACCAAAACTGAACCAGGAAGAAATAGAAAACCTGAACAGACCTATAACCACTAAGGAAATTGAAGCAGTCATCAAAAAACTCCCAGGAAACAAAAGCCCAGGGCCAGATGGCTTCCCAGGGGAATTCTACCAAACATTTAAAGAAGAATTAATACCTATTCTTCTGAAACTGTTCCAAAAAATAGAAATGGAAAGAAAACTTCCAAACTCGTCTTATGAGACCACCATTACCTTGATCCCAAAACCAGACAAAGGCCCCATCAAAAAGGAGAATTACAGATCAATATCCTTGATGAACATGGATGCAAAAATTCTCACCAAAATACTAGCCAATAGGATCCAACAGTACATTAAAAGGATTATTCACCATGACCAAGTGGGATTTATCCCTGGGCTGCAAGGTTGGTTCAACATCCGCAAATCAATCAACGTGATACAATACATTAACAAAAGAAAGAACAAGAATCATGTGATCCTCTCAATAGATGCAGAAAAAGCATTTGACAAAGTACAGCATCCTTTCTTGATCAAAACTCTTCAGAGTATAGGGATAGAGGGTACATACCTCAATATCATAATAGCCATCTATGAAATCCTACAGCAAATATCATTCTCAATGGGGAAAACCTGAGAGCTTTCCCCCTAAGGTCAGGAACGTGGCAGGAATGTCCACTATCACCATTGCTATTCAACATAGTATTAGAAGTCCTAGCCACAGCAATTAGACAACAAAAAGAAATAAAAGGCATCCAATCGGCAAAGAAGAAGTCAAACTCTCACTCTTTGCAGATGATATGATACTGTATGTGGAAAACCCAAATGACTCCACCCTAAAACTGCTAGAACTCATACAGGAATTCAGTAAAGTGGCAGGATATAAAATCAATGCACAGAAATCAGTGGCATTCCTATACACCAACAACAAGACAGAAGAAAGAGAAATTAAGGAGTTGATCCCATTTACAATTGCCCCCAAAACCATAAGGTACCCAGGAATAAATCTAACCAAAGAGGCACAGGATCTGTACTCAGAAAACTATAAAACACTCATGAATGAAATTGAGGAAAACACAAAAGAAATGGAAAAACGTTCCATGCTCATGGATTGGAAGAACAAATATTGTTTGTTTTTTGTTTTTTGGGTTTTTTTTGGAAGAACAAATATTGTGAAGATGTCAATGCTACCTAGAGCAATCTACACATTCAATGTAATCCCCATCAAAATACCATCCACTTTTTTCAAAGAAATGGAACAAATAATCCTAAAATTTGTATGGAACGAGAAAAGACCCCGAATAGCCAGAGGAATGTTGAAAAAGAAAAGCAAAGCTGGTGGCATCACAATTCTGGACTTCCAGCTCTATTACAAAGCTGCCATCATCAAGACAGTATGGTACTGGCACAAAAACAGACACATAGATCAATGGAACAGAATAGAGAGCCCAGAAATGGACCCTCAACTCTATGGTCAACTCATCTTTGACAAAGCAGGAAAGAATGTCCAATGGAAAAAAGACAGGCTCTTCAACAAATGGTGTTGGGAAAATTGGACAGCCACATGCAGAAGAATGAAACTGGACCGTTTCCACACACAAAAATAGACTCCAAATGGTTGAAAGACCTAAACTTGAGACAGGAGTCCATCAACATCCTAAAGGAGAACACAGGCAGCAACCTCTTCAACCTCAGCCGCAGCAACTTCTTCCTAGAAAGATCGCCAAAGGCAAGGGAAGCAAGGGCAAAAATGAACTATTGGGACTTCATCAAGATAAAAAGTTTTTGCACAGCAAAAGAAACAGTCAACAAAACCAAAAGAGAACCGACAGAATGGGAGAAGATATTTGCAAATGATATATCAGATAAAGGGCTAGTATCCAAAATTTATAAAGAACTTATCAAACTCAACACCCAAAGAACAAATGATCCAATCAAGAAATGGGCAGAAGACATGAATAGACATTTTTCCAAAGAAGACATCCAAATGGCCAACAGACACATGAAAAAGTGCTCAACATCATTCGGCATCAGGGAAATCCAAATCAAAACCTCAATGAGATATCACCTCGCACCAGTCAGAACGGCTAAAATTAACAAGTCCGGAAACGACAGATGTTGGCGGGGATGCGGAGAAAGGGGAACCCTCCTACACTGTTGGTGGGAATGCAAGCTGGTGCAACCACTCTGGAAAACAGTATGGAGGTTCCTCAAACAGTTGAAAATAGAGCTACCATACGATCCAGCAGTTGCACTACTGGGTATTTACCCCAAAGATACAAATGTAGGTATCCGAAGGGGTATGTGCACCCCAATGTTTATAGCAGCATTGTCCACAATAGCCAAACTGTGAAAAGAGCCAAGATGTCCATCAACAGATGAAGGGATAAGGAATATGTGGTGTGTACACACACACACACACACACACACATACACACACACACACACACAATGGAATATTATGCAGCCATCAAAAGGAATGAGATCTTGCCATTTGCAATGACATGGCTGGAACTGGAAGTTATTATGCTGAGCAAAATAAGTCAATCAGGAAAGACATGTATCATATGACCTCAGTGATATGAGGAATTCTTAATCTCAGGAAACAAACTGAGGGTTGCTGGAGTGGGGGGGTGGGAGGGATGGGGTGGCGGGGTGATAGACATTGGGGAGGGTATGTGCTATGGTGTGTGCTGTGAATTGTACAGAATCACAGATCTGTACCTCTGAAACAAATAATGCAATATATGTTAAGAAAAAAAAAAAGAAGAAGATAGCAGGAGGGGAAGAATAAGCGGGGGAAAGTGGAGGGGGAGATGAACCATGAGAGATGATGGACTCTGAAAAAGAAACTCAGGGTTCTAGAGGGGAGGGGGGGTGGGAGGATGGGTTAGCCTGGTGATGGGTATTAAAGAGGGCACGTTCTGCATTGAGCACTGCGTGTTGTGCACAAACAATGAATCATGGAACACTACAACAAAAACTAATGATGTAATGTATGGTGATTAACATAACAATAAAAAATTAAAAAAAAATAAAGACCCAATACCATAAAACTCCTAGAAGAAAATGTAAGGCAGGAGTTTCTCAGCATTGATCTTAGCAATGATTTCCTGGATAGGACACCAAAAGTACACACAGCAATAGTAAAAATCAACAAGTGGGACTACACCAAACTTAAAAGCTTCTGCACAGCAAAAGAAACCTTTAACAAAATGAAAAGGCAGCCTACAGAATGGGAGAAAATTTTTGCAAACTGTAAGTTGTATAAAGGGGATATATAAAGAACACATACGACTAAATAACAACAACAAAACAATCTGATTTAAAAACAAACATTTTTCCAAAGAACCCACCCAAATGTTCAATTAGTACATGAAAAGATGCTCAATATCACTAATCACTAAGGAAATGCAAATCAAAACCATAAATGACAGCTATCCTTATAAATACAATAAATAAGTAAGTGCTGGTGAGAATGTGGGGGAAAAAAGGGAATCCTTGTACTCTATTGGTAGGAATTTAAACTGGTTCAAGCACTGTGAAAAACAATACAGAGGTTCCTCAAAAAATTAAAAGCAGATCTACCATATGATCCAACAATTCTACTTTTGGGTATATACCCAAAGGAAATGAAAACAAGACACTGAAAAGATAAATGCTTTATCTTGTTTATTTCAGTATTGTTCACAATCGTCAAGATATGGAAACAACCTAAGGGCTCATCAACGGATGAATGGATAAATCAGATGTGACCTATATATATATATACACACACACACACAAGGTGATACACACACACTCTTATCATAAACACAAAAATTCTCAACAAAATATTAGAAAAAAATTTGAGTGTTATAGAATAAGGATAACCTATCAAAAACAAGAATATCTAGTATATATAAAGAACTCTGAAAATTAAAAAAAAGAAAATGACAACCAATTAGAAAATGAGCACCAAAAAAAAAAAAAACTGTATAGGAGCATCACCAAGAAGATGTATGAAGGGTAAATAAGCACATAAAGTTATGTTCAAATCATTAGTCATATATAGGAAATGCAAATAAAAACCAAAATATACACCACTACACACCTATCAGACTAGTAAACATTTTTTAAAAAACTACAAACAGCAACTGCTAGTGAAGATGCAAAAAAAAAATGGAATTCCCAGCTACTGCTAACAGGAATGCAAAATGGTAGAACTACACTGGAAAACAGGTACCAGTTTTTCTTTAAAGGATGAAATTCATTTACCATATGCCAATGCCACTCCTAGTACTTAGCAAGAGAAATAAAAACTGTGTTCACACAAAAACTTGTATATGAATATTTACATCAGCCTTATATATAATTGTTAAAAACTGGAAACAACCCAAATATCCTTCAGCTAAGTGAATGGATACAAAAACTGGTATAAATCATTCAGTGGAATGTTACTCAGTGATAAAAAGCAACAAACTATTAACATATATAATATGAATGAATATCAAATGCATTATGTTAAATAAAAGTGGCCAGACACAAAGGGCTAAAGACTTTTATGGTTTCATTTACATGACTTTCTGGAGAAGGAAAAATTTTAGGGAGAGAACAGAATCACTGGTTGCCAGCAGTTTCAGGGAGTGGGGAGTAGTTGATTAAAAAGGGCCAACGCAATGAAATTGGAGGAATGACTGATTGGCCTGTTCTACAACCTGATTATGATGGTGGCTACTCCATGAATTTATCAAAACTCATAGATATGTATATAAAAAGTTAACTTTAGTATACATAAGTTTAAAAATTGTAAATATATAGAAGAAAAAATCAAGTAAAATTATTCTTATTTAGGTCATATTTCTACATCTATACTGGTATTCTGTGAGGAATATCTTCACATTTTATACTAAGGTAAGAAATGTCACAGGATATTTGCTGATTTTATTAACCTAATTTTAGTTTTTATTTTCCATATTGTCTTCTCTTTGATTAATTTTTGCTCTTAACTATTTTCTTCCTTCCACTTTCTTTGAGTTTATTCTACTCTTTTCCTAACTTATGTTGGACATTTACCTCATTAGTTCTCAGCCTTTTTTTTCTATTACAGGCTATCATAGGCTATTTAAGGCTATGGAGTCATTTCCAAGTGCCACTTTTACTAAATCTCAAAATGATGATATATATTATTTTCACTATTATTTAGTTCTAAGTATTTTTTATTTCCATTTTGATTTCTTCTTTTACCCATGAGTTATTTAGAACTGATTTAACCTACTAAAAGAGAGGGGATTAGTTTTGTTCCATTTTGTTTAGCTGAGGACTAACTTAACTGCATGGGCAGTGTATGTGGTATGGTCAGTGTAATATGAACTCTTTAAAATTAGTTGAAATGTGATTCATGGATTCATGGTCAATTTTTAAACGTTTTGTCTTTGACTGAGAAAAATACATAGTTGATAGTTTGGAGGTACAGCGTTTGGTTCTCAGCTATGTAGTTAATCTTCTATTTCCTTATTGTCTACTTGACCCATCAATTTCTGGTATCTCCCACCCTTGCAGTGGGTTTCTCCATTTCTCCAAGTAGTTCTATCGAGTTTTGCTTTATATAGTTTAAAACTATTTTATCAGGTACATACAAGTTTAAAGTTATCTCTTCTTTGATGTAGTGAACCTTTCTTTGCTTTTTTATATAGTGACTATCTTTGTAACCAATAGTCTTTTGGGGTTTTTTTTGTTTTTGTTTTGTTTTGCCTACAAGTCTAATTTATCCTACATTAATATGGTTATCTCAGCTTTCTTTTAGTTAG
Source organism: Callorhinus ursinus (assembly GCF_003265705.2). Lineage (NCBI taxonomy): Eukaryota > Metazoa > Chordata > Mammalia > Carnivora > Otariidae > Callorhinus > Callorhinus ursinus. The sequence goes on from NW_027397125.1 coordinate 1,375,335, forward strand.
TATTTGCCTGGAATATCTTTTTTCATCCTTATTCTGTCAAACTATCTGTGTCCTTGTGTTTTGACTGTGTTTTATCTAAAAAAAAATATTGAATATTGCCAGATTTTCTATTTTTAATTCAATCTGTCAATCTCTTCTAACAAGAAACTCTGATTTACATTTATTTATGACTGAAATCTTTTTATTTGCTTCTACCATCTTACTTGTTTTTTTGCCCTAGTTTTTCCATGCTTCTGTGGGATTCCTAACAGTTTTTCTCCCCTATTCTATTTTTCTCTGGTACTGTATTGGTAGTTGCACACCACTTTTCTTTTAGTGATTTTACATTTTACCATGCATAAAAGACTGAAATTAATCAGTAGTAGGACAGTCTAGTGGTTAAAATCATGGGCCCAGACTAGATCACCTAGATTCACATCCTGTCTTATTTCTGGTGGCTTCAGGTTGTCAGTTTTATCATCTGTAAAATGGAGATAATATCACTAACCTCATGGAGTTATTAAGGACCCTAATGTAGGTTAATATACATACAGCAATCAGAACATGCCTAGTATATGACAAGCACTAAATTCATGTAAGGTAATAATAGTAGTAGTGTTATTGTTATCATTTACCCTCCTCTAAAACCATACAAGCTCAGACCTGGTCGATTCTTTTCTATTTTAATTTATATCTTATAATTTTTTTAATATCAGGAATTATGTATTATTGTTTTACACATAAAGCTTAATAAATAATTTCCTACATATATACTATTTCCTTTGCTCACCATTCTTTTTTTTACCTCAGTCTTTTTTTTTTCTTTTGTTATCTTTTGTCCTTAAGTACATCCATTAGAAGTTCCTTTAGTGAATGTCTGCTAATGGTAAATAAACATAATTTTAATTGAACAGCTGACTTTGTCAAAAAGTGAGGGTCAGCTTGTTACTGAGTTAGCTCTCATTCTTGAAATGCAGATTTGCTGGGCACTCAATTATAGTTTCTTCTCTCAGCATTTTGAAGATACTAATTTTCTAGTTATTATTCCTTATTCCTCATCATTTTTCACTCAAGGCTACTTTTAATATTTTCTCTTTTTCATTATTTTACAGTTTTACCATGATGTGTCTCAGGGTTTCTTTTTATTTAAGTGAGATGCTCTGTGTTTTCCTTCATCAAGGAATTTATCTTTCATCAGTTCTGGGAATTTCTAAGGCATTATTTCTTCAACTATTACCTCCTACGCCTATATCTTTCAATCTACTAATCTGGTAGCCACATGTTAATACTTCCAATTTAATTCTCTATATGTATTAAACTCATATTTTCCATCTATTTCTCTATGTTTTGCATTCTGGATAACGTCAAATCCATCCTCCAGTTCACCAATTCTCTATTCACCTAAGTCTAATATGTTTATGACTTTTTAATTATAACTTCATTTCTAGAAGTCTTTAAATCTGTGTGCCATATTTGACAATCTCTCATCTATTACTTTCTATCTTTATATATTATACGTTAAGTGTATTATGTTATTTTGTTGGTAATGCCAATACCTGAACTATTTAGAAATCTAAATCTGTTGTTTGTCATTTTCATTAACTTGCTTATGGTTTCCTAATGTGGTTGTCATTTTTTACTATATATTATTTGGCTAAACATAGCCTCTGGGAATTCTGAGGTCTTGGGTGGCAGGTGGTTCTTCGGGAAAGATTGGTTCTGCTTGGCACCATATGGGGGCCTCCAAACAAAAATTACTTTAAAACAATGTCTTGGCTTGGATTTTTCCTACTAAGCTGATAACTCAAATTCAAGCTCCAGACCCAAATGAGAGAAAACCTAAGACCTGAAGTTGCAAGTTCTCAGGAAAGCTTACCTTCCATGCCAAACCAAAGTTACCAAGGTGCCAGCCAAGTGAAATTTTTCCTAGTCCACTTTCTCTTAAGAGTGCTATCCCTCTGAAGGTCAAAGTTTATCCACTTTTTGATGGCTTTATGTCCAGTTTCCACAGAATTCTCCATCAGAAAGCTATTAATCTCCAAGACAAATTTCCTCATTCCAGCATTTATTCCCACAGTGATTCAAGTTCCCAAACTTGCTTATCTCACTGGTTTCAACTCCATAATTTCCTGAGGTTTGGGTTTTGATTTGGTTTTTATCTTTTGTTTATTTTTGACATTTGGGGATTTCCCTCACTTTTTGACAAAGTCAGCTGTTCAATTAAAATTATGTTTATTTCATTTTATCCAACTTTTCAGAATATCATATTTATCATTCTTGCAAAGGCAAGAGTTTTTTTATTGACTTATTTCCTGTAGGAGCTAATATTACAATCCTACTCATTACAACTCTGCTCAAAAACTCCCTGTTAATTTTTGTGGGGTTTTTTTGAAAAGCTTCAATTAAAATTAAATTAATAGTTGGATGGTGTTAATACTCTGGTGTGGGGGAAAAACTCTCTAGAATATGTGCTTCACTGTTCTTAGTGATTCTGTGACAAATCTGTTCAGAAATCATTCTACTTACCTTCACTTTTCTTGATTCAAAATCTGGAATTTATTAAGGTGAGTTTCTTATTTAGGTTTGTAGTACAGAAAGCATCTCTCTTGATTCAAAATGGTCTCTGTGGTCAGCAGATTCTGTTCTTTGGGACTATCATTTTTCATGCACAGAATGTGACACTTGTCTTACTCAAGTTAAAGTATTCCTTTTGCCTTATCTCTTTACAGACAAGGTCCAATTTCAAGGATTTCTAATGATCTGCTTAGACTACTGCTCTGCATTTCTTAGTCTGTCTAGGTTTTTAGAGTAGTATGATTTTATCACCTTTGTATGTTATACAAAATGGCCTACATCCAAATTTAAATAACTACTCAATTGAATTGTCACACAATCAGGAAGGGCAAAAGACCTCATTATTGTACCCATTCCACTAGATACTTCAAATATATCCAACAACCATCAAACAAACATTCTAAAGGAAGAAACAGAAAAGTTTTACCTTTTTTGTTTTGTTTTTATCTGTGTGTGGGGGGTTTTTTCTTCTTTTTTAAATTTAATTTTATTATGTTATATTAGTCACCATACATCATTAGTTATTGATGTAGTGATTCATGATTTCATTGTTTTCGTATAACACCCATGCAGTACGTGCCCTCCTTAATACCCATCACTGGGCTAGCTCATCCCCCCACCCCCTTCCCTTCTAAAACCCTCAGTTTGTTTCTTGGAGTCCATAATCTCTCATGGTTCGTCTCCTCCTCTGATTCCCCCCCTTCGTTTTTCCATTCCTTCTCCTAATGTCCTCCATGTTATTCCTCATGTTCCACAAATAAATGAAACGATATGATAATTGACTTTCTCCGCCTGACTTATTTCACTTAGTATAATCTCCTCCAGTCCCATCCATGTTGATGTAAAAGTTGGGTATTCATCCTTTCTGATGGCTGAGTAATATTCCATTGAATATATGGACCCCATCTTCTTTATCCATTCATCTGTTGAAGGGCATCTTGGCTCTTTCCACAGTTTGGCTATTGTGGACATTGCTGCTATGAACACTGGGGTGCATATGGCCCTTCTTTTCACTACATCTGTGTCTTTGGGGTAAGTATGCAGTAGTGCAATTGCTGGGTCATAGGGTAGCTCTATTTTTAATTTTTGGAAGAACCTCTACACTGTTTTCCAAAGTGGCTGTACCAACTTGCATTCCCACCAACAGTGTAAGACGGTTCCCCTTTCTCCACAACCTCTCCAACATTTGTTGTTTCTTGCCTTTTTGCCATTCTAACTGGTATAAGGTGGTATCTCAATGTGGTTTTGATTTTAATTTCCCTGATGGCTAGTGATGATGAACATTTTTTCACGTGTCTGTTAGCCATTTGTATGTCTTCTTTGGAGAAATGTCTGTTCATGTCTTCTGCCCATTTTTTGATTTAGTTGTTTTTTGGGTGTTGAGTTTGAGTTCTTTATAGATCCCGGAAATCAGCACTTTGTCTGTAGTGTCATTTGTAAATATCTTCTCCCATTCTGTGGGTTGCCTCTTTGTTTTGTTGACTGTTTCCTTTGCTGTGCAGAAGCTTTTTATCTTGACGAAGTCCCAAAAGTTCATTTTTGCTTTTGTTTCACTAGCCTTTGGAGATCTTTTTTTTTTTATGTTCAGTGTGAAGACATTTATTTTTAAAATATTAAATTATATCCATACATAGAAAAACTGCAGTTGTATTCATTTAAATGTCACAATCTTACTGGTGTGAATATAAGTGTTTTAAATTTCTTCTTTGTGTTTCATATATTCTACATTATTCATCTTGACAATGTATTACTTTGTTTTGAGATAAACACATAAATTATTAAGAATATAACACTTTTGTAACTCAAAACAACTCTTTCTTTAGGTTTCTTTTTTTTTTAATTTTATTATGTTGTTAATCACCATACATTACATCATTAGCTTTTGATGTAGTGTTCCATGATTCATTGTTTGCGTATAACACCCAGTGCTCCATTCAATACATGCTCTCTTTAATACCCATTACCAGGCTAACCCATCCCCCCATCCCTCTCCCCTCTAGAATCCTCAGTTTGTTTCTCAAGGTCCATAGTCTCTCATGGTTCATCCCCCCCCCCCGAGCCCCCCCCTTTCTTTTTCCCCTTCCTCCGTTCTTCTTTTTTTTTTTTAACATATAATGTATGATTTTTTTCAGAGGTACCTCTGGAGATGTATCTTGAAAGAAGTTGCTGTGGCCGATGTCAAAGAGGTTACTGCCTATGTTCTTCTCTAGGATTTTGATGGATTCCTGTCTCACATTGAGGTCTTTCATCCATTTTGAGTTTATCTTTGTGTATGGTGTTAGAGAATGGTCGAGTTTTATTCTTCTGTATATAGCTGTCCAATTTTCTCAGCACCATTTATTGAAGAGACTGTCTTTTATCCACTGCATATTTTTTCCTGCTTTGTCGAAAATTACTTGTGTGTGTTTTTGCTAAACCAAAACTGAGCAAGACAGAGAAGAGTCCAGTGACTATTAACAGCATGTAGGTAGATTCCACTCAAAGTACAGTAATACTACTATCCGCATTTTAATCAACAGAATTCACACTGATCAGTGTTATTACAGTAAATACTAATTAAATGTATCATGCCTTGACACTTAAAGTGTTACCAAATTCAACCTCAAGCAACAGAGATCCAATTCCTCTGAAAGCTACAATTTACACAAAAGCTTACTCAATAACAAATGCATTTCTTTATCTCTTTTCCCAAAAACATAAAATAAATCGAAATAGACCTGGAAAAGCAGAGCAACTATTTAGAACAACAAATGTCCCAGCTACAAAACAATCTACTCTTCAAATAAATCATTGCAATATACATTTTCATAATAACATGTCCTAAAAAGATCAATAGTCTGGAAGTCAGGATATCTGGGTTCCTCTTCTAGCTCTGCCAACAATTAGGCATGTGATCTTGAGCAAATCACGCAGCTTCTCTAGGCATCCTTTTCTTCACCCATAAAATGACAGAATTGAGCAAAATGATCTAGTTTTCCTTCTAGGTGCAAGTTATATGAATTTTTAAAAAAAAAAGTTTTTAAAATGGTGCTTTTTTAATGGCAGAGGGCTATATAACCATTAGCCCTCTAATCATGGCCATTCTTTGAGGCCATGTGTAAGCTGAGGCAATGAAAGATGGAGAAAAAAGCCTGACAGCACTTAAGAATCAAGCATCCACTACTCAATTCTCCCTCTGAAAACCTCTCCAATCTCTCTTTTCCTGGCAGTGTGTGAAAGAAGGGTGTTGAAAAAACTGTTACTGGTATGAAAGTCATTTATTTCTTCTGCTGTCGTTGTAGTTGGTAATGAAAGGCTGAAGTGGAGAACAGATGTTTCAAGAGTTCAGTAGGAGAAGGTGTATAAAAGGAAAAGGATCACTATTTAATAAAGTAATGATTCTCAATGTTTACTGTGTATTAGAATCACCTCGGATTCTTATTAAGTCAGGAATCATTATATATATATATATATATATACTTATTAAGTCAGGTTTGGGAGGGGCCTCAAAATCTGTTTTTGACAGGCACCCAAATAATTCTGATGAAGGCAGTCCTGAACTTTAACTTCAGAAACACAAAGCTCAAAATGATGAAGGCTCAACAAAGTTCAAATAATGAAATTTGTTGTGAAACTGTGAATGGTGCCTGTAAGATTAGACGTTATGAAAAAATTTTAAGATGAGTTAAACAAAATCCCAGCACACAACACTTTAATACTAAGAAGCTATAAGCAAGATCCTAGAACGGAAAATGTTATTAAATTAGCATAATTTAGTATAATTTTTCCTAAACAAATGGCCCTACGCACTTTCTGAAACAAGGATAACTTTCTATAATTCTTGTAGTATTATTTTCCAGACAACAAAGTTCCTTTTCCTTCATCACCATAACTCAGATTTTATAAAGCTTTACTTCTCAGCACATGCAAAAGTCAGGGTTTAGGATACAGAAGGTGAAGAATCTATATTTGCAGTTGGGGACTTACAGAATTGATTATAATGCATCAAAGAACACAATAAAGGTAGTTTAGTTCATTTCTGTAACATCTGGTAGAATTGAAATACTTCCTACCTCTTCAGTGCCTATCTAAGTAGTTAAATGGTTTTTCTGGTTTGCTAACATCAAAGAAAATTAATTTTTAAAATATGTGCATTAACTACTGGGTATTTACCCCAAAGATACAAATGTAGGGACCCGAAGGGGTATGTGTACCCCAATGTTTATAGCAGCAATGTCCACAATAGCCAAACTGTGGAAAGAGCCAAGATGCCCATCGACAGATGAATGGATAAAGAAGATGTGGTATATATACACAATGGAATATTATGCAGCCATCAAAAGGAATGAGATCTTGCCATTTGCAACGACGTGGATGGAACTGGAGGGTGTTATGCTGAGTGAAATAAGTCAATCAGAGAAAGACATGTATCACATGACCTCACTGATATGAGGAATTCTTAATCTCAGGAAACAAACTGAGTGTTACTGGAGTGGTTGGGGGTGGGAGGGATGGGGTGGCTGGGTGATAGACATTGGGGAGGGTATGTGCTACGGTGAGCGCTGTGAATTGTGCAAGACTGTTGAATCACAGATCTGTACTTCTGAAACAAATAACGCAACATATTTTAAGAAAAAAGAAAAAGAAGAAGATAACAGGAGAGGAAGAAAAGGGGAGTATGTCAGAGGGGGAGACGAACCATGAGAGATGATGGACTCTGAAAAACAAACTGAGGGTTCTAGAGGGGAGGGGGAGAGGGGGATGGGTTAGCCTGGTGATGGGTATTGAGGAGGGCACGTTCTGCATGGAGCACTGGGTGTTATGAACAAACAAGGAATCATGGAACACTGCACCAAAAACTAATAATGTAATATATGGTGATTAACATAACAATAAAAAAAATTAAAAAATAAAAAAATAAAAAAAATAAAAAAAAAATAAAATATGTGCATTAATGGGTTTTTAGATGTATCAAAAAGGTGGGTCATATTCTGACCTCAGAAACATATATTCACCTGTGGAATTTGATAATTTGCTTTCAGCTGTTACTAATTTCTTCATGATAGTCTTTAGTGAACGCTGAGAAGCAAGTTTTTTAATTGTTATGTTAATCACCACATATTACATTATTAGTTTTTGATGCAGTGTCCCATGATTCATTGTTTGTGTATAACATCCAGTGCTCCATGCAGAACGTGCCCTCTTTAATACCCATCACCAGGCTAGATACAACGCTCCGCCGCCGCTGCTGCCGCGACCCGGACTGCACGCCAGCACCCCACGGCTGACAACTCCGCCACCATGGAGGACATGAACGAGTACAGCAACATAGAGGAATTCGCAGAGGGATCCAAGATCAACACGAGCAAGAATCAGCAGGATGACGGTAAAATGTTTATTGGAGACTTGAGCTGGGATACGAGCAAGAAAGATCTGACTGAATATTTGTCTCGATTTGGAGAAGTTGTAGACTGTACAATAAAAACAGATCCAGTGACTGGAAGATCAAGAGGATTTGGATTTGTGCTTTTCAAAGATGCTGCTAGTGTTGATAAGGTCTTGGAACTGAAAGAACACAAATTGGATGGCAAATTGATAGACCCCAAAAGGGCCAAAGCTTTAAAAGGGAAAGAACCCCCCAAAAAGGTTTTTGTGGGTGGATTGAGCCCAGATACTTCTGAAGAACAAATTAAAGAATATTTTGGAGCCTTTGGAGAGATTGAAAATATTGAACTTCCCATGGATACAAAAACAAATGAAAGAAGAGGATTTTGTTTTATTACATATACAGACGAAGAGCCAGTAAAGAAATTGTTAGAAAGCAGATATCATCAAATTGGTTCTGGGAAGTGTGAAATCAAAGTTGTACAACCCAAAGAGGTATACAGGCAGCAAAAGCAATAACAAAAAGGAGGAAGAGGTGCTGCAGCTGGTGGACGAGGTGGTACTAGGGGTCGTGGACGAGGTCAGGGCCAAAACTGGAACCAAGGATTTAATAACTATTATGATCAAGGATATGGAAATTACAATAATGCCTATGGTGGTGATCAAAACTATAGTGGCTATGGCGGCTATGATTATACTGGGTATAACTATGGGAACTATGGATATGGACAGGGATATGCAGACTACAGTGGGCAACAGAGCACTTACGGCAAGGCGTCTCGAGGGGGTGGCAATCACCAAAACAATTACCAGCCATACTAAAGGAGGATGTTGGAGAAAACAGGAGGAGATTGCTAAAGTTAACCCATCTTGCAGGACGACATTGAAGATTGGTCTTCTGTTGATCTAAGATGATTATTTTGTAAAAGACTTTCTAGTGTACAAGACACAACTGTCCAACTGTATATAGCCGCCAATTAGTTTTCTTTGTTTTTACTTTGTCTTTTGCTATCTGTGTTATGACTCGATGTGAATTTGTGTTTATACAAATTAAACCTCAAATAAATGCTTCCTTATGTGAAAAAAAAAATACCCATCACCAGGCTAACCCATCCTCCCACCCCCCTCCTCTCTAGAACGCTGTTTGTTTTTCAGAGTGCATCGTCTCTCATGGTTCATCTCACCTTCTGATTCCCCCCCTTCATTCTTCCCCTCCTGCTTTTTCTTTTTTTTTTTTTAACATATATTGTATTATTTGTTTCAGAGGTACAGATCTGTGATTCAACAGTCTTGCACAATTCACAGTGCTCACCATAGCACATACCCTCCCCAATGTCTATCACCCAGCCACCCCATCCGTCCCACCCCCACCATCCAACAACCCTCAGTTTGTTTCCTGAGATTAAGAATTCCTCATATCAGTGAGGTCATATGATACATGTCTTTCCTGATTGACTTATTTCACTCAGCATAACACCCTCCAGTTCCATCCCCGTCGCTGCAAATGGCAAGATCTCATTCCTTTTGATGGCTGCATAATATTTCATTGTATATATACACCACGTCTTCTTTATCCATTCATCTGTCGATGGACATCTTGGCTCTTTCCACAGTTTGGCTATTGTGGACATTGCTGCTATAAACATCGGGGTGCACATACCCCTTCGGATCCCTACATTTGTATCTTTGGGGTAAATACCCAGTAGTGCAACGGCTGGATCGTATGGTAGCTCTATTTTCAACTTTTTGAGGAACCTCCATACTGTTTTCCAGAGTGGCTGCACCAGCTTGCAATGCCACCAACAGTGTAGGAGGGTTCCCCTTTCTCCGCATCCCTGCCAACATCTGTCGTTTCCTGACTTGTTAATTTTAGCCGTTCTGACTGGTGTGAGGTGATATCTCATTGAGGTTTTGATTTGGATTTCCCTGATGCTGAGCAATGTTGAGCACTTTTTCATGGGTCTGCTGGCCATCTGGATGTCTTCTAAAGCAAGTTGTTTTATAAGTCAGACACAGTCACCTATGTTGCTAACTAATGCATACTGATTGGAGGATGCACAGAAGTTAATCTTTTCATAAAATTATCTTTTCAATAAAGTTCTTTTATGCCCCCTCTATGTGATTACTATCTGGAAACACAGTGAATAATTTATTTTAGAAGCAAGCCTATTTTATTATTCACATGTTACAAAGGACTTGGTTCATCATGGTAGTATGTGTATATGTTTTCTAGAAACTCTTAGAAAAAGTTGAACAATGAAATCAAAACAATCTTAGGTGTTGTGTAAATAACTTTAATACAAATGTTGACTTCGATAGCAGAATAAATGGGCCAGGTGGAGAGAAAAATGTCTCAAGTTTAAATGAACAATCACAAAGGAAGTGGTGCACTACCAACTTGACTCTTTCTAAACCACAAAAAAAAAAAAACAAACAGAAAAATCACACTGAGCAAAAACCATTTTCTTCAATGCACAAAGAAGGTACGAAAGAGGTACAATGAACTGGAAAGCAAATAAATGCTTTCTCCCTAATATGTTAAAGTCCACAGTAGACCTGTCTGCCCAGACTATTTGAAGTACTTTAGTTGTAGTTAGGTATGAATTATATCTTTTTCTTAATCCCCAAACTATGTGTAAAGTAAGGGAAATGTTATTTTCTACACATAATAGGAAAATAAAACCCAAAAATCTTCACTTCATGTTAGATGTGCAAAAAAAGTTAAGATATCAATTCCCTTAAGAAAGTCCTTGAATGTTCTTAGATTTTCACCAGTAGCCCATTTGTCAAGTAAATTACTTCTCCCTGGGTAAGAGTGAGGATACTGTAGTTAGACTGTAGTCTACTTTCATTCTCCTTTAACTTAAGAAACATTGCCACTGACAGTGAGGTTGCCAGTGTTGGAGGCATGACTAAAATCGTCTGATGATCACATCCCACGTGCAAACTAGAAAGCACAGGGAAGGACATAGGTGACATAGGAGGTGCATCTCCAAGGAACCAGAGAATAATTACAGTGCTTATAAGCAGTGGCATTTTAAAAAAAATGAATTGGGAATCAGGATATCTGAATTCTATTCCCAGTTATGACATATTGTGTGACCCTAGGTAATATATAGCCTTTCTCATCTTAAGGAGTACTCCAGCTCTTATGTTCTCAAATCCCATGAAATTATGATGTTGACATATGCATGGATCTCCTCTATAATTCTAGGAGCTCAGCCTTGATTCAAATAAATTCTGGATAAAATTTTAAAAGTCTAGTACATCCATGGATAATCCTCCTCTCATGTTGCAATTTGAAAGAACATTTGCTGTTCTATTTCTTTGCCTCACAAAGCAGCCAACACTTTTCCTCCAAATTACGCTTCCCCTCCCCATCCAATCTCTGATTGCTGTGTTTATCCTACTATATTTTGACTGTTTCTATTTCCATTCCATTTTGTACAGGAGGACCAACTTCTGTCTTGATGAATGAATCTCCTGAGAGAAGTAATCCATTTTTATAAACATTCTGGGAAGGTAATTTCCGCTCAAAATAGAGAGCTGACATTTGTACATCTTTCTGTCTATATTTATGGATTGACTTAACCAAAAAGCATATAAATAGGAGATGGGGTCTTGAGACAGGATGGAGAAAAACAGCTCGAGAGAAATGGGCAAAGAAGGAAAGAAAAACAAAGGAGAGGAAATGAAAAATATAGAAAATACAAAATAAATCATCTGCCAAAGCAGTGAGACACTATGCCATCTCTATTATCCAAATATGCAGTAAATCAAAAATTTCCCTAGCTAAGAAAATGTGACGGGAGAATCAAAAGAGCAAATAAGCAAACAATATATTACTAAAAATAACACTTCAGAAGTTTAACAAGAATTTTGAAAACTCAACCTTAAGTGATTTTAACTGTTTGACAACATTACTAAATTACATTAATACCACTGAACTAAGTAGTTATGTTATCCTGTAATTCAGAAACAATTCTTTGCCCTCTGATCATTAGGTGCCCTCACTGACCACTGTTGGTTCAGAGAGCTACCCTATGAGCTTTCTGATGACAAGAAGTATACAAGCCGGTTTGTTTAAGGTGACCCAGGAGGCATTTGTTAATCACGAAAGAACAAACTGAGGGCACTACTGGGTATTTTTGCCCAAAAGGAAAGTATCATGATAATGTGATATCCCGACTCTAACTTAAATATTCTGGAATAGAACCTTGTATAGGCAGCATTCTAAAGTCCTTGGTTTCTACAGCCACATAATAAACCCTTAACTTCACCTGCCATATGACAAATGTGTGATGAGAATGAATGGAACAGAGTATGTTCATCACCACTCCAAGGAACACCACCTAAAACAGACAACTCTCCAAAAATTGGACAGTATGTAAATAAGATATCTTCCTATGATATTTCTTTCATTCAATATTTGAGTGACTATTATGCTAAGCATTGTGCTATAAGAACTGAAGATAAAATTTGGGGCAGAACAGACACATACGGCTGGGAGTTTAATGGAAAAAACAGACACAAGCAAAATCATCATAGAAATATGAAATTTAAAATTATTATAACACTTTGAAGAAACATTTGCCATGAGCGCAAATAACAGGAAAACCAAACCTAGTCTGAAGTCAGAAGCTTCTGTAAGGAAACACTGGCTTGAACAGATAGAACTGAAGGAGAAAGTGAGCCAACTACATAAGAACAGGAGAGAGACATCCAAGGAGAGTTAACTGGGCATGTAAGTTTCCTGGGTGTGAAAGAGTGTGGAACACTGGAGGAGCCAAGAGAAAGCCCAGTCATTGTCAGTGGGGCAAGAAGAGCATTGAGATTAACATAAAGCAGTGGTCAGGGCCAAAGCATGCAGGAACTTTGTTAAGTCATGATGAGGATTTTGAACTTCATCCTAAAAGGAGTGATGGCATCAAAAACTAAGCAGAAGAATGGCATATCAGCCTCCTAACTCTCTTAACTGCAGGGAAAAGAACAGAGCAGATGGGACAGCAATACATATAAAGATATCCATTAGAAAATTTAAGTTTGGGGTAATTTCAACAGAGGTGCGGCTGGGTAGGTAGTAAGAAAAGTAGACAAAAATATTTATGAGATAAAATCAACAGGACTTGGATAAGGTGATGAGGAAGAGGGAGAGATAAAGGAAAACTGTAGCTTTCCGGCCTACCTAATCTGAGAGATGGTGGAATCATTCACTTGCATAGAAAGCATGGAAGAGGACTAGATTGGAACAGGGTGGCATTTCTGAGATCAGTTCAGGGTATGTTGGGTCTGAAGTGCCTGTGGTACATCCAAACGTAAATGGTTTGTCTGCACAGACTTCTGGCCTTGTTGCCTAGCCCTTCTTGTCTCTCCTCCCCATGTACTTTAAGCCTGCCTTCCAGGAATTCCAAATGTTTCTCTATTTTACAGAAAAATTCAACTGTACCAATTCTACTTCCAAACATAGCTGCAAGCCTTCTCCTGCAAACAGGAAAAAAAAATCAAGGTATGTAGGCAAAACAGAAGAGCATTTATTCTCCAGAAACACAAAAAACTGATAGAGTTCTTCTGGCAAAACCACCTTCTTTGGAAGGCTCACGTGGTTTTGAGGGTTTTTTCCAGTTTTATTAAGATATCATTAACATATATCCCTATTTAAGGTGTACAGCAAAATGATGTGACTTACATATATCATGAAATGATGACTGCAATAAGGTTAGTCAACATCTATTATCTCATATAGACACACAAAAAAAAAGAAAAAATAATTTCTCCTTGCGATGAAAAATCTCCTTGTGATCTCTTTGTGATCCGTTCTCTTAATAGCTTCCCTATATATTATACAGCCATGTTATTTATAGTCATCATGCCTAGTACTTATTTATCTTATAACTGGAAATTTGTATCTTTTGACCATTTTCCTTTTTGAGCTCTTTTTCTAGGAGTTAGGGGTTTTTTTGTTTGCTTAAATTACACATACAAATAAAATCACATGGTATTTGTCTTTCTCTAACTTATTTCACTTAGCACAGTGTCCTGTAGGTCCAATCATGTTGTAAAGAATTTCCCCATTTTTTTATGACTGAATAATATTCCACTGTGTATCTATACTGTATTTTCTTTATCCATTCATCTGTTGATGGAGAGTTACATTGTTTCCATTTCCTGGCTATTATCAATAATCTTGCTCTGAACTTGGGGGTACAGATATCTCTTTGACGGTGTTTCATTTCCCTCAGATATATTCCCAGAAGTGGAATTGCTGGATCATATGGTAGTTATATTTTTAATTTTCTGAGGATCCTCCATACTGTTTTTCATAGTGGCTGTACCAATTTATAATCCTACTAACAGGGCACAATGGTTCCCTTTTTCTTCATATCCTTTCTAAACTTGTTATCTTTTGTCTTTTGATGGTGGCCATCCTTATAGGTATGAAGTGATATCTCATTGTGGTTTCAACTGCATTTCCCTGATTAGTAACATTAGGCATCTTCTCATGTACCTGTTGGCCATTCATATGTCTTCTTTAGAAAAATGCCTACTCAAGACCTTTGTTCATTTTCAAATTTGGATTATTTTTTGCTATTGAGTTGTATGAGATATTTATATATTTTGGATATTAACTCCTTATCAGATACATGGTTTGCAAATATTTTTTCCCATTTCATAGGTTGTCTTTTCACTTTGTTCATATGGTTTTAAATAGCAATTCTGCCTTTTATCCTAAGTGTGTAACAATGAGCAAATTAATCTTTCTGAAGCTACAATGGAGTATACCTAAAGTATTTTATTTTACACCTTCATGAACATATGTTTAAAATCTAAAATGTCCAGAATCCACTTCAAGTTCCCCTATTTCCCTATATGAACCATCTGTTCTATTCAAAATAAAGTGAATCTTTCAATTAATTAATGTTAAATATTACAAGACATTCACTGATTTGCTAAAAAAAAATGGAATGTCAACCATGTGCTAGGTCCTAGGTCAGAGTATTGAGATGTTAAGGTAAAAAGAGAAGGTTATATAACTTCCATTTTATATGTGAAGAAAATGAGACAAGAAAAAAATTTAATTTGCTTAAAGTCACAAGCAATTTTTTAAGCAAGTTATTGGCAAAAGGCTAAAGCCCAGGTTTCTTGGTTCCCACCTTACAGATCATCAGAAACCAAGTAACAAAAGGACATATGCATCACCTTAAATTATTTAGGAATTTTCTACCACAGCTCACAGATTTTTCCAAAGTTTCTTCTTTACTTGAAAACAATTTACTGAATACCAATGAAATTTTATTGACTTATTTGATCCTCACTGTCAAGGCAAATATTGGCAACTTAGTTACCTCATGACTAACCTATTCTTCTATATCCTACTCTAGTTTCTGCCTCCATTTCCATGTGAACTATAGAGGTCTGAACACAAAAACAGATACTATGTTGA
The DNA here is from genome assembly GCF_003265705.2 of Callorhinus ursinus. Lineage (NCBI taxonomy): Eukaryota > Metazoa > Chordata > Mammalia > Carnivora > Otariidae > Callorhinus > Callorhinus ursinus. The sequence goes on from NW_027397125.1 coordinate 1,390,693, forward strand.
TGGCCTTCTAGAAGAACTGAAAGAAAAGGGTCCACCTAGAAGATACTGACAGGTGTCATACTGTCTGCTACTAGTGTATTTTTAATGTTTTTCATTGGGAATACTGATTCATAGCTTTTGGGGGAAGGGTCAGCTTAACTGAGGTACAATTTACATACAAAAAATTCACCAACTTTAAGTATATAATTCAATGAGTCTTAACAAATATAAATTTGTAAGCTCTTAGGATCACAGATCTCATTTATGAAACTGATTTAATCCATGAAGACTCTCCCTTTAAAAAGGCATACATACCCAATATGTTATATAAAATTGCAACAAGTTCACAGATATTCTAAAGCTTATCTATGTACCCTCATAGATAGGTCCTGGGTTAAGAACCTTTGGTCCCAGGTTAAGTATTCCCTTATGAGAATTACATTCAAGTAAACATTCTTCTCAGATTGAACAGTGTGCTCTTTATCCTATTCATAAGATAAAGAGTATTTTTTGTATCTCACTTGATTAACTATTCACTTGATCTCATATATAAAGTATTCAGAAAGTTCTGTTGCGCAATACTGAAATGTATATTCAGGTTACATATAAAAGACACTTTTTGCATATGGTCCACTTGAAAATACTGCTTACAAAAACAAAAACACACTTATGCTTCGGTAGCATAAGGACTGGTCAGTACGCCCCACAATTCTAGTTTGTACTAATTTTAAATTATTCTAGTAAATATTTCTACTTGTAGTGGAAGACATGTAGTGGAATAAGTTTAAAACATCTAATTTTTATAAAACCTCGACCTCTTTGGGTGATTCTGCAATTCAGTTAACTCAAATAACATTTACTTAGCACTTCCAATGTGCAAAGTATGTTAGATTTAGGGAGGACACACACAAAAGGAATGAATCCCTACTCACCTATTTTCAAAAATTATATCCACAAATTTGGGTTCTATCATTAAATATGTAAAAAGAACATTGCTCTTATTCAGAACAACGCTGGGTTCAACCACAAATCCAAAACAAAGGGTAGGTTTCATGAAGAAAAGCTTGTCAAATTAAAAGACACATTTGTAACAGTGAAATTATGGTAAGGTTATGAACTTCTTTCTTACATACTGTTCCAAAATAGTTCCATGACAATGATAACATACAACCTTCATAAATGTTGTAGGTATTTTTTATATATGATGCTTTTTAAACCCTGATTGATATTTCATTTTAATCATTTTTGTTTTCATGCTATAATGCATATAATCAACTACAGAAAAGAGGTTTAAGTCACATTTGATTGAAATTTAAAGAGGACTAGAGGGTAGAAAGATGAAACAGAAGAGAAGTAACACCATCTCTCTTAAGTATATTTTCTTAAATGGCCAAATGAAAGGTACTGCCAATTATAGTTTAATCCAAATAAATTACTTAACTTAGTGTCACAATTAAGATAAGACTATCACTGAATGTAAATTAAACACTTTGAAAGAGATGCAAGATTAAAATCTTTACTCCCATTTTCAGGGACAAAAAGGAATTCTCTATGTGATTCTTTCCAGGACCATTCTCACACTCATCATCAAAAAATATTTATGAGATTATAAACTGCTCGCAGCATTTTATAAAATATTATTGTTCAGTCATTCAACACATATTTATTGAAAGCAGCTATTATTCAGAGAGTTTATTTGCCAGCCTATATGCTAAGCTTAACTTTTGTCTCTATAATAAGAAAAAGAAACAAGTTTCTCAGGAAGCTGAAAACACAGACAATTGAAACCACACTGTATTCGTGTGTAATAGTGGATCTTAATTTGTTTAACTGCATTAAAACTCAGTGATCCAAGGGGCGCCTGGGTGGCTCAGTTGGTTAAGTGTCTGCCTTCAGCTCAGGTCATGATCTCAGTGTCCTGGGATGGAGCCCCGCATTGGGCTCCCTGCTCAGCAGGGAGTCTGCTTGTCCCTCTCCCTCCCCCAACCCCCTCAATTCATGCTCTCTTTCTCAAATAAATAAAATCTTATAAAAAAAAAAAACAGTGATCCAATTATGGTATGGCCAACAATACACTACAAATCAATTCTCTCCTGCTCTTCAGATCCATTTGGACTTTTTCGGCCCTTCATAGCAAAGGCCTACAAAGGCATTCATTCCACCTTCTATATATTGGCTATTTCCTGGACACTGGGAATAAAATGCTGTTTCCTCCTCACAAACAAGGCCCCACCACCATGCAGTGAAAGACAACTATTAGTCAAATAATTACATTTAAAAATGTAAATTAAAAACTGAGGTGACTGCCCTGAAAGAAAGAAACTTCAGTTTATGAATGCCTTTAACAAACGTCCTTAATGGTCAGAGCAAGGTTCCTGAATGTGAAGACTGAGCTGAGATCTGAAGGCTGAGTAGGATTAACTAGGAAAAGAGTGGGAGTTTGGAAGGATGGGGAGTGAAGAAAAGATTTCAGATAAAGAAAGAACGTGTCCTTAAAAATCCAGTATGGCTGCAACAGAGAAAGTGAAGAGTGTGATAAATCATATCAACCCAAGAATACTGATCTTTATTCAAATAATAACATAAAGCCACTGATAACGTTTTAAGCAGATTGTCATTTTGAAAATACCACTCTGGCATCAAAGTAGAGACTGGATTTTGGGGGGAGAAAAGATCAGGAACAGTTCTGAACAAAATCAAAAAGGAAAGTTTTGTTTTCAGAGCCCCCACTATCCTAGTTCTTCTGCCAAAAAATTCTATCTAGGATCAGCCTGTCGGTAGAATCCCAGTTTTCCTACCTGTTCTCTTCTCCTTTGTAGTCAGTTGAGAGGTCTTTCATTCTCTCACTGCCTTGCTATGAGCTTTCTACAATTAACTAATCAGAGCTAAGTGCTTAGAGATCCATGAAGCATGTCATCTCTCCCATTTCTTGCTGTAAGTCATTATTTTAAGAGAGAAAAATACCTTAACATATTGTATTAAGATAGGTTAGCTTATACTAACTCATTAAAAAAATAATTTACATTTAAAAAATTAATCCTGAAATCCAAATGGATTTACACAAGAAAATTTTATTTTTCATTCATATTACATGCCCAACTCAAGTCTGTTGAAGACTGATCTACGTGGCCACTTACAGATCCAGGATATTAGACATTTCTCCACTTTGAAATTGCACTACCTGGAACACATGTTCTTGCTGACTGTAGCAGGAGAAGGGAGGGTGTGATATATTTTATGCCAGCAATAAATGCTTGGGCTTAGAAATAACACACATAATTTCTGCTCACAGCCCATTTTCCATTGTCCAGACCAATACACAGCTCAATCTGAATTAAGTAGGTACAGTCTTCTGTGGTCTTAGAAGAGAAGAACTAGATACTGGGAAATATTAACAAAGCCTAATATATACTAAGAAAACACTTGTTATTCTCCTCAAAAGAATCTCCTATTTTAAGACATTCCATCTATAAGAACAAACAACAAAAACCCTGCTTTTAAGTATAATTCATTTCAATGAGCTACACTGAAGGATTGATAAATACAGACAAAAGCAAAGCAATGTACTGTCTTAACACATGTATGTAGCCTTATCCTGAGTAAATATACCATTTCGGTTAGGCTTCTAGAAATATTAAAAATAGGTCACAGGGTCAGTTCTAGTTTCAAGCAAGCATGAACCCCATAGATAGCACTGGAGACTAGAAAAAGGTACTCTTTTAGATATCACTGTGACAAGTTTCAAGAACATTATCTTGGCTTAGGAAGAATCTGCTTGATACTACTGGCAAAGGTAATCAAAATGAAAAAAAAATAAAAACAAAAACAAAAACACTGTGATACCAGTGTAGCAACCCATGCCAAACTCTTTCATTGCCCCTTGTTCCAGTCCTCTCTGTTGTATAACAAACCACCCCAAATCCTTGGGGCTTCAAACAAGAATATTTTATTCCCACTCGTAGTTCTGTGTGTTGATTAGGGTCCCCTGGGCAGCTCTTGTTTAGGTTCTTTTAGGCAGTGGGCCTGGAGTCATGTGAAGGCTTGACTGGTCTGGACACCCAAGGTACTTCCATACTCACATGTCTGGTACTTCAGCTGGGATGGCTGTAATAGCTGTGAACTGGACAAATACATATGCACGTGTATGTATACATATTTTCTTCCCAAGTGACTCCTTCAAATGCCTTGCTTGAGCAGCCTTGCAGAATGCAAGTCTCAAGATTAGCTGGACTTTTAACATGGCAGCTGGCTTCCCCAGAGCAAGCATCCCAAGAAATCAGGGCAGAAGTTACAGGACTTCTTACAACCTGGCTTTAAAATATGTACATTATCAATCTGGTTACAAAGAGCCAGCCCAGATTCAATGTGTAAAAGACTAGACAAGGGCATAAACACCGGAGGGTATGATTCATTGGGAGGGAGGGATATTTGGAAAACAGTTACCACATAACTGGTTTGGGAAATAAGAGCCATTGTCAAAAACACCTGATGTGTGACAATTAGGGATGGCTTTCTTGAAAATAACAGAAATATGTTCAATAAGATGAAAATTCAGGTCTCCAAATACCAAAAGATAGCATTAACCAACAGATAACATTTAAAGATTTTATTTGTGTGTGTGTGTGTGCGCGCGCACACACACATGCACACGAGCAGAAGGAGTGGTAGAGAGAGGGGGAGAGAGAGAGAGAATCCCAAGCAGACTCAGGGCTCAGCAGAGAGCCAGAGGTGGGGCTCGATCTCAAAACCCTAAGATCATGACCTGAGCCAAAACCAGGAGTCGGAGGCTTAACCGACTGAGACACCCAGTGCCCCTTTCTTTTTTTAAAGATTTTATTTATTTATTTTATTTTAGAGAGCCAACAGATAACACATATAAAATTTATCACACCATGTACTGGAACTTACAGCCATTTCTAGGCACATAGGATCATCACACAGCAACAGAACTTTTGAAAAATAGTAAAAAGCATCTTTAAGCATGAAATAAAATTATAACAGCATCTTTGAAAAGGAACTAAGTCTATTAACATGTCAGAAAAATCATTTCACAGGATCTGGAAATAAGAGCTTTCTCCTAGGTTTCTTTTATCCATACTCCTTTTCTCCTGAAACTCAAACGTAAAATACTGAAAAGTGACTCAGAATGTCTTCCAAAGTGCACTGCAATCATTAATTAGTTATTCCACACAATGTTCCCCTGAGGAGAATAATGATAATTGTCCATTATTATGGAAAGAAATAGCAGGCTTCTAAAGACCAACTTGCTCAAAGAATGTGATTTTTCTCTAAAGCTTTCCAGACCACAACTCTCACCATTAAATCATGAGATATCTGCCATTCGTAGTTAAGCCATCTGTTCATTTGGGGAGATATCTTCTATCTTGTAGACACTAAAATTAATGTGCTAAACTAACCATTTGCTAATATTGTAGCTAGATCTCTGTTTACTCTACTTGGTTCCAAGCCCTAAAAGATACATAAGAAAGCTCCAGAAAGTGAAACAACTTGTTTTACTTGCAGGAAATGTCATGATTACTTCCTTTGAAGAAATAATTATAAATTTATAATTGTGTCACATTTTTAGATGCTCTAAGAATTACATTAAAGCCATAAAACACAGCATCTAATAACATGTTATGGTTAATTAACATACTCTGACCTAGAACAAAATCTGGTGACAACCGTACCTCTCTGTTTCACAACATCTGGCCTAGCGGCTCTTGTTATTTATTTTCTCCTCTTTTATCACCTCCAAAGGGAAAAGGGTGATGGTGGTCATAGTGGTTAAAATCATGGATCACTTTACAAATAAAACAGAGTGCTTTTCTGAACAAATCTGCATTATTCAAAAAGATAACTGACTCTGCCATGTTAATTGACTCTAATTTATTCCACTGAAATTACATCATTTTCTGTGCTAAACTATTCATAATCTAAGCATATCACACACTGATTTGCTGAGACTCTGAAACTAGTCTATCAGAATTAATTAGCAAATTAGAGAGACTTTGCATCAAAAATTTCTCAGCAGAGGAAAACAAAATTGCATCAGCATACTGTGAAAGATACAAAAGAAAAAAATAGAATGTTGTAAAGAAAAATAAAACCAGCTGAACATTTTTTAATCCAGTTGACCACAGGTAGAGTAGATTTAGTTATACAGAAGCATATTGGTTTGAAGAGGATCAAGAGCATTGGAATTGTGAATGTGGTCACCTGGCCTCAAAAGTAAAATGTCTGGCTGAGGAAAGTGCAAAGGCAGGTGAATAGGAATAGACATGAATCGAAATGGGCAGCCAGATTTTAAGGAGTTGTTCTTAACCTTGACTTTACAATGGAATCCTGAGGGAGCTTTAAAAATTACTGATGTCTCAGATATTCTAATCTAATTTATCTGGAGTGGATATTCTAATCTAGTTTATCTGGAGTGTGGCCTGAGCATCAGGATTTTTAAAAGCTTCCTGGGTGGTTTCAATGTGCAGCAAAGTTTGAGAAATACTGATTTAAAGTTTAGCCATGGTCAAGTAGGCTAGAGCTCAGGACAGGAGGCTGTCACCATAATCAATCAAAGGGGAAATACTGGTTTTGGTAATATAGCAGAACTGATGTTGACAGAATCTCTTCCTAGTATAGCACAACTAAAAATGCCAAATAAAAGGTTCTTAAAAATTTTCTCTAATGCATTGCCCGTCTGACAAGAAATTAAGAGAACTCCTCAAAGGCCAGAATAAAAACAAAGCACAAATCCTCCGAAATAAGTAGCCTGGGAACTGGCAGTTGCTTTGAAGTATATGGCAATTCTTGCTAACCTAGATCCTGAGTTTTAATCAGCTACATATAAAAAACAGAAGACAAAGCCAAAGACCCTTTTAGAATGGAAGGTCAAACTAGAGAAGCTCCCTTAAGCCTGATGCATTTAAAGGATGACATCCTCAGAACATGTGCATGGGGGGAGAAGAGAAACCCAAAAACTATCCCACCAAAAGAATAATGCCAGTCATTCTTAGCCTTAACTCTGGATTCTTTGGGAAAAAAGAAAAAAGTCTACATTGCATAGGAATTCATATTAACTGAGTGGCCTAAAAAGTCACAGGCCAAAAGTTAGTTTGAAGGGGTCCTGAGATGACAGTGACCACACTAGCAAAAGCAATTCTTCTCTTGAAAGAACACACTTTGATCCAGGCTTAAAAGATACCTACAGATGATATTCTGAGAGATATGGCTCCCCAATACAAGAAAAAATAAGCTTCTGTGAGAGTCAGGAGGAAAAAAGATAAAGAATCAAACCTAAAACTCTAATTATCAGATATAGCAAATTCCTTTACCTAATAAAGTATATCTTCCAAACAAAAAAATTACCACAAATATCATACACAGTAGTGAAAAAGTTGAATCATTCTTTAAAAAGCAAGGAAAATACAAGGGTTCATTACTTCTAATCATGATCATACTAGAGGCTGTAGTCAGTGAAATAAGATAAATAAAAAATATGAGGAGTGGAAAGAAACAAAACTGTCATTGTGCAAAGACAATAAACCCAAAGAAAAGCATTAGAATTATTAAGAGTTAAGCTGGTAAATCAGCATGTAAATTCTGATTGAAATTCTACACATCAACAATTGTTAGAAAATGCAATTTTTAGAAAGATACCATTTACCACAGTAACACCAAAGTTGGGTAACTAGGAATAAGTCTAAAAAGTGATGTGCAAGACCTAAGAGAACACTATAAACTTTAGTGTAAGATATTAAAGATGACCCAAATAAAAGGAGAGGTAAATAGGAATAGGAATACAATATTCTAATCTTAGTTTTCCCCAAGTGGATGTAATACAGTTCAATCAAATTCTAAATGGACTTTTTATAGCACTCAAGTTGATTTTTTAAGATTCATGTAGAAGAGGGGTAGCCAAAAGAGGACAAGACACATCTAAAGAAGAGTCAGGAGGGAGTTTTTGCCCTGCTAGATATCAAACCTTGTAATAAAGCTATAAATAACTAGGAAGTGGGACGGCAGAACAGGAACAAACAACTAAAAGAATAAAAAAATCCAGAGCCTCAAAACAGACTCACACATACGTGGAAATATTATACAACAAAGCAGATGCTGGACATCAATGGGAAAAGAAACAAAAATGTATCTGAGACAATTAGTCACCCATATCGGAGGCTGGCAAACTACAGTCCATGGGCCAAATCAAGTAAGACTCCTGCTCATTCATTCAAGTTTTGTTCTTGGTTGCTTTTGGGCTACAATGGCAGAGTTAAATATTACAACAGGGCCCATATGACCCGAAAAGCCTGAAATATTTACTATTTTGCCCTTTACAGAAAGTTTGCTGACCCCTGATTGATGTTTAAAAAAAAATTAGAATGTGGGTGCCTGGGTGGCTCAGTTGGTTAAGCGACTGCCTTCGGCTCAGGTCATGATCCTGGAGTCCCGGGATCGAGTCCCACATCAGGCTCCCTGCTCAGCAGGGAGTCTGCTTCTCCCTCTGACCCTCTTCCTTCTCATGCTCTCTATCTCTCATTCTCTCTCTCTCAAATAAATAAATAAAATCTTTAAAAAAAATAAAAATAAATAAAAAAAAATTAGAATGAATTCCTACGTTCTGCCGCAACAAAAATCGCATCCAAGTAGACAAATAAATAGAAATGGTGAAATTTTAAAACTCATAGAAGAAATTACAGAAAAATATTTCTATGATTTTGGGGTAAGAAAGGATTGTTTTAAAAGATGCAAAAAGCACAAATCATAAAAATCTAAAGTTTTTAAACAGCTAATAGAATTAACTTTGGTTCCTCAAAGGCCCTAGGAGTTGTGATCAAGAGAATTTTTAAAATACAACCCACAATCAAACAGAAGATAATCACATTAAGCCACCAAAGGATTTATATATACTTAAATCCTAAAAATCAATAATACGAGCAACATAAAAGGCAAATAGAAAAAAGAAAACAAAACAGTCATTTTACCATGTAGTAGAAACAAAAATGATCAATTAACATAAGAATAAAAAGTTTATCTCATTAGTAGGCAGGGAAATGAAAATTGAAACCACAATGAGATGCCATTTCACATCCTCCATATAAATCAAAATTAAAGAATTAGACAATACCAAAGGCTGTGGATGTGGCAGAGCACTAGAACTCCCACAACGCTGGTGAGAATACAAATCGGTAGAGCCACTGCAGGAAACACTTTGGCACTACAGATAGAAGGAAATCCAAGGAAATCCATCTAGTGTGTGACCCAGCAGTAACCTTACTTAGAGGAATTCTTGCACACATGCACCAGGACATAGGTCTAAGAATGCTTACTAAAGCACTATTCTTGATAGAAGAAAAAAAAAAGTGGGGGGTGGGACTGAAAACAATATAAATGTTCACTGACCACAGAATTGTTAAATAAAATATGGTATATTTATACGGAAACATAGTACGCATCAAAATTGAATGAATGAATATAGCTACCCACATCCATAAGGATAAATATAAAAAATTTATATTAAACAAAATAAGTATAAATTGCAAAAAATATAAGTATAAATTGCAAAAATCAAAACTAAAAATGTTGTTTAGAAATATACATATAATGTAAACTATGAAAAAAAGCAAAGAAACATTTGAAACTTTTCTTAAAAATCTCCCTTATAAAAGAGAGTAGGCAGTAGCAAGAAGATGCATTTTGGGAGAAACTCATAGGAGGTTTCAAACATTTATTTTAGAAGCTGAATGGTATTTACATGGATCTTCATATTATTGTTGTTGATATTATTACTAACTCTGTTAAGATACATTATATACATTCATTTATATGCATACTAGGTTTCATAATAAAATAAGAAAAAAGGGAGGAAGGGAGAGAAGGGAGGGAGAAAATGAGGAAGTCAGTCTAGCAGCCGTGTTTAAAGGCTAAAAGAGGTCTCTGGTTCAACAGACATTTTGTACTGAAGCACTCTTGTTTTTTAAGCTAGAATATTAAGATATAGGAATTATTATAGTGCTTATAATGCAGCTAAGTTTTATATTAAGTATATTTTGAATGCAGAAATAAATGAATAAATGAATGAGCAAATGCATGCCTGCATGCTTTATGTAACGATGATCTAGCACCCTGAAAGAGCAGTTTCTTACACCTAGTTTAAGAATCTGCCTCAAGTTTTTTGTCTTAAATGTTTTAGACCTCTTCATTTGGTTCTCGGTACCAAGGGAAATTCTCTGGTAGCTAAAAGTATCTCAAGGAATCAGCTTGCTAGAGACTAGATTATTTTTATTAAATATACAGCCTTGGAATCAACTGGTAAAACCACATTTTACTCCCATTTTGAAGAAGAAAGGCATTTATACAACCCCCAAATTCAGGAGGCATATAAGAAAGCAAGAATAAGCCACAGAGGGGAGAATTTTTCATACTCTTCATTTTCCCTAATCCTGTTGGACAGAAGACAAGGCTTGGTTGAAGGACAAGAAACTTGCAAAACAAGACTAATTGTATAAGTAGACATGCCCATATGAAAATGGACCTACATCACTTAAAAACTGCAGCTAAAAATTAAGGATGTTCAAAATAGACACTGATAGAAATTAATGACATAACATGAATACAAAGAGATTTATATGTAATAAGCATAATACAAAAAATGTTAATTCATAAATAGGTATAAAAGATGCTTTCAAACCTTGAGAAATTATTTTGGATACATCAGAAAAGGAAAAAAAAAGAGAGAGCAGATGCAGTTTACTCACTCTGTTGATTAAAAGACAGGGCAGGATTATTACCTCCCATACTTTTAAATACCCCATCAGCTTTTTCTGGCAACCATACACTACAATTAGCTCACATGGAATTCAATGTTAACCACAATTTTTAAGTCTTCTTTCATACTTAAGACATATGCTAAGCCATCTATTCACCAATCTGTACCTGAGACAATGTTTTTTATTTAGGAAAAACAGCAATGTAGAGCTTTCTATTTATACCTATGAAACTTTATCTTGTTAAATTCAGTCAACTGCTTTTATTCTGTTAGAATATTTTTTGGATCTCAATTCTGTAACTGTAATACATTTACTAATGCTATTAGTTTTTTTTCATCTGTAGATTTGCTGAGCATATGTATATGTTTAACTAGGGCATGGAATAGGACAACCAGGGAGGATAACTAAAGCACTCTACTTTTAAAGATCAGATTCTCCATATAGAATACATGATAAGGTATACTACATTCAGATTCTTGAACATTATCTCTAAATAAACATACATCTTTTTCTAAATATCTTCATATTATTTTCAAGTCATTATAGCAATTTTCTTTTTAAACATTTATTTATTTTAGAGAGAGAGAGTGGGGAGATGGGGCAAAGGGAGAGGCAGAGGGAAACAAGAAAACTCTGTGCTGAGCATGAGCACGGAGCCGGATTCAGGGCTCAATCCCACAACTCTGAGATCACAACCTGAGCCAAAACCAAGAGTCAGACACTCAAACGACTTTGCCACCCAGGTGCCCCTGTAATAGTAATTAAAGAAGTTATTTAATATTTATTTTGCTGCTAAAAATACATTTTTTAAGAAGCCCAAAGCACTAATTGTATAACAAGGGCTATGGATAATAAATCCTGATGGCAGCCACAGGGTTATTGTAGTTATAGACCCATAAGCTTCTAGTCACAGCACTCACTAATACATCTTTTACTCAGCACTTTGATCCTACCCCCTTTTACACACATTCTTTTCATAATTTTGTCCCCCTTGAGTATGGACAGGTCTGTAAATATGTCAAATTTTACTCCCAAGATTAAGTTATGTTATATGATAAAGACAAAGGAATTTTGTGATATAATCTTGAGTGAGTCAAAAGAGAGATTATTTTAATTATTCTTAATTAGGCAAGAGTTATTCAAAATAGACTGGAATTCAAATACAGAAGAGATTCTCCTCCTAGCTCGGAAGAACTAATCCTTTACGTTCTAAAAGAACTATATGGCTAGAACCTGGACAGCTCCCCTAAGAGCTGAGAGTGACCTCTGGCTGACAGCAAGAAAACAGGGTCCTCAGTCCTACAACCACAAGAAAGTAAGTTCAGCTAATAACTTGAATGGGCTTTGAAGAAGACCCCAAACTCCTGGTAAGACCACAACCCCAGGTAATACTCTTGAGACCTGCTGAGACCCTGGGCAGAGGACCCACCTACAGAAACTGAGATCATAAATTTTTATTGTTATAAACTATTACCTTTGTGGTAATTTATTATGCAGCAATACAAAATTAATACAGCATACAAGAAATAAGACAGTCATTTTGGCCCTGCCACCAAACAATGTATCTGGTAATTTATTGCACAAAGCTAAATCAAGATACACTGAAAGCTATAAGGGAACCTGGGAGAAAAACAAAATTCAGCTATCACTGTTAAAATTATCTGCAGGGAGCAGTACTGAATTACTGTTGCTCCCAATAAAAGAGCTATTTGCAGAGAGAGAGACAGAGACACAGAGACAGAGGGGGAGAAAAAATGAATATGAATCATTCACACAACTGGAGAGGCTGATGAAAATAGCATCCAGGAATAGCAGGAGTCCAGACCCATAGAACACTTGATGTCATTACAAAACCTGCAGCAAGAATTTCCAGGAAGTAACAGACTCAGCAGGACTACACCTAAGACTTTCTATGTTGATTTTAAGGACTAAGCATTAAAGTAGTTGTACCTCCAAATTAGCTAACTCTCTCAAAAAAGTAGGTTTATAATTTATCTAGTAGTTAGATATTTTTAAAAGAGGAGAAAGTCAGTTTGCTAACACCTTTAGAAATAATCAGTAATCACATTATACCAATACACTTTCAAAAGCATTTTTAGTCTCTAGACAAACAATACTCAACTGCTTTCTAACAAAAACAGCAAAGTATTCTGAATCTAGATCTTTAAAATGTTGTGCTTTTCCCACTGCCCTTCTTGAAATTCCTTGTTTTATTGTATATAATGTAATGTAATAATATCAATGCAATAATAGTATTAGAAGTAGAATTTATTTTTTCACTTCTAAACTAGTCATTATTTTATAATTTACTGAATTCCAATGAACTTACTCTTTTATAAGGCTTTCAGAACTTTGATTCAGTGACTGCCAAAATATCTAAAGAAATTTACCAACTATCCAAAAAAATAAGCAAACCAAAATTCCCTAGTAACAATACTATTTTAAATCTAAACAGTTATGTTTTTGTCAAGACATGAGAAGCTTTGCTCTTCAGGATCTGCCACATTACATAGTATTTTTAAAAACCCATTTTTAGAGTCAATATTGGTTTACATGATTTTGTAAATCAATTTGTTGTGTTTGACCATAAAGAAAAACACTTTTGTCAAGGCATCTTTGTGGATGTCTCAACAGAATAAAATAACTAACTTGCACAGGCAGCCTTGGTTTTTAGTGTTTTATAAATACAACAAAGAGCCAAAGCCCAAAATACAGGTGGCAGCATAAATCCTTTAAAAATACCATGTTCCTTAGTCCTTAGCCACAGAAGTTCTCTTTCATAATCCAAAAGTGAATGGCATACAATAGTCAAAGCTCTTGGATCCATACACACATTATCCTTCCATTGGAAAAAGCAAACTAAATGCTAATTAGACTTGAGACAATCATTTGTAAATGGTTTCTACAGTTTTATGGTTTCTACAGTTTTACCTCTGATGGACTGGTGTTTTGTTGTTGTTATTTAGAGACCAGGAAACACTGACCTGATGGAGAGAGGATATTCATCTAGCAGCTCTACTGCAGATATTCTACCGACCCTCTCATGTCCTTTCACGCAGGTGTGTAAAGGAGACCCTCTTAAAGAAAAGAGATTATGGCTTCCCTGGGTGTGGCCTGAGGCCTTAGTCCTGGATGCTGGTCTTCAGTGTTGCTTTGTACTTCCCTGTGATCTCCTTGGGTAACAGCACAGGACCTGGCACCAGACCCGGGTCCACCTCACAGATGTACTCCTACAGGCAGTACTTTTAGGGGTCAAAGTGGGCCGGGTGAGAAAGCTGCTTTTTCTCCTGCTGCTCTTCCTAGAGGATTTCCTCGTTCTTCCCCAATTAATTTTATACATAATGACTAAATTGGCAAAAAGCAGTGGGCAATATTCAGTTGCTTATTTTGTCCCAAGGCAAATTTCATAATTTTCTATCAAAAGGACAACTCCTCTTTCTCAGTTCTCCTATCAACAATTCAAAGCCACTTTATACATCATTAATTACAGCATAGCCCAGAAACTGTATACACACACACACACACACACACACACACACACACACACACACACACAACATATCCCTGACTGACACTGGGGCAAAGGCTTTCCATGAGGTTAAGGGGGCTCATTCCACCCTTTTTATTAAAGAACTGGCTCTCAAAAAATAGATCACTTTAGAGTAGAATTGTCATCAGGAGAGACATGGCTGTGTACCAAGGGTAGCCCTGCCTGCTTTTAATAGGCAAGACTAAAGCAAAAAATAAATAAGAAAAAAAACCTTGTATTTAAAAAAATTCAAAATAATTTTGGTGTATCTTTCAATAATAATGCCTAATTTAATGTCAAAATAGCTACTGTAAACATTTCATAACTTTCATCCATATCTGATATACTCCTTCAATGTTTTCAAGATTTATAATTGATTTCATAATCAGTATCATCTCCCACTCTGCTCAATATTTCTTAAAAATTATAAAAGGTAACACCTGTTATTCACATTTCAAATATAATTTCCAAAATGTCAGGAGAGAGGATAGTCAAAGTGGGAACTAATTAAACTGCACTTTTGTCTACTCTTTAAAAAGTTCCATGACAGGAGTTTAGTAAGCAATCTTTTTAAATGTTTGGTTTTCTTTTTTTAAGAATTTTGCCACAACCTTGGAAATTATCAATGTTGTCACAAACCAAGATTGAGAATCACAGTCTTACACCCACCCAACCCACACAAACATTCATACACACAATGGAACTAGAATTCAATTTCAGCTGAAGAATGGGTTATATACCAGAAATAGATCAACAGGTTACTATAAATGGTTTTCTTTTGTTTTCTTTTTTCAATCCTTTCTGTCTCTTCTCTGAACACTCTAACCATAGGTACCATGGTCCTATGACTCACTCAGAGGACTCACTGACAGGAGCCCTAGCCTGAGCCAGGAGCCACCCCTGAAGACCTGACCTAGGATGGGCCTCTTTAGTGTGTCCCTGAGACAGGTCATTTGGTGAACAACTGTACCAATTACCCTCTTGGGCTCCTCTTTTACTTCCCTTTCCATTGAATTAGCATTCCTTTTGGATATCTTCATGAACAAAGATGCTTTTAAACACATTTGCTTGTCCTTCTCCAAGAGCAATTACAGAACTAGTAGTTCAGAGAAAGTCTAGTTTAGAAATAAAAATTCTAAAGCAATGACTAAAAGGTAATGCCCAAGGACCGGTAAATGTTATTTCAAAGTTTGCGGAGAACTATAGCATTAATGAATCAAAGTGACCACAGCAGGCCCAGAATCATTTGCGGTGCCAAAATAAACATGCATCTCTGGATAAGTAAACCAAAAACCCAAGAGAATGAAGGTTAAATGCAGAAGTACTAACTTCAAGAACCAAAAACACCTAGGGTACAAAGAGGTAAGAATCCCAAGATGATGACTATCTCCATTATCAGGAGCATCAAACCTTCTTCATGATAACTGTTGTTCATGACTCTCCAACATTTATCCAGAATGGTGTTAGGGTCAAAGGCATCCCTGTTCTTCAAGCCTCTTACTATATCATGGCTGAGAACTAAGCTGTCTAGCATGCCTGCAGCTGAGCCTGAGATGTGGAATGAGAACTCAGATCTGCTTTTAGATCCGTACCTCGCCCACTGTGCAGAGCAGCTGACGGAATACAAAGTAGCAAACAACAGCAGATACTTCCAGATTCCTCTGAATTTCTATATACCTTCCCTGATCTTGCTGGATGTCACTTTCTGCATTCTAAGATATGAATTATATCCACATAAGCATCACTTACAGCGTTTTTAACTTTTTGCATGTATACTGTACTCCTATCTTAAAAGCTGGTGGGCAGAAAAAGATCATACAAAGAAGATGCATCAACTCCTACTCTAGGTTATCTCTGGTTTTGCTTGACAAATGGGGCACACAGTCCTAGGAAGTGACTGAAGAATATAAAAAGAGATACTATGACTACCAAATACACGAAGGTTGAAAGAGTAATGATAATAGCAGAGTGGTGTAATCCACCACAGGAGCCTTTTGATTATGAGCTAAGCAAGGGTAGTTACTTATTTTCTTTAACCCAGATAATTAAAAAAACGAAATGTCCATGAACATATGGACAGAAAGGATGACTCCTGTTCTAAGTATATGGGGCAAGGTTCAAACTGTTGAAACTCAGGATTGGAAAATTAAGCTTCCAAAAGCCTGGAAACATCTACTACCCATCAGTTCTCTCCCAACAGTATTTAGCATTTCCTGTCTCCTTTCTTCCTACTTCACTTGCTATAATCATGTAGAAACAAGGGAATAAATAATTATTTTGTCTTCTATATATAAACATTTATGCTAAACATAAAAGACCCATAAAGGAAATCCTCAAGTCACTTAATCTTACCAGAGATGGAGGATTCGTAAGTTCAAAGATCCATTAAATAAACAATTTATTGATTACCCATTTTGTGTCAAGCAACATATCCCTGACTGGCACTGGGGACACATTAATGAACAAGTAATGTAATCCAGTTAGAAGAGCATGATATAATAGGGACTACAGACACATTTAAATAAAAGTTCATGTGCTATGAAAAATACTCAGTTCTATGAGAACTTATATTAAGGAGATCTCCCTTTGGTATCAAAAAATGTTTTCCCAGAGCAGGTGATATTTAACCTGGTTTTTAAAAATGAGTAAACATCAGGCAGAGGAGACACAGGATCATATGCACTCAATTATGTTTAACTGACTCATTTTGCTCAAAAACATCACATGAGGGGCATGTAATTTCGGAAAAGCTTTACAAAACAGATCCATTTAAGATGAGCTCTGAAACACATATAGTAATTTACAAGCAGAATGCATGCTTAAAGACAAAACTGAGTGGCATAATATAGAAAACTCTTTCCATTTTAGAGCAAAATATAGCTTGCTTCTATTGATGATCAATGAAGTAATAGGGTTTGAACTGGGCTTTGAAGAATTAGCAAACTTAATAAGGGTAAAATAAAATTCAGGACACAGTAAACATAGTAAGTACAGAGCTAGAAAAGGAATTTTTATGACACGTGAAAGACTGTATGGTTTGAGAAGTTCCTGGAAGGGAGGTTAGTCGGCTAAATCAACTAAAATCAACGTAGATGGCTTGAGAGCCACAATGACATAATTACACTTGATCTAACAGCAATAAGAACTCATTGTCCGCTGCTGTTTTCTGTCTCAACTTCAGTTTTGTGAACTATGTCTAAGACCTGTCACATTACAAAAGCTATGAATTCCAGATCTGGTATGGGAATGGATATGGCCAGGAATTGGGCATCTCATTGAGCACCAAGGTAAGTACCAAGGCTAAATTCTGGGAGTTACAATGAGGAACAATGTGCAGACCCACTGCATTTATTTCTATTTGGATAAGTCTTTTTTTTTTAAGATTTTATTTATTTATTTGAGAGACAGAGTGCAAGCAGGGGGAGGAGAGGCAGAAGGAGAAGCAGACTCCCCTGCTGAGCAGGGAGCCTGACACCAGCCTCCATCCCAGGACCCTGGGATCACGACTTGAGTCAAAGGCAGATGCTAAACGATGGAGCCACCCAGGCACACAGTGAGTCTTTTTTTTTTTTTTTAAGATTTATTTATTTGAGAGAGAGAGAGTGAGAGTGGGGATAAGGGGTCAAGGGAAAGGAAGAGAGAGAGAATCTTAGGCAGGCTCCATGCTCAGCACAGAGCCAGATGCAGGGCTCAATCCCATGACCCTGAGATCATGACCTGAGCCAAAATCAAGAGTTGGACACTTAACCAACTGAGCCAACCAGGCACCTGTTTGGATGAGTCTTAAAACTCCTTTCATGATGCATAATTTCTGAGATTCCCTGTATATGACAGTAATCTCTGCTAATTCAGGTTTCATTGATTAAAAATACAGTAAAGAGAAAGAACATACAAAAGTTATTGAGTTAAAATAAATAATTTTTCTTCTGCAAATTAGTATAGTATTAACCTTAATTAAAATAAAATCCAACCTATATCTAAAACATTTCAAATCAAATAAAGGAAAGGATTATCTGAAGAGACAAAGTGGGCGATAACTAATCCAAAAATCAGCCTCAAAGTTTTTGCTAACATTTAGTTCTAGTAAGTTATGCTTTTTTCCTATTAACTCTTTCTATATACCTCATTCATTTATCTGTAAGTACAAAGAAGATTAAGAATTATATGGAGAAATCTTAATCTCAATCCAGCTTTCCCCAAGGAATTTAATCATTCAGAAAATACTGAGGTTATCTGTTTGTATAACTTAGTTTATATTTTTAGATTTTAAAAAAGTATATGATTTTAACTCATGGCTTCATACTGCCATGAAATTAATGGCCACCTTTCTACTGCCCAGAGTTTGAAATTTTATTTTATTTCAGTATCCAGTGCCTTCCATGAAGCTTCTGAGACAGCTTAATGAAATAAAGATTCACCAGGTCTATTGCCAATATTTGTCTACATCTGTGGATTAATTACTCTAAGTGTGGCCTCGGTTGCATTATTCTATCAACAGCAACTGCCTCCTGTTTAGGGTTTCCCTACAAATTCCACAAATCCATATGACAACTGAAAGGTCCTTTAAATTGGTCATTTTCTTGGGAAACTGACATGTTTAGTTTGTATAAACATTTCATTCATTCAAGACATTAACTTAGTCATTCAGCCAATATTTGGTAAATACATACCAGAGATTGGTTCTCAACAATTTCCTAAAACACTTAAAAATGCCTCCACCGAGATGTCTTACCTAATGGGCCTAGCTATAGAAAAATGTGTTTGAATTGTCCAGCAACTATCCAAGTGACATAAGAATTGTACCAAATTCAAAAATTTGTTGAACATTCTAAGTTTACTGAAGTACAGAAAACCATATAACAAAATAAGGAAGCGGAGAAGAGTTATCTTATTCTTATGAAAGTGCAAATTCAGCACTGGATAATAACTGAGTTAAAAGTTACCCAGGGAAAACAAAAAGTCCAGGAATTTACTTAGCACAAAAAGTAGCTAACACCCAAATATTATTTTCAGAATTCAGTCACTTTTCCTACCTTTATTGAAAATATGAGGAATTCATTAAAAGGAAAAAGTTTACTTAACCTCTTAACTACCAAAGGAATGTTAAAAAAAAATTGAGGGGCACCTGGGTGATGCAGTCAAATAAGCTTCCAACTCTTGGTTTTGGCTCAGGTCATGATCTCAGGGTCCTGGGATTGAGCCCTGGGGCTCTATGAGATTTTCTCTCCCTCTCCCTCTGCCCCTCCCCCTCATTCTCTCTCTCTCTCCTTCTCTCTCAAATAAATAAATAAATCTTTTTAAAAAATTGAGAATGTTAGTCAAAATCAGTTGGGTGTCAATCATTTATCAATTTACTTATTTTCTGGTGAGAATGTTTAAGATCTACTGTCAGCAACTTTCAGTGTACAATGACTGTTATTAACTATAGTCACCATGCTGTATATTAATTAGAACCTTGTTCTTATAAAAGTTTGTGCCCTTCGTCCTGCACATTCCCATTTCTCTCTCCCTCTCAGACTCTGGCAACCACCATACTATGATGTTTCTATGAAACTGGTTTTGTTTTGTTTTTTAGATTCCATATACAAGTGATACCAGACAGTATTTGTCTTTCTCTCTCTGTATTATTTCACTTAGCATAATGCCATCCAGATTCATTCACGTTGTCCCAAATGAGAGGATTTCCTTCTTTATTATGGCTAAATAATATTCCATTGTATATACCACATTTTTTAATCCAACTCTCCATTGAAGAATATTTAGGTTGTTTCCATATCTTTGCTACTATGAATAATGTTGCAACGAAGGTAAGAGTGCAGTATCACTTCAAGATACTGACTTCATTTCCTATGGTTATTTACCCTAGAGTGGGATTGCTGGATCATACAGTAGTTGTATTTTTAATTTTTTGAAGAACCACTACATTGTTTCCCATAATGGCTGTACAATTTACATTCCAACCTACAGTGCATAACAATTCCCTTTCCTCCACATCCTTCCCAATACTTGTAATCTCTTGACTTTTTTTAAAAAATAGCCATCCTAACACATGTAAGAAGATATCTCAAAGTGGTTTTGATTTTCACTTCCCTGATGATTTGAGATGCTGAGCACCCTTTCATGAACCTATTGCCCATTTGGTATATCTTCTTTGGAAAAATAATATTAATGTCCTTTGTTCATTTTTTTAATTTTTTTATTATGTTATGTTAATCACTATACATTACATTGTTCATTTTTAAATTGGATGATTTGTTTTTTGCTATTGAGTTGTATGAATTCTTTATATAGTTTGGCTATTAACCCATTATCAGATACAGGATTTGCAAATATTTTCTTCCATTCTGTAGGTTGTCTTTTAAATTTATTGTCTCCTTTGCTGCACAGAAGGTCTTTAGTTTAATTTAGCCCCAACTGTTTAACTTTTGTTCCATGTACTTTTGGTGTCTTACCCAAGAAATCATTGCCAAGACCAATGTCAAGGAGATTTTTCCCTATGTTTTCTCCTAGGAGTTTTAGGCTCTCAGGTCTTACAATTAAGTCTTTAATTCACTAAGTTAATTTTTATAAATAGTATAAGATAGAGGTTCACTTTCATTCTTTCACATGGGGATATCCAGTTTTCCCAATATCATTTACTGAAGAGAGCATCTTTCCCCATGCGTGTTCTTGACACCCTTGTCAAAATTAGTTGACTATATATGAGTGGGTTTATTTCTGGGCTCTCTATTCTGTTCCACTGGTCTACATGACTTTTTTTAATGCCAGTACCATAATGTCTTGATTACTATAACTTTGTAATACATTTTGAAACCAGGGAAGTGTGATGCCTCCAGCTTTGTTTTCTTTCTCAAAACTGCTTTGTCTATTCAGGGTCTTCTATGGTTCCATACAAATTTTATTATTGTTATGTTAATCACCATACATAACATCATTAGTTTTTGATGTAGTGTTCCGTGATTCATTGTTTGCGTGTAACACCCAGTGCTCCACGCAGAACGTGCCCTCTTTAATACCCATCCCCAAGCTAACCCATCCCCCCCTCTAGAACCCTCAGTTTGTTTTTCAGAGTCCAGTCTCTCATGGTTCGTCTCCCCCTCTGATTTCCCCCCTTCATTCTTCCCCTCCTGCTATCTTCCTCTTTTTTTTTTTAACATATAACGTATTATTTGTTTCAGAGGTTCCATACAAATTTTAGGATATTTTTTTCCATTCCTGTAAAATATGCCATTGGAATTTTAATAGGGATTGCACTGAATCTGCACATCACTGGATAGTATGGGCATTTCATAATATTAATTCTTCCAAACCAAGAACAAGGATATTTTCCTAATTATTTGTGTATCCCTCAATTTCATTAATCATTGCCTTACAGTTTTCAGTTTACAGGTCATTCACCTCTTTGGTTAAATTTATTCCTAGTCATTTTATTGTTTTTGATGCTATTGTTAATGGGTTGCTTTCTTAATTTCTCTTCAGATAGTTCATTGTTAGTGTATAGAAATGCAACTGATTGGGTGTTATACGCAAACAATGAATCATGGAACACTACATCAAAAACTAATGATGTAATGTATGGTGATTAACATAATAAAA
The DNA here is from genome assembly GCF_003265705.2 of Callorhinus ursinus. Lineage (NCBI taxonomy): Eukaryota > Metazoa > Chordata > Mammalia > Carnivora > Otariidae > Callorhinus > Callorhinus ursinus. Next base: position 1,412,560 of record NW_027397125.1, read on the forward strand.
TAATTTAAAAAAAGAAATGCAACTGATTTTTGTATGTTGATTATGTATCCTGAAATTCTACTGAATTCCTCTATCAGGTCTAACAGTTTTTTGATGGAATATTTAAGATTTTCTTCATATAAGATTATGTCATCTCAAACAGGGACAATTTTACTTCTCCCTTTCCAATTAAGATGTCTTTTATTTTCTTGCCTAATTGCATTGCTAGGACTTGCAGTACTATATTGAATAGAAGCGGCAAGAGTGGGCATCCCTGTCTTGTTCCTGATCTTAAAGAAAAGGCTTTTAACTTTCCAACACTATGATTTTATTTCTGGGGTTGTCATACATGACCTTTATTATATTGAGGTTAATTCCTTCTATGCCTCATTTGTTGAGAGTTTTTTTTTTATCATGAAAGGATGTTAAATTTTATCAAATACTTTTTATTCATCTATTGGATGATAATATGATTGTTATCCTTTATTCTGTTAATGTAGCATATCACATTTATTGATTTTTGTACACTGAATCATCCTTGCATCCCAGAGATGAATCCCACTTTATCATGGTGTATGATCCTTGAATTTCACTATTATGTTGAGGATTTTTACACTTATGTTCATCAGAGATACTAGCCTATCACTTTCTTTTCTTTTAGTGTCCTTGTCCAGTTTCAGTATTAGGATAATACTGACCTCATAAAGCAAGTGTGGAAATGTTCCTTTCTTCTCAATTTCTTGAAGAGTTGGAGAAGGATTTTTTGTTGTTTTTGTTGTTGTTGTTTGGGGTTATTTTTGTTTTTGTGTTTTTGGTGCCAAAACCCGGGATAGATGATGTTAACTCTTTTAACTATTTGGTAGAATTCATCGGTGAAGCCATCTAGTCCTAAGGTTTTATTTGTTGGAATGTTTTTCATTACCGATTAAACCTCCTTACTAGTGATCAATGAGTTCACATTTTCTATTTCTTTGTGGTTCAGTCATGGTAGTTTATATGTTTCTAGAAATTTATCCTTTTCCTCTAGGTTGTCCAGTTTGTTACCATATAACTGCTCACAGTGGTCTCATATTCCCTTGTATTTCTTTTATATTAGTTATAATGTCCCCCTCTTTCATTTCTGATTTTATTTATTTGAATCTTGTCTCCTGAATCCTGTTTTGTTTTGTTTTTGGTGCATTTGGCTAAAGATTTGTCAATTTTCTTTGTCTTTTCAAAGCACAGATCCTAGTTTCATTTAGTTTTTTTTGATTTAAATATAGCTAACATACAATGTTACAACAGTTCCAGGTGTGATTCAACAAATCTATCATTGATCTTTTCTAGTGTCTTTATAGTCTCTACTTCATTTACTTCTGCTCTGATTTTTATTATTTTTTCCTTCTGCCAAGTTTAGGTTTAGTTTGCTCTTTTATAGTTACTTGAGGTATAAAATTAGGCTACTTGAGATCTTTCTTTTTTTTAAACGCAGGTGTTTATCACTATAAACTTTCCTCTTAAAACTGCTTTTGCTATATCTCCTAAGTTTTGGTATGTTGTCCATTTTCATTTATCTCAAGATATTTTTTTGATTTTCGTTATGAATTCCTTTGATTTCTTGTTTTACCTATTGTTCTGAAATGTGTTGTTTAATTTCCACATTATTTGTGAATTTTTCAGCTTTTCTCTTGTTAGAAAAGATACCTGATATGATTTTGATCTTCTTAAATTTATCTGTTTTGTGACCTAATATATGACCTATCCTACAGAACGTTCCATGTGTGCTTGAGAAGAATGTGTGTTCTTCTGCTATTGGATGAAATGTTCTGTAAATGTCTGTTAAGTCCTTTTAGTCTAAGGCATAATCCAACTCCAGTGTTTCCTTATTGATTTTCTGTCTGGAATATCTATCCATTGTTTAAAGTGGTGTATTAAAGTTCCCTATTATTGTTGCATTGCTGTCTGTTTTTGCCTTCAGATCTGTCAATAATTGTTTAATATATTTAGGTGCTCCAATACTGGGTGTGTATATATTTACAGTTATAGCCTCTTGGTGAATTGACTCCTTAATCATTATATGAGGGCCTTTTTTGTCTCTTATTATAGCTTTTGAGTTAAAGCCTATTTTATTTAATACAACTATAGCTAACCCTGCATTTTTAGTTTCCTTTTGCATGGAACATATTTTTCCTATCCTTCACTTTCAGCCTGTAAGTATCCTTAAAGCTTAAGTGAGTCTGTTGTAGGCAGCATATAGTTAGGGTTGGTTTTTTTGTTTTGTTTTTTTTTTGTTTGTTTGTTTTAAATCCATTCAGCCACTCTATGTCTTCTAATCCAGAGAATGTAAAGCACTTACATTAAGAGTAATTAATGATAGATAAGGTACAATCACCATTTTGTTAATTGCTTTCTGATTGTTTTGTAGTTTTTTTTCCTCTCTCATTGACTTTCTTATGAATTAATGATGTTCTATAATGGTATGCTTTTATTCTATTCTTTTTATCATTTGTGTATATTTAAAGAATTTTACTTTGTGATTTAAGGCTTTCATAATAAGTTGCAACACTCTATTTTAAGCTTATGATAACTTCAATCACATAAAAGTTCTACACTTTTACTTGCCCCCTTTCACATTTTATGTTGTTGATGTCCCAATTTACATCTCTTTATATTGTGTACCAGTTAATAAAATATTGTACCACTAATTATTTTTTTTAACACTTTTGTCTTTTGACCTGGATGCTAGGGTATAATGTGATTTATATACTACTACTGCAGTATTAGAGTATTTTGAATTTGACTATATATTTACCTTTACTAGTGAATTTTCTACTTTCATATGTTTTTGTGTTTACCAATTAGTGTCCTTTCATTTCAGCTTGAAAACTTCCTTTACCATTTCTTGTAAGGCCGGTCTAGTGGTAATAAATTTCCTAAGCTTTTGTCTGGAAGAGTCTATGTCTCCTTCATTTCTGAAGGACAATTCTGCTGTGAAGTTTGCAGCTTTTTCTTTCACCATTCTGAATATCTCATCCTACTTTGTCCTGGTCCTCAACGGTTCTGCTGAGAAATCTGCAGATAGCCTTACTGGGATTCCCCTGTATGTGCCAAGCTATTCTCTTGCTGCTTTAAAAATTCTGTCTTTGATTTTTGAGAGTTTGATTATAATGTGTCTCAATGAAAATCTCTTTAGATTGAATATGTTTGGAGGTCTTTGAGTTTCATGTCCTTGAATGGCCATGTCTCTCCCTAGATTTGGGCCATTTTCAGACATTATTTCTTTAAGTAAGTTTTCTGTCCCTTTCTCTCTTCTCTTTCTGGGACTACCATAACATGAATGTTGTTTTGCTTGACAGTATCCAGAATTCATATAGGTTTGTTTCATTCTTTTTTATTCTTGTTTCTTAGTCTCCTATGACTGGATAATACCAAGAGATTAGTCTTCAAGTTTGCAGATTCTTTGATCTGCATGATTGGGCCTAATATTGAAGCTCTCTATTGCATTTTTCATTTTGTTTGTTGTATGCTTCAGGTCTAGAATTTCTATTTGGTTCTTTTTTTATTTCTAACTCTTTGTTGAACTTCTCATTTTGTTCATGCATTGTTTTCCTGAATTCATTGAATTCTCTGTGTTCTCTTGAATCTCACTCAGTTTCCTTAAAGTAATTAATTTGAGGGGCACGTGGGTGGCCCAGTCAGTTAAGCATCTGCCTTTGGCTCAGGTCATGATCCCAGGGTCTTGGGATCAAGCCCCACATTGTGTTCCCTTCCCAGCAGGGAGTCTGCTTTTCCCTCTCCTTCTGCTCCTCCCCACCACCATTTATATTCTCTCACACGCTCTCTCTCTCTCAAATAAATGGATAAAATCTTTTAAAAAATTAATTTGAATTCTTTTTCAAGTAACCTGCAGATTTCCATTTCTTTGGGATCACTTACTGGAAAATTATTGTGTTCCTTTGGTGGTGTCACGTTTCCTTGCTTCTTCATGTTTCTGATGGCTCTGCACTGATGTCTATGCATTTGAAGGAGCTGTCACCTCTGCAGTGAAGGAAATGTTCATTTCTGCACTATGAAATATGGTAGTCACGAGCCACATACGGTCATAAAGCATGTGAAATGGGCTAGTGTTACTAAGGAACTGAATTTTAATTTTATTTAATAGGACTTAGTTTAATTTTAAACTTAAATAGCCACATGTAGTTGGTGGTAAAGAAACAAATATCAATGAATAAAAGAATAAATTATCTTCTTAGCACCTATATTAAGTAAGTACTGTTATCGGTTCCTCACATATAAGGAAAGGTGGAGGAACAGAGATTAAATAACTTGCCTAAAGTTTCACAGCAAATAAATTGTGAAACCAGGATGTGAACCCAGGTACCTACCCCCAGACCCTACACTCCTAATTACTGCATGGAAATCTGTTTTCTCAGATGATTTCAACTCAGTAATCTGGTGTTCAGGGTTTTGGTGAAAGTTTATATGTTATAATGTATGACAGTACAACAGATGATGTGTCCAGTACTAATACCTAGTATTTCAAAAGAGTTACTTCATGATGTGAATTATATCTTAAGCACTTATGAAATATATAAAAAATATTTCTTATATAGGAAAAATAAGCAATCTTTTACACTTCCAAAGTAGTCTCATCCTTAAAGTTAACAGTAATCTATGCTACTTATCCACTTAACAGTGTATTTCTAATGCAGCAAGTCGTAAAGAAAGCTTAAAGGTTACCCCTGCTTCAGAACAACTAAACATTAGGAAATACATAAAGTTTGAGACATAAAAGTCTACAAAAGATTCCAAAGATCCCCTTTAAAAAAAAAAAAAAGGGAAATAAGGTCAGAAAAACTGTATCTATGGAACCAAGCCAGAGCTACAACAATGGACAGCCAAAAGGGCAAAGTTGCCCAGGGGCAACTGTTTTAGCAATGAAATTAAGATTTGGACCAGTCACAGGTAAATCAGAAACCTCCTAACAGTTTTGCTGATCAGAGACCCTCAGAAGAGGCTTCCATGGCCCAGGTCAATAGTACTCCTGAGGAACAGAAAGAAGCAGAAACAAATCCCCTTAAATTTTCTTCACTTTAGGTCCACAGAACTTCCACTGAGTAAAATCAACCAATGAGTTCACAAACAAAAATAGCAAACTCAAGAAACCCATTTTTTATGATTGAGAGCCAGAAGAAACAACTGACAATATTTTTACTCGCAAGTATTATTTGTATAGAAACTATAGGGAAAAACTATAGCACTGCTATGCATAAACTGTTTTAATAAATAAAGGGCATAATTACAAAGTTGACCAATCGATACAATACTGTTAGAAATAAACAGTACTGTATTGTTGTAGCTCTGGCTTGGTTTGGAGGAGATTTGGAGGAAAAAGACAGAACCCCTACCTATGAAAATTATAACTGTTAAAAGGTCACCAAAAAAAAGGAAGAAACTAATCAGTTGATTAAAAAGCAGATTAGAAACAATTAGTTGTACTGGAAAATATGTCCAAAACCTACCTTCAATACAGCACAGAGAAACAAGGGATTGAAATGTGAGAGGAATGTTAAAAGACATAAAGAACAGAAGGAAAAGTTCTAATATACCTCTCATTGGAATGTCAAAAAGGAAAAGTTAATGGAGAAAAGGTAGTATCCAAAGAGATAATGGATGCAAAATTTTCAGAACTGATAAAAAATGTGAACCCATCAATCCAGGAAGCACATATCCCAGGTGGGATAAATGAAACAAAATAAAAAGTCCAAGCTCTAAAGTATTATTTTTTTAAAAACCTGAAAATATAGAAGACAAAATTAAAAGCACCTATAGAAACAAGGCAGAATACTCACAAAATTATGGCAATTAGAAGAATAGCAGACTTCTCAACAACAATAGAAGTCAGAAGGCAGCAGAACAGTATCGTTAAAAGGTTGAGGAAAACCCAAAATTTGGTGCCTAGGTGACGATGATGATGATGATGATAAAATAAAAATATTTAAGTATAAGAACAGAGTTCACTACCAAGAGACCTCAGTAAATGAACCTCAAAAGACTGTACTTCAAGAAGAATAAAAATGATCCTGGAAGGACAATCTAATGTGCAGCAAAGACAATGATAAACCTGCATTTTTTAGTGTAAGCAAACACTTTTTAAAATATTAATTATCATAATGCTTTTTAATTTGTAGAATTTAAAAAAAAAAAAAACAGAAGTGGACTTCCTCTCCAAACATAATACAGGAACAAGGACCAGATTTACCTTGCTGTCTTAACCAAATAAAAAACTGGAAAAAATAAGTAAAACATCATTTCACAACAGGCAAAGAGAATATTCCCTGGGAGGAAGAGAAAAATTAGGTAATCCCTATGCCTGCCCTACTTTACTGCCTGCAAAGACTTTTTCAGGCTGTAGCACAGAAAGAGATAAACTAAGCAGTATCCCTGAATTGAAAAGACAGGGATGGTAGTCAAGGAAGGCCCAAGTGGCTAAAATTCCAAGGAACTATACAGTTGATAGAATTTGTAGAAAAGGTAATTAAACAGCTATTACAAATAAAACTTCATATGTTCAAGAAACTAGGAGATGCTGCAAAAAGTATAAGAATGCCTCCTGAAAGGGGCACGTGGGTAAGTGTTGAGAGGGTGTTAATGCAACTCTCTGGAACACTGGAAGATGAGTCCCACTGGCTGTCCCAGCTGACTGTGAGTGCCATCAAAACTCAGGAGAGTATGTGTGGGACACTGGGTATTCTGCATGCCACTGGCTGCAGTTCACTCTTGGAGCAGGAATAAAAAAGCATTTTGGAACTAGGAAGAAAAGCCACTTCTTCATTCAGTGTCTCTCCAATGCCATCTACTGAAAAGCTTAACAGCTCTCTACCTGGCAAAAGAAAAATGCTCATAGGGCTCAGCTCCAATATCACAAAGCAGGGCAAAGAAGGATGGATATGGAGCAAAGAGATAAACTGACAACTGGCACAAAGAGTACATAAAACATTTAAATCTGTAGATTTCTGCCTCTGTCACGGAAGATTCAACTTGAAAGTTCACTAATAAAAACCACAACTCTCTTTTAGCTTCAGATAAAAGGATAATGAAAATACAACTAATGAACAGAAGCTCAACTCACCTGAGATTTTACTAGTAAAATGTCACATCTCTGTTTTTAGACTTAATTTGTGGGCTTGTAGATAGCATAATTGAGATATCTTAGTAAAATATATATTATCTAATCCAAACTACCCAGATATAGTACATATATAAAATATCTCTCATTATATTCATAAAATTGCTTACTTAGAAGTATGTGTGTGCACACACATACACAAGCATACACATACATACCCTTATTAGTTATCAAAGAAATAGAAACTGAAGCAAAAATTAAGCACAAATTTTATAACCATCAGTTGACAAAAAATAACAAACGTCCCATAGTGGAGAGAGTAGGGGGAAAAGGGAAGGCTAAAAATTGATGAAGATAAGCTCCTCCAATTATACATTTATATATACTGCAAAACTTGCTGTCAAGAAAATAATCTAATTTTTAATTTGGCGGTTTGGTTGTGGAGGAGAATTTAGCTGAATAGTGTTTGAAAAGTTCTCTATTTTTACGTCAAAAGAAAGAATAATGCAGTTTTTAAAAGCATCATGTGTTTGTTCATTCTTTCAAATCTAGATCAGTGACAAAAACACTTGACAATGGCAAATTGACAATAATCACTAGTCAATTCGTAGAGCCACCTATTCCAAATTCTTTATACCCATTTTACAAAATGCATCTATCACAAGTGGAAAACAATAGAAACTAAAGCACATAACTAAGTCATTATGGCATGCACAGAGTTTTTATTTTATTCTAAAAATAATAGTTGATTATAGTATTTGTGATAATAGAAGTTCCCTAATAAGAATTAAAACCATCCATTTTAATTGAACCTCTATTCATTTTTAATTAGAACTGCTTACAATGAATAAATAAATCAATGAAGTAAATTTTAAATGTAGTGAAATATAAAACAAATTAAAGTTAGACCTATAACCTATGTATCCAGGAAGGTTTTCAGATACAAGGAAGCGTATCATGAGTAACTACTCTCTGCCTGGAATTTTCCATTCCTGAAGTAAGATGGAGAACCTGTTAAGCTATGGTAGAATTCATCTAAATCTTTCTTATGGGTGTGATATAGTGACGACACCAGTGACTATAAGAGATACTCTATTACAAGAATATGGTATTATGCATGAACTTAAACTACAAGAACAGCCTTGACAATAAGATATATGAATGGGTCACAGCCTTTGCCTTAAGGTACTCTTCCATCAGCTACTGACTGGTGCAAATTCTTAATTGAGATGTAATCTATATTAATTTTTAAGAATATCTGAGCCTCAGATTCCTCATCTATAAAACTGAAATGATAATAAGTATCTTCTCAAACTGTTTAGAGGATTAACAATACCTTTATATATATGTATAAATATATATGTATATTTGTATTTATCTACATACATATGTATATACACACATACACATATGACAGTGAAAGGGCAACCGATAAAGTCAGTTATTCCAATTGACAGTAATGAAGTCATTTTAATACAGCATTAGAGGTGGCACCTTGGAGAGAACCTGCTCTGCCATGCAGCTTCTTGCCTTCATGGTACTTAGTCTACCAGAAAAGACAGATATAAATACATAATTATAAATAACTAACAATTTCAAGCATACAAAGTGCTATGGAAAATAGCTACTATTTATAGAGAATGTACTGTGCAAAGCATTTTACATATATCATAGTATCACTCCCATCTAAAGAAATGGGAGCATAGGTTAGGAAACAGGCAGTCTGAACCCAAACCAGCACTTTTAACTATTATCCAACACTATCTCAAAAAAAAAGGTACTATGCAATACTGTACATACATTTTATATGATGTTATAATCATGAATCATTTTTTTAATCACACTGGCAGCAGTGCAGATGATGAACTGGAGAGGAATAAAACAACACAGGAGAGTACTGGAAGCATCCAAGCGAGAAATTATTAATACTAGAACAAAGTCAGCTGTAGTAAGAATGAGAGAAGAAAACAAACTGATGAGCTATTGAGGGAGAATTGATAACATTTCCCAAGTGACCAGACGTGAGAGTGAGGGAAAGGGAAAGCTCAACACACTGCCACCCGAGAGACCTGGCTACTGAGCACTTTTATAACTGAAGATTTAATCAACCCTGACCCAGGAGAAAAGGCACAGGATTTCATTTCCACTCCTCCCCATTCATCCCCATTCTTAGCTACAACACAGGCATCACTGTTACAGAGGTAACAAAATATCAGTGTATACCAATCAAATATTTAAACTATTTAAAGAAAAATCACTGAAATCTTTCACTAAAAAACAAAAAAAATGATCTGGAATCTCTATTTCAACAAAGAAATAAAATACTACATTGACTTCATTTTACACATATACATGGTATTCATTTGGTCCTAAGAATATCTTGATTGAACACAAAAAAATATGGTTACTGAATTCACAATCTGTTAATTAAAAACAAAAGTTAAGTAGCTTACCCAATGATAGAAGTAAAATTTCAGACCAATCCTCAGAAGAAAATTTTCAGGCATTAGTTGATTATGTCTTTACCTAATTAACAGCATTAGCTAGACAGACACATTGATCTTTTATCTTTAGGGCTGCAGAATTCTACACAATTCTGCATGCTTTAGCATGTAAATGATTCAATTTACATTTAAAATTCCAATATGAGGGGCGCCTGGGTGGTTCAGTCCTTAAGCATCTGCCTTCGGCTCAGGTCGTGATCCCAGGGTCCTGGGATCGAGCCCCGCATCGGGCTCCCCGCTCAGCGGGAAGCCTGCTTCTCCCTCTCCCACTCCCCCTGCTTGTGTTCCCTCTCTCGCTGTGTCTCTCTGTCAAATAAATAATAAAAAATTTTTAAAAATAATAAAAAAATTCCAATATGAGGGGCGCCTGGGTGGCTCAGTCAGTCAAGTGTCCGACTCTTGATTTTGGCTCAGGTCACGATCTCAGAGTCCTGAGATCAAGCCCTGAGTCCAGCTCTGTGCTCAGATGGGAGTCTGCTTGAGATTCTCTCTCTCCCTCTCCCTCTATCCTCCCTGCACTCATACTCACTCTCTCTCAAATAAATAGTTCTTTAAAGAGAATTCCAATATGAAAGTTGGAAGGGTAAAATACAATATATTCTATCCTTTCACATTTTGGTCAAATTTGTTAAAAAATTAAATCAAAATGAAAAATCTAAAAGTTTCTTTTTTTAATTCAAATTATCTAAGAAGTAAAATAATATGTGATGACTTTTACCTGGAATGTAGTCACTATAGCTAGAAATACACATGAAATTTAATATGTGGTATTTTTTTTTAGACAAACACTGGGCTGAGCTCAGTGAGGCCTGAGGCTGAAAATATCAAGAGGGAAAATGGAGGGCAGAGATGGGGTACAGAAATCTGTCAGCAGAACCACCAAAGTAAGAAAGAGAAAAAAAGAGAAACCAGGAAGTAGAGTCAATGTCAGAATTATACAGTAGCTTATAAATACACTAGATCAGACCTCTCAAACTTTTTGGTCTTGGCACCTCTCTACACTCTTGAAAATTATTGAGAATCCCAAAGAATTTTTTTTATGTTGGTTATATACATTGATATTTACCACCTTGGATATTAAACCTGAGAAATTTTGAAAATATTTAATAATTCATTTAAAAATAACAATAAGCCCATAACATGCTAACATAAACAATGTATTTTTGAAAAATAACTATATTTTCCCAAACAAAAAAAAAATCATTGTTTTACATTTCTGCAAATCTCTTTGAAGTCTGGCTTATAGGAAGCCAATTAGATTCTCATATTTCTTTCTGCATTCAATCTGTTTCTGTATCATATCTTATGAAGCCTCTGTACACCCATAAGAGAATGGATAGTTCAAAAGGCAAATAATGTCTTTGAATTATTATGAAAGTAGTTTTAACATCACAAACTCCCTTGATAGGGTCTTGAGGATCCCAGGGGTCCTAGGACCACACTTTGAAAATGACTGCCTTAGACAAACATATTTTAATAGGTGACAAATCAAAGTGATTTGCAGACCAGCGTAGAAACAAAGCCCATAAGCACAGTGGCTCATTTAACCCCTATGCCCCCTATGAATTTGGGGCTTCAACAGAACTAGAATTTCAATGGAGCCATGTTTGTAGAGACCATTATCCATTATCCTATCTCCAAATGTAAATACAGAATCAACTCTATAGAATTTCCTCCAGGTAATCATGGCACTGTAAGCACCAGCAGGAAAAACTGCTTTTGCCTGTATAAAACAGAGTGTACTGACAAGCCAATAGTAAAATCTACTGAAATAATTATATAATCAAGATTAGGTCATGGCTTTACTTCAATACAATAATTATGGTAAGATAATAGAAAGCACTGCTTAGGGACAGTTCACTTTCCTGAAGAGCTATAATGTGAATATCCAAACATTTAAAAGAATAAAAAAGATACTACTTTCTGGAGACAGAACATGAAACTAAAGCCTCTTAAAGTCTCCCCCAGACTTATGAATCCTTGAGTATTCTTATCCCATTGAAATGGGCTCTGATACATCTGACATTTCCCTCTTTGCACACTTTTCTAATTGATGTACAATAATTGCTGTAAATATCCATTTACAGTTTTCCTCGTTTTTCCTTTTAATCCTTCTTTTCAGTGTTTGGGTGACACTTCCAGCCCCTACTCTGATTCCTGTTTCATCAGGTTCCATTCAATGTTCCCTGCATCTCTCCATACACCTATATGTGAGTTTACACATTCTTGTGCATTATAAAGACAATAGCAACCCAAACTATGAATAAGCTGAGAGGGAAAACACAATGACTTCAAAAGACAAACAGTTTTGAAATAGACATTTGCACATTACTTTGAGGGCAAAAGCACTTAAGTTATTGCAATACTTTATCTTCTGCTTGTATCATCAACCACCCACTCGCTCTCTCTCATTCTATAAACTCTGGGGAGGGAAAAATAATGCTAAATTGAAACTTGCCCTGGATGAATACACATAAATGACTTGTTTAAGACACCAAAAAAAAAAAAAAAAAGAAAGAAAATTAAGAAGGTGGTAAATAAGGCTTTTTCGTTTAAGAGAAAAAAGATATCAAAGAATAGAGTTTAACTCTTTAGAATACAGTCAGTTAAAGCTTTCTAAATCAGCCAAGGGCTGTAGCTAGGCAACATGGTTCTTCACTGTGCTCGAAAAGGGGGCTGCGAAGCATCAGTAGCCTCATTTCTCACTGAAAGCTTTGACAAGTTTCCACCATATTTTATATAATTGTAGCAGAGGGAGTGCCAGATTACATCTGATTTGCTGTCATAATGGGATTTTTTTCCCACATAAGCTAATGATGCAAAGCTATATTTAACCCCCCAAAGTCACCCTCAAGCACTTACTGTATATATTCTGATTGCTTCTCACATCTAGAATTGGACAAGTAGCAATTTTTCTGCTACTGAATATGACAAAAGCAAAGGTTTAATAGGTAGATTTTTTCTCCTGATTGGCTCCATTATAAATTTAGCTACATATTCCAAATATGTTCACTAGCTTCTCTCACCAAATTGAGAAGATCAAGAAAGTCTGCTGCTTTGAGTTCGTATGCATTGGTATATGCAAGTCAATTCTCTTGCCCCAGCCCACTCTAGTTTGCTGAATATGCTATTCATTTCCAACCTTTAAGCTGGGCCCCACTCTAACCCTAGATCACAGAGAAGTTTGGAGCATTTAAGGTGTTTGTCTTCAGCAACAGTTTAGAGTCTAAAATGTATTTATATACAATCATAAATATAGTGGATCCCTTTGATATCTCTGTACCCAGTGAGCTGCAATCCTCCATATTCACCTTTGTTTTATTCCTCCGTTCTGATGTGTATTCTAATTCCCTGCTGGAAGCAGGTCCCTTCCCTTAACACCTGCCCTCTTAGCTGATGCCCGAACAGGAACGTACAGCCCTCACCAACCTTTGTCTAAGGAGATGGATCATATCCCTTGAATCCTGTTTCAAACTGTACATTTCTACCACCCCAAGTCATGCCATACTTTGAAACAAGAGTACCACCACTGGCAAGAAACTTCTGATGCAGCCACTCACACACCTACAATATGGAACCTTCTGTATATTGGCTCTAATCCAAATTTGTATGTGAGCTTGCCACACATTTCGGAAATTTGTTTTGGCCACCTGAGAATTAGATCAGGTCTACATGTAAGATTCCAGCATGCCCCCTAGCTAAGCTCCCATGGGTAAAACTAAACACCAACAGTATCAGCCATTTGGCCACTACCAGTCAGTAATTCTCTTTCCAAACAACCAATGATCACCTATACAGTAGTCCCTCCTGATCTGTGGGGCATATATCCCAAGACCCCAGTGGATGCTTGAAACTAAGCCCTATATATACCATGTTTGGTTTTTTTTACTATACCTACGTATCTATGGTAAAGTTTAATTTATAAACTAGGCACAGTAAGATATGAACAATAATAAAAAAATAGAACAATTATAACAATATACTATAATGAAAATTATGCGAACATGTCTCTCTCTCAAAATATGTTATTATATTCCATTCCCCCTTCTTCTTATGATGATGTGAGATGATAAAATGTCTATATGATGGGATGAAATGAGGTGAGTGACAAGCATTGGGATGTACCGTCAGGCTGCCACTCACCTTCTGACAACAAATCAGAAGGAGGACCATCTGCTTCTAGACCACAGCTGAATACAGGTACCGAAACTATGGAAAAGTGAAACTGCCGGTAAGGGGGGACAACTGTACTATCTTCCTATAATTTAAATTCCTGACCTACCATTTCCTGGTTTTATGACCTTAGGTCAAGTTACTTAAAACCCTTTTAAGTCTTAGTTTCCTCATCTAGAAAATAGGAACAAGCATACCTAGTTCACAGCATAATTATTAAATAAATATGTCTTATATATATGTATTCTCAATTTTTGAACAATTCTGATTGTTAAAATGTTCCACTTACACTTAGCTAAACAGAGCCTTCTGTTGTCACTACTGGCTTACTGATAAGTCACAGTCTAGCTCCTGGGTCCTTTGACAAAAAAAACATAAATAGTCACATAATAGCTACTTTCATGTTTGAAAATAGCTGTCAGATCATCCCTGGGTCTTCTAACTAGAAAAAAATCTTTAATTTGAGTCTTCAAAAAACAATGTTTCAAAGCCCTTGCTAATATACTATATATTCAATTTCTATATTCCTTGTCACACTATTTGAGGTATTTTCTGTTAAGTTTAGAATACAGTGAGATGTGAACCTCTCAACATCTCAAGAACAATCTATGACTAAGACTGGTTTTGCTATTGCTGTTTTGCAGCCACACCATATTACTGACTCATACTGAACTTTCAACGGTTCTCCCAAATATTATTGTTTACATGTGCTACAACTAAACCATTTTATTCTTCCTATGTTTGAAAAGATAGATTTTTGTACTCGTATTCAGGATCTTACCTTTGTTCCTATTAAGTTTCATTCATTGATAGAGATGTCCATTTCTCCAACTCAGCAAAATCTCTTTAGTCTCTGATTTTTAATGTCTGACGTATTTGTTATTCTTAATTACTTGTCTCCTACATCATTTTTCAAAGAATTGATGAACTTTCTGACCAGTGCAAGGCCCCAAATAAAACTCTATAACAAACTGCTACAACCTTCACTGCAAGTTAACATCAGTCCATTCAGTCACTTTCTATATACAGCTTTAGACTTAAACACAAATCCAAAGCCTAAGCTTAATTCCTCTCTTCAATGAGAGAGACACTAGATTTTCACAGCTGTTAATACAATGCCTATGTACCCTGTCTAAAGTGACACTGACATAGGACAATATCCCATAATCTCAGCTACCCAATTCCCAAAGTTAAATGTACTTTGTAATCTAAGACTCCCCGTACATGCTCACTCCTAATCCAAAGTAGATTTATCCCATTATATGTTTCCTAGAAAATAACAAGAAGTATAAGATAGTCGTATTAAAAAAAATATGCTCTGGGGCACCTGGGTGGCTCAGTTGATTAGGCATCCAATTCTTGATTTTGGCTCAGGTCATGATCTCAGGGTTGTGGCAGGCCTCCGTGCTCAGCAAAGAGTCTGCTTGAGATTCTCTCTCTCTCCCTCCCGCTGCTAACTCACACGTGTGCTCTAAAATAAATAAATTTCAAAAAATGTGTTCTGGAATCAAACAAATCTGACCTCTAATTCCAATTCTGCCAATTACTAACTGTGTGATTATAGGCAAGTTATTTAACCTCTCTAGTCCTACCTATCTCATCAGTAAAATGGGGACTACAAAATTAATGCATGTAAAACATGCGGAACAAAGCATATAGAACAATTCTTGACCCAAAGCAAGTGCTACTAATTGGTTGCACACATTATTTTTTTAAAGATTTTATTTATTTATTTGAGAGAGAGAGAGAGAGAGAGAGGGGAGGTCAAAGGGAGAAGCAGACTCCCTGCTGAGCAAGGAGCCCGATGCAGGACTCAATCCCAGGACTCCAGGATCATGACCTGAGCCAAAGGCAGATGCTCAACCGAGCCACTCAGGCGCCCCTAGTTGCATACATTATTGATATTAATATTAAAAAGAAGCTTTATTTTTAAGATTTTGATAAAATCTCTTGAATTGAAACAATACAAAAGTGAAACCCATCCACAGTCTTTACTGTGGATTCATCCATTTCCAACTGTAACCTTTGATTTGGGGGGGGTTGGTTGTTTGCATTGACAATCCTCACTGTGAGCCAAAAAGGAAAAAGGAGTCTCTGAATATAACAATCAATCTGCCACCTTCTAATAGATACTCTCAGGATTCTTCAAATTGACTCTCTCCATCCTCTTCTTCCCAGCTCCATAAAGTTCTAGACAGAGGTACCATGAACAATGAAAATATAGATTTTTTTCCTTTGAGACTGCATGTGCCCTCTCCCTTTCAGTCTACCCATCTTCTACAAATAATAGGTACCTCATACAAATCACTCTGCACATAATTCCCACAGTTACAAATTTCACTTCTTAAAATTAAAAGGGCTCGTTTTCAGGGGAGAAAAAGGTTGGCTGCTTCTTACCAGTTTTCTACTCATCTACTAATACATTCCAAAAAGACTTTCTTATATAATGTCACTTCTCTCTATCCCAAAATTCTTATTAATCCTTAATCCATGCTGGAGGACTTCATTCTTTTCCCTATTATATATCATGGATATCATTCCATGTCAACAAACAAAGAATGATATCATTTTAAATAGCAATATAGTATTGTATTTTTTGCCTGCATCATAACTTATTTAACCAATTCTTTATTGTTATACACTTAAGGTGTTTCAAAATTTTTATTACAATAAATAATATTGTAATAAGTAGTCCAGTACATATATACTTATGCCAGTTTTTTATTATTTCCTTATAAAGCTTACTCAAAGTAGAAATGAAAGAAAAAGAACAGATGGGACAAAAAAGAATGCAATTCTTAATGGTGATATGTTTTTACCATATTTCTAGAAAGTTTGAGAAAAATTTGCATCCCTATCAATAATGCATGAGAATGTCCATTTTGCAAAAAACCTCACCAACACTGAGCATTATATATATATTTTTTTTACTGTTTGCCAATTAAATAGGTAAATTCTTGCACTTCTGGAAGATGTGCAAAGACTTGTCTTTTATGATAGGGATTATTCATTCCTGTGTCTCAAAAATTAATGTATGGTATTTTAGTCCCTTAGCAAAGTTAGTATTTTAAAAAGTTAAAGTCAGTTGATATATTTTTAAGCTCTCTGGTTCCCTCTAGAATGAAATGATTTCTTTTAAATTATGGATTTCCTCTGTCGTGTTTAGCACTGTATATCTCAAGACACTAAAACAGTGCCTGGCATATAGCAGGTACTAATAAATATACACTGAATGAATGAAAAAAATGAATTTGAATTAATCTATTAGAAAATGTGTCCCATGTAAAAGAAAACATGTCTTGTTAATTATAATAATAAGGGTCAATAAGAATAATTGTTCAGCAAACTTTTAAAGTGGGTCTCAAACAGAGAAGCCTAGGATACCATATTTAGAGGTGAACAGGCTAAAGTCAGAACTGGGTAGCATGAGGCAATGTTCGAAAGAGCAGCCCAAGATATGACCAGAATCTAACATACAAACCAGCTTTCAACTAGGCATACGGAAAAACCTAACAGTCTTCCGATAGTGATTTTGGATCTTCCTATCAGTGATTCCCTTCCTCCCCTTCTCCCTCTTCATCTCTGTCCCTACCCCCCTCTTTCCTCCAACCACAAGATGGCAATAGCCACTGTTGAACTCTTGGCTCAGTTGCTGGAAACACCTTTCTGTAACTGAGAAAGCCAGATTTCCCTTAACAGACTTTCTAGGTACCCTGGTACTGTTATTTGGGAATAGTAACCCTACTTTGGGAACAACTCCAGAATATCTAGTCCAAATAACTCTTAGGAGCATACTGAAAAACTCTGGAAAATATAACCAGTTTCTAATAATTTAAGAAAGAAGGACTATGTAACAAAATCAAACAAGTTAGGGCTTTACGAACTTCAGAAACAAATGGGGATCCATATAGTAGTGGTATGGCCTTTTTTTGTTAAGCCTAGTAAAGCAAGGATAATTGACTAAACCAGGGACTATTTAGCCTAGAAGAAAGAAGACTTAGAAGCAGACTGACAGCAATCTTCAAATATCTGAATGAATGACTACTAGGAAGAAAAAAATTTTAACTCTATTTTTGGGCAATCCCAGTGGGAGAAATCAAAAGCGGTGGCTGTATGTTACAGGGAGGCCATCTAGCAACAGAGTGGGCTGCCTCCATTAATTCAACAAATGTGTCAGGTACTGCTAAGCATGAGTGAACACCTGATCATTGCCCTATATTCTAGTAGGAGGGTATGACTTCATGTTAACCATATTTTGTATTAGTAATGAAGGGAAAAAAAGTTTTACTACAAATACAGAACAATGAAAATCTAAAAAATTGCCAGTATTTACTTTTCTCCATTTACTGAAAGATATTTACAGTTTTCAGTGTAAAATAATGGCATTAAAAAAATAATTTGCTAGTTTCTCAAGATTTATTTTCAACTGAGATAAGAGAGTAGATCATAAGAATGCCTGCATAAGCCAAAATTCAAGTTTGTCCTTAAACGTCCCTTAGTGGATTTGAAGGCAGTCTTACTATTAGAGGAAATTCAAAGATTTGAAAGGTTTCAATAATCTATGTCTTTCGACTACACTGTAAGCTAGACCATATTCTAAAACACAGCTGTCCACTACACTAGTCAATATGGTAGCCTAAGTTACATGTGGCTACTATACATTTGAAATCAGCCTAGGAAGGACCTGAAGTCTTCATTTTGTTTAATTTTAACTGCTTTACATTTCAATAGCCATCATGTGGCTAGTGACCGCTATAGAAAACAGCAGAGTTCTAGAGATAGGTTAACAATAATATTTGTAATGCAGAACCTTTCTAGAGAAAAGAAGAGATTAAAGAGAAAAGAAAAGTTTGGTGAGATTGCAGCCACAAGATGAGAACTAACATACAGCTGTTTCTATGCAATTTTCACTCAGTCAAATTGAGTTCAGTAAGCAATCTCTGGAAAAGTACTCTAAATCCTACTGCAGCCAAATGAGTAAGCTGTATTCTGTATATAAGACGGCTTCCAAAAGAGAATGATTGACTCCTTCTGCTTTCCTTAGATTTTTGCATTAAATTTTTTTCTTGCACACTAAATGACATCTTTTCTTACATCTTTAACTTTCTAAAAATATATCTTTAGAGATTAATTAACTTAGACTTAATGGAGTAGTAAAGAGTTACAAGTGGAGTCCCATCTAACAGTAGAAAAAAGAGATATCAGAAAACCATCTTAGAACTATATAAAACCACTGGCTGAGCTGACAACACAACCATTCAGGTGATTCTAAATAGAACAGAAAATCTGATAACCTCAAGAAGTGTTCTCCAAAGGCGAGGACACGAGAGGTTAATTGACATGTGAAAAGAAAATAGAACTTCTATTTATATTTAAACTTTTTATTTAAAAAAATAGGAAATCATTCTTTACTAATTTAAGACTTGGAAAGACATTCATGCTCTTACTCAGTCCACATGTCATATGACCACAAGACTGGTAAGTCACTTGAGGTATCCTGAAGGAAAGCTAGGAGTTCCCAGGCGCCATTATTGACAGTGGTTAACTGGTTCCTTCATCTACTTTCAAATTTCAATGTATTACTATTTACATCTGACCATCTAAGTGGATTTACAGAGTATAATATTTTAAATTGTAAAGCATTTACAGTTCTTCAAAATGAGATGGTGTGTGACCTGGAAAAACTTTTCTCACACAAAGATTTTCTGATTATCTCAAAGGGAACTACTTGTTTCTAAACTAAAAGACTAGTAACGCATTACTCTTTAAAAAAAAAGAAAGAAAGAAAGAAAATGTTCCAAATTTGCTGACCTGCTCCTACAATGACAAGTGGTTGTCAGTAGTGCCTATGCAGCAGGTATTTCCAAAAATACATACAAGCTGTTCCTTCAAAGTAAAAGTGACAGTTTAATAATCCATGAGAAAGCCGTCTGAAGTGAGCATTTTGAAAATGTGCATTTGGAAATGTTTTCAGTGTTATGTGGTTTTCATTGCCAAAAACTATAAATACTCACTAACCACAGAGTTTAAAGTTGGAAATAAAATCTCCTAATCTGTTTGAAAATATTCCTCACAAAAGTGTGAATGGACTTTTTAACCTATTCCCTTAAAATATTAAAATTCCCAGCTTTTCAAATAGTTTGTAAGGACCAACTGACATCAGGTTAGATGAAAGACTGCCAGCTGAATTTTGCAAAAACCTGTGCAAAACTGGTACATGGAACTGAAAAATGAACACTGCCATTTCGCAAACACAATCAACAAATTATTTCTTCAATTTGGAAAGACATATCCTCATGAGGCATATTTTCAACCATGACAGACATTAAAACAAAGTACAAAAATAAACTGAACTTAGAGACCTCTGAATCATTGCATTACTAAATATTAAACTAAGATTTCAAAAAATGAAGCATAATTGTGAATCAGTTAATTTACTGTTCTCTTTAAAAATATTTATAATATATAATCTACATTAAAATATTATTTTAGGAACGTCTGGGTGGCTCAATTGTTAAGCATCTGCCTTCGGCGCAGGTCATGGTCCCAGTGTCCTGGGATCGAGCCCCACATTGGGCTCCCTGCTCCGCGGGAGGCCTGCTTCTCCCTCTCCCACTCCCCCTGCTTGTGTTCCCTCTCTCACTGTGCCTCTCTCTGTCAAATAAATAAATAAAATCTTTAAAAATATGTATTATTTTATCTTTATCTCAACCTAAGTTTTCTAATTTATAATATACAGAATATATAAATATAAGAAAAACTCATACTTTCTAGATTAAAAATACACATATACTATGGGTGGATACTTAGAGCATTTTTACTAATAGAATACAATCAAAAAGTTTCAAGGCCACTGTCCTATTTTAAATAGTGATTTTTAAAAATTCTTATAATGGAAACAAAGCAAAAGAAAACCTTTAAAACAAAAATGAATATCAATTTATTTTAATGTTTTTAATAAACTATCTGTAAGAGAGGATTTTGTGTACTCAGCACAAACAATGATATGAAAATAGGCCAGGAATTATTTAAATGAATGCTGACAACATGATCAAGTCCCTGTTGCAATGATCTGGATCACTTACAAAAACAGCCAGAATAATCCTGCAATCCAGTTCAGGATGTCGGTTCAGATCCTGTTTTACTATGCCCTTTAAAAAATACTTAGTGGCCTCCTAGTTCCTGTAAAGACCCAAACTCATTGAGAAATTATTTTCCTCACTAACCATTCCATGCCTTTCTAAAATGCTCCTGAGGCTTTTGTCCTTGGCCACATGCTACTTACCTGTTTCCAACATCAGACTCACTGTTCTGGTTTAAGATACCCTAAAGGCTAAAAATTCAACACACCAGAAACATTTTAAAAGTGAAAAGATGCCTCAATATAACTAAAATGTGTGACTTCCACTAGTATTTATAAAAGAAGAATGTTAAACATTGGTAAGATAAAACCCACAATAAACGTGATAAGTGTCTCTGTTTCTAATGATATGGATATTCATAAAGATAGGCCCCTACACCCTACAAAGATCATGTTAACTACTTCCCAAAATAAGCCAGTTTACACAGGGATCTTTGGGGTCCATAACAGAAAATATGTGAACAAAGGAGAGCCAGTGCAGATGAAAAATATCCCGAACAAGTGATTTTTCTTTGTTTCCCCAAGCAATAAAAAGGTCAAGAGAAGCCAGTCTTCATCTCCAACTCACGTCAGTACAGGGAAGGACTGAAAGACCACTGCTAGTCCCTAGACTGAAGATGAGGTATGGAATTGTTGCAGATGCCTAGCGTGACCAGCACCAACTACAGGACCTCAGAAAAGCCCAACAAAACAGTGTGAAGAGCTCCAACAGCAGCCCTAGTCAGACTACCTACCAAGGGCCTCCAGGGCCCAGCCCAGAACACCAACGTCTCCCACTCCCAATTCTAGCACATGGGAAGGCAAGGGGGTGAAGAGAGCCAGAGTCTAAATCAAAATATGCATTTTGTACATCCACTGTTTATTGATGTTATTATTGATCACTGAGCCTCTTTTAACAATATTTTCAAATGAGATTCATTGAACTGTCAGTAGTCTTATAGGATATGTTTTCCCAGTTTTTCCTATAGGAATCTAATAAGTATAATGCTCATATATACAATGCAAAATGTTACATATTTCAATGTAATTCTTCTTAACCAGAACAGAGGATAATATTTTATCTTGAAATAACTTAGTCTATTTGAAACTTTTAAAAAGACACAACACCCAGAAAATTAATAATCCTGGTACAATGAAAATAAACCAATCTTCCAGAAGGAGAAAGAGATTCTTGCAATATAACCATCTAGTCAAACAGATGTGCTATAAGGAAAAAAAAAAAAAAACTACACCAAGATCATTACTGAAACAAGGCTATACAGAAATGAGCACATACAGATCAATATCCACACTACAACACCCATGCAGAAAAAAAATTCCACCCTAGCTAAAAGACAAACCTAAATGGTTATATGCTATTGGCACAGAGATAATAATCAAGCTAAAGATGTTCACTACATCAGTGATTGAAATTCGTATCTTTAGAAATGCCAGGACCATCCAAAGGGAAGTGGAAACTCAGAAAAGTTCAAAATCAAAAGAACAAAGAGTGAAAGGAAGCAAAAAGAGGGCCTTAACTTCTATGAATTAACAAGACCAAAACATTTCACTTACATAATTTGAGTCCCCATTTGGGGGTGGGGGGAGTGAAGGAAGTGAGGGCTGTGTGGAGGGCTGGCTATGTGGAGCTGTACAGAAATGTGGGAGGCGGTATGGGGATATGTGGGAATGTATAGGGGGTACTAAGGAAGTGGGAGTCACAGAGATATGGTAGGGATGTATGATGGATTTAGAGGGATGTGAGGAATTATGAGGGTTTCTAAGGGTTTTAGGGGGTAGGAAGGTTGAAGGATATTGTGGTGGAGCACTATGTATTGAATCATTATGTTGTACACCTGAAATTAATATAACACTGTATATTAACTCTACTGAAATTAAATAAAAATAAATAAAAAATAAAGAGCATTGTATCAGATAGAAAAAAATGCACTATATAAAATCATCTTTCTCAAGAACAAAAATTAAAATTGAAGATTTAAATTACTACATTTATGGCAATCTCCCTGTATTTTAAATAAATTAAGCTGACTTTCCTCACAAATTCATGAACTCAAAGTTGGTTAGCCCAAATATTTAATTAAGATCAGGAGTTTTATAGTACAGTTGTTTCACAGCATTTTGGGACCTGAGAGATAGATTACTGAAAATGAAATCAGGATGTCATCACATTTCCTCTTTGAAACTACAAAAGACAAGTACCAGTCTTATTTCCAGAAGTATGATCTCTATGCCTGTTTCTTTACCAACAAGAGTCCCATGAAATCAAGCACAGATAGGAACTGAAAATTGAAAAACATACACAAATATACATATTTCTTATCCAGGTCCCTGAATAGTTTTCTCTTTGTTTTCAAAATTTCCCTGCCATACTTTATCGCTTTTCTAGCAGATGGCAGTGTGTCTGAATGTACAGCATCAGTGTTTCCACAAGCATCATACTGCATAAAAATGTGCAGAATCTGGTTGACCCCTCCTGGGTTTCTCACGTCATGGCTATTTTCTAGCCCATTTTGAAGAATGGGTCAGCCTTTGACTAACGCCAAACCTCGAACATATTTTTAGTTTCAGCTTTCTCTTAGTACCCAAATGAACAGTTATTGTGCACAAAATTTTCTACCCCTCTTTCAGTTCATTTGGCAACATTCAGAACTGCATATGAGACTTTTTTTTCCCAGTAAGATGTGTGTTGTTCACTTACCCACATAAATATAATTCAATTCTAAAGTTATACATTTCTGAGTTTCTGATTTCAGAGGATTTTATCTTCACGTTCTTACCTCTGAATTGTTAAGGTGACATTTGTGAGTTCCTGAAAACCAGCCATCACTTGAACATTGGTCAATGTCCACTTTCTGAAGATTTATGTCAACTTTCATAACACCCCTTAAAAACAGAGAAAGATAAGAACAAATTAATCTGAGGCTCTACAATTTCTAATTCTGTATTCCATCCCAGAAATCAGATAAATCAACATAAAGAGTGCACTAAAAATGTTCACATTGCCCACTCATATTCAACTAAAATGTACCAAGTGAAGATAGGGACACGATACAACAGAATCAACAAGTATTAGTTTTACCTAAGTCCCAAAAGGCATGGACCCTGTATTGTTCCCTGTCTTCAGCTCCCTACATAATGCCTGGCACATAGAGGTGCTCAATAAATATTTGTGGACTGACTGAACTCCAGGTAGTATTGCTGGTAGCATGGTAGCAAAGTCAACTCTAAAATAACACCTGCTCCCAGTACCCCTTCTATTAAAGTAAACCAAAGCAAAGCCCTCATCTCCTTTCTTTCTATTCCAATTTACCTATGCGGGACCAGGGATGGGGTTGGGGTGGGGGGAGAGCATCTCTTTCCTCTGATCTTCTATCACAATGACTGTAAACAGCACTTTAGGTCTCCCAGTGTTCCACACCAGAGATTTGCACCATCTACAGAAGTGCTGATTAACATTTTTCTTCTCTTAAATCTAGAAACAAAAACACTGCATTTCACTTAGCCATTTGAGAAAAATCACTAAAAAAGAGAACTCACAAATTCAGAGCCAAAAGCAAAACTGCAAAGAAAGCTCCAATTTTATCTCAAATATCTCTATTTTCTCCAACTAATCTTCCTACATTTTCCTAAGATCCCTCTCTTCTATTTTTCAGCACCATGAGCACTACTAGCAGCAGAAACATTTTTCCTACAGTGAACGGTCACACCTTGTACTTCATTAAAGTAAATATTCTGTGTCCTAGGCCCTAAAGCTCAAATCTTTGTAATGTCATTTTTCACAAACTTGAGTAAAGTATAAACACCTCATTAAAATCCACTAAAAGTAAAAACACATTTTTAAGGTCTCCTCTTCCTAATTTAAACTATTTTCATTATGTTTTATTAAATATGTACAAATATAAAGTTAGGTTCAAATTTTTCATATTATAGTTCTTGTAGCTACAAAAAACACATACAAAATTATAAAGTAAGTGCAAACAAAATTATAAAGTCAACAAAATTTAAATTTAAAATATTAATTTAAAAACACCAATGATTATGTTTTGCCAAACTAAATCACCTCTCACAACAGGAATATGGTACAGACTTTAGCAAGCCTATTTTACTACATGCTATGACTCATTTCTCTCTCTTCTCCTTTTAAACTATTGTGAAATCTTCTGACAGAGTAGCTTACTGTCATTTCAGCTTCAGTTAAGGTGAATAAGTCTTTTACATTTTTAAAGGATGCCTCTGATTTTTTCTTATTAACCTGCCACAAAATACTACACTAAGTAGTGCCAATATGCTCAAAAGAGATACAAAACAGACACACCAAAACCTCCTGTTAGTATTTGGTTACCCAGCCAGCCCAGAACATGTGTAAGTTAAATCTTCAGAGGGGGCGCCTGGGTGGCTCAGTTGGTTGAGCGGCTGCCTTCGGCTCAGGTCATGGTCCTGGAGTCCCGGGATCGAGTCCCACATCGGGCTTCCTGCTCGGCAGGGAGTCTGCTTCTCCCTCTGACCCTCTTCCCTCTCGTGCTTTCTATCTCTCAAATAAATAAATAAAAATCTTTAAAAATAAATAAATAAATTAAATAAATAAATAAATAAAAATCTTCAGAGGACCACTGAAATGAAAACCTAAAAATTATCATAGAAAACTTACAAATCCTTCAGAGAAATAGACTTCAGTTTGCAAACTACTACTATTGTGGGCCATAATTCTATAAAATGTCTGTTAATGTGATAAATAAATGAATTCCCAGGTAACCTAATGCCTTAATCCAGTTCACTCCCTTGCTCTTTCAACAAGTATTTTTTATCTCGTATGAGCGTACCACTATAAGAGATGTGATGGAGGTGAACAGCATAAGCCAAATATAAAAATGTCAGAATGTTTAATGGAGAAAAGATGGTAAATTCTGGGAAATTTGGAAAGTTGTCATTTGGGGAATATCAGATATTCCATAAACATTTGTTCATTTTTTGACTGCCTTTACTAGCAGGGCTTTGAATAAAACTATGTTCCACATAGGTCATGCCAATCACGCAAACCCACTCCAGGCTCTACTTCATGCTCTATGAAAAATAACATACTCATTTTTTTCATTCATTCAATAAGTGTATGTTGAGTGCTTAGTTTGGGCCAAAACTGTTCTTGACCTTTGAAACACAACAGTCAGCAGATAAAAAAGTTCCTACCTTCATGGAGCTTAACTCTGGTGTGGGACAAATAATAAATGATGGCTATAAAGTAAGTAAATTCTGCTATATATTACGAAGTAAAAAGGGCAATGGAAAAAAAAACTTCAAGCAGGTGAGGGGAATGGTTAAGATTTTTTTTCTTTTTTTTTTTTTTAAGAGTGGGCGGATATCTAACTCAAACAATGGCTCAAGGTATACAACCGGTTCATACCATACTCAGTTACCAGTCATCTTCAATAACACAAAATTACCCACTGGACTATTACTGTCCACTACATTTTGGTATTCTGCCGTGAATGGCTTATTTAGAATGTATTTATAAGTAATAAACTAATAAAACTACATATTTTTATTTGTTCCACATCTGTTAGTAATAATGAAGTCAAGTTTCCCTCAACTATCCTGCTACACTGAAAGAGTTTAGTCACAAGACAGTGCAAATCTTCAGGCTTGCTCAGGTACATGAGCCACTTTGGGATTCCAGGAGGCTGCAATTACTCTGGTCCCTTTCCTGGGGAACCTAGCTTAATAGGTATCTTAATCACTGAGACTTTTCCCTCTTAATTCTAGGTTCATATAGAAGACCCAAAGTCACCGCAGACCTTAAGCTCAGCTCCCGAAGCTTTTCCGGGCTTTGGGCAAAACCACCAAAGGTAATGAGTTGTGAGTTTACCCCCTGAGAAATCAACGCTGACTCATCTTCGTTAGTGTCGTTGCCTCGGTGCCTGGAGACCTACAAAGCCCTCAGGGGGGTGCCGCTGACTTCCAGAGAGGAAAGTGGAGGTTTGGGGGATGAAGTAGAAAGAGGACGCTCTCTCTGTGGAGAAAGGTATCCTGCGGAAAACCACGCAGAGGCGAAACCACTCACAAGGTGCCGGGAGCCGACAGAGCTTGGGCCAGGCTACGAGTCTCACGCCGCCTGCGCAGAACGTCCCCTGAGCGCGTGCCTCCAGGGGCGGAAGTGCGGCTCGCACATCCGCACATCTGCACATCCAGTGAGCAGGCGCCACTGGGAAGCCCTGGGGGTGTGTAAGTGCCTGCGGTTTCCTGGGCTGAGGACTGGAAAGCGAGGACCAAAGAAGCCTGGTAAGTGGCCTCCAGAGAAGAAAATAATAGCAGGTTATATCCCCCAACATCTGGGTGCTTAGCTGAGCTGCAGACGTGCATTTTTGTCTACTTGTCTGACACCTGAAATGCAACAAGCCCAAAACGATTCATCCTCCACCCAAACTTGCAGTTCCCCTAATGTTTTTTGTCCATGACTGGGCCTCCATCCTTCCAGTTATCCAAGTCCATAATGTGTTATGAAACCAACCCCCCAATCAAAACAATTGCCAAGTTCCCTAGATTGTACTCCCTGGATGCTTCTTGCATCTTAACCTTTGCCCTCCAATTCTATCATCACTGCCTTGGTTCAGGTCTTCATCTCTCACAAGACTAAAAACATTTTACAGTAATTTACTGATTTAGTCTTATCTCGTATTGCTCCAGGTAAAGATCCTGGTCCTGAAGTTTATATGGTTTAGGGTCCTTCTTTAAGAAACAGACATGAAGGGGCGCCTGGGTGGCTCAGTCGTTAAGCGTCTGCCTTCGGCTCAGGTCATGGTCCCAGGGTCCTGGGATCGAGCCCCGCATCAGACTCCCTGCTCCGCGGGAGGCCTGCTTCTCCCTCTCCCACTCCCCCTGCTTGTGTTCCTTCTCTCACTATCTCTGTCAAATAAATAAATAAAATTAAAAAAAAAAGAAACAGACATGAAATCATGAATATACTTATCACAATATGACCTTTGGCCCTATATCTTTGCCTTTTAACTGCAGTGTGGGTAGTAAAATCATTACCAGAAGCTATTTCTATACCAGGATGAGTAGCAATAACTTAGCTATACATAGATGTAACTACAAACTACTTTAATATATATTACTAGGGGT
Organism: Callorhinus ursinus; assembly: GCF_003265705.2. Lineage (NCBI taxonomy): Eukaryota > Metazoa > Chordata > Mammalia > Carnivora > Otariidae > Callorhinus > Callorhinus ursinus. The sequence continues at coordinate 1,440,581 of NW_027397125.1, forward strand.
GCCTAGGTGGCACAGTATGTTAAGCATACCACTCTTGGTTTCCATGCAGGTCATGATCTCAGGATCCTGGGATCCAGCCCTGCCTCAGTCTCCGGGCTCAGCAGGGAGTCTGCTTGAGATTCTCTGTCCCTCTCCCTTTGCCCTTCCCACTCCTGCTGTCAGTCTCCCTCTCTCTCAAATAAATAAATCTTAATACACACACACACACACACACACACATATGCATACACACACATATTACTAAATAATCCTGAACTTCCCCATTAGCTGGTTTCCAAAATGCCCATAGCCTAGGGAAAATGTATTAGAAGCAAGTTAAAGTAGAAAGAGACGATTGCAGTTAAAATATCCTCCTTTTTCAAATTTTACAGAAAACACTTGACCACAAAACTCATTGCTAGTGTTCATTCTAGGACTTTAGAAGGTTTCCACGAAAGCAAAAGGCGCTGGAGCTTAAGCATCACACTCTGCTCTCTATGTAATCTTTGAAATATGTCAGTCTGATCCTAATGATTCCCTGCTTAAAGTCAGTATTTCCCACTGTCCTAAAGAATAATATCCAAGCTCTTTGGTATAATGTTATATTCAGACCCTTCCTACTACTAACATCTCCAATCACTCTTCTGCATACACTCTTTGTTCCAAACAATTCACAACTGCATGTGGTGTCTTAAAAACTTACGCTATCTCAGAAAACCATTCTTTTATACATGCCTTTATACCTGAAGTCCCTTTGCCTAAACTGTGCTTTAACAATCATAGCTCCTACCTGACTTTTTGAAGCCTTCCATAAACTCTGATTTAGAAGCTACTTCCCTATTCTCACCATAATACACTGTACTTAGCCTTCTTCATACTTTAATGATGTTTTCCACACCAAACTAAAATTTCCATAGCCCATGTCTTTGTAATATTTCTCCTAGCTCCTGTGTGTGTGTGTGTGTGTGTGTGTGTGTGTGTACACACCATATCTTCTTTATCCACTCATTAGTCAGTGGACGTTTGGGCTCTTTCCATAATTTGGCTATTGTTGATAATGCTGCTATAACATCGGGGTGCATGTACTCCTTTGAATTAGTATTTTTGTATTATTTGGGTAAATACATAAGAATGAAATCTGGCCATTTGCAATGACATGAATGAAGCTAGAGAGTATTGTGCTCAGTGACATAATTCAGTCATAGAAAGACTAATACCATATGATTTCACGCATGTGTAATTTAAAAAACAAAACAAATGAACATGGGAAAAAAGAAGGAAAACCAAGAAACAGACTTTTAACTATAGAGAATAAACTGGTGGTTACCAGAGGGGAAGGGAGGGGGAGAGATGGGTTAAATAGGTGATGAGGATTAAGGAGGGCCCTTGTGATGAGCACCGGGTGTTGTATATAAGTATTGAATCACTAAATTGTACACCTGAAACTAATATTACACTGTTAACTGGAATTTATTTATTTATTTTTTTTAGAGAGAGAGAGATACAGCATGAGCAGGGTAGGGGAGAAGCAGAAGGAGAGGGAGAGAGAGAATCTTTTTTTTAAAATATTTTATTTATTTATTTGACAGAGAGAGAGAGAGACAGCTAGAGGGGGAACACAAGCAGGGGGAGTGGGAGAGGGAAAAAGCAGGCTTCCTGCCGAGCAGGGAGCCAGATGCGGGGCTCGATCCCGCTGAGATCATGACCTGAGCCGAAGGCAGTTGCTTAACCAACTGAGCCACCCAGGTGCCCTGAGAGAGAGACTCTTAAGCAGGCTCCATGCTCAGCACAGAGCCCAATGTGGGGCTCCATCTCATGACCCTGAGATCATGGCATGAGTCAGATGTTTAACCAACTGAGCCACCCAGGCACCCACTAACTGGAATTTAAATAAAAACTTAAAAAAAGGGATGCCTGGGTGGTTCAGTCAGTTAAGCTTCTGCCTTTGGCTCGGGTCATGATACCAGGGTCCTGGGATCGAGTCCCACATCAGGCTCCTTGCTCAGCGGGGAGCCTGCTTCTCCCTCTGCCTGCTGCTTCCCCTGCTTGTGCTCTTTCTCTCTCTCTCTCTGACAAATAAATAAAAATTTTAAAAAAATTTCCCATATCTCCTAAATCAGTCCACCTCCAAAATTAACCTCCAGGAAACTGCAGAGGCTAGAGAGAAGCAAGAAGTAGCTAAAGTAACAATGACACTTTCTCCTTCAAAAAAAAGAGGGAGAATACCCAAGCAAACTGAAAACTATAATGACTACTATGTGTGAAGAGATGGAAAGAAAAACTGGATAGGTTGAAGGAAAGTTTTTAAATTCAGCTTTTGCTTCTTCCTCTTTTACCTTGGATAATAATTTCCTGCTCTGTCACTACAAAAAAAAATTGACATTAACAGTCCATATAATCAATATTGATGAGGTACAAGTGAAGAAGTTCTGCCAAAAAAAGTTGATAAAAACAGGTACTGGTAGATCAGCTGCCACCAGTCATTTACTCCTAACAACAGCTAACCAGAACAGAACCTGGTGCCTAGAAATGGGTTGCTGACATAACGAAAACCTAAAACATGGGGCACCAGGCAGACACAGAAGCTGGAAAGGCCTCAAAGAGATGGTTAATAAAAGTGGGAATATGTTGGTGAGTCTTAAAGGACAATGAGGAAAATGGTATTGGAGGCAGAGAAAAAAGGAACTTTGGTACATAATATATGGAAAGTTTGGCAACACTGTCACTTGTGAACAATGGAACTTGTGGATCTAATGAAGGAAGTTTCTAGTCCAAATGGGGAAAGTACTACCTGGTCTTTCTTGGCTATGACAGAATACAAAAAAAAAGCATGGACTAAAGAAGGACCTGCTTCGTTTTGTTTTTGGATTTTAAAATTTTTAATTGTGATCAAATATACATAACATAAGATGTACCATCTTAACCATCTTAACATCTTAAAAGTGTGCAATTCAGTACTGTTAAGTACATTCATATTGTTGTACAACTCATCTCCAGAACTCTTTTTATCTTGCAGAATTACAGCTCTCTACCCCTTAAACAATAATTTTCATTTCCTACTCTGCCTAGCCCCTGGAGTGGAACCATTATTCTAATTTATATCTCTAAGAATTTGACTACTCCAGGTACCTCATCCAAGTAGAATCATACAGTTATGAGTCTTTTTGTGGCTGGCTTATTTCACTCAGTTTAATATAGTCTCGGCTCATCCATGTTGTAGCAGGTGTCAGAATTTCCTTCCTTTTTAATGGAATAGTGTTATAATGTATTTATAAACCATATTTTGTTTAATCATTCCTTTGTTTATAGACACTGAGTTGTTTCCACCTTTTGGTTATTGTGAATAATGCTGCTATGGAGCTGTTTGGTTTTTTGAGTAAAATTTAGAGAAAATATTAAAGAGCCAGAAGTTGGAAAAAAAAAAAAAAGCAAAACAAAACAAAAACTATTGCACATCTCCAGTCTCTTCTAGGAAAAGATTCTTGGAATATGAAAGGGCTTAGGTCAAAGAACCACTTCAGAGTGGGTCTGTAAAATCCTTTATTAAAACCTCAGAAGGATGTAAGGCCGTGTTTCTAGAACCTCTTAGCTAGATTAAAGGACTCCTAATGGTCTTATGGGTATGCCTCATAGACCCTCTGCATTAAAATAGTAGGGATTCTAAGATTCTTAAGGCTTTGTTGCACAGTAGCCACAGGGCCCAATTTAGAAAATTGCCTATCTTAAAGAGATTTAAAAATCTGGCTTCTGTCCAATAGAATGAAACCCAGTAAGATTCATAGAAAACCCAGAACATTTTTCAACAAATAGCATAAGTAGGAGCACTGTCATCTTAAATTAAAAGGAAACAGTACAAAATAAAAAAGCCAATTCCTCCTCCCCATGCTTCTGTGAGCAAGAAGCAAGCTAAGAAGTCCAGTCAGTTGCAAACATAATCAGTTTCTTAGGGAAAAGGAAGGATGGTTCAAAGGACAGAATCAAGAACTGAGAGGATAAAGCCAGGACCTTCAGAGAATTTTTCCCAGGGAGCAGGATTGGATCATAATCAAGGAATTGGTAATATACATTGAAGTGAATTTGAAAATTGCCAGGATCTAGTAGCTGCTATGTGTATCCTGTTTCCCTGCTTTTTTAACTGGAGTATTACTGTAGTTGTGCGATCCCTTTACCACAATTATATATTGAGGGGGGATAACAGGGGAAGGGGACAGATAATATTTCTTTATAGGTCTTCAGATTGAGAGGTATTATACTAGAGGAGCCATACACATAACACTCATGCTCATCTACACTTCACTCAAACGGCTAAATCCTGACTTTAAGACAATACCACAATGAAATGAGACTTTGCGGGTGAGGAGTGTGAGAGGGGGTAAGTGTATTTTGCCTAAAAGAATTCCAACTACCCTGAGATTATCTTGCTATGAGGAGATGCAAGATACCAGGTGGAGTGAATGTGGAAAGAGAGTTTACCAAGAAGTTCCCATACACACCCCAGCTACTTGAAACATCCCAGCCCACTTGCCAGATACATGAGTGAGAAGCCATCTTAGAAGTGGATCTTCTAGCCCCAGCCACCCCAAATGATACTATATACATCAGAAACACTTCCCAAATTTGTGACCCACAGAATTGTGAAAAAAACAAAACATTTGTTTGATGCCCCTAGGTTGTACAGTTATGCAGAAATAGGTAACTTGGACATCTAACCAATACAGATGTCCTATATTGGTAAAAGGAAGAGTATATTTAGAAGATATAGCCATCAAGAACATATATGCATCTCAGTGTAAGCACACATATGTGTATGTTTATCAACAATTTGTATAACTTAAGAGAGAAATAAATTGTTCAACAATTGGAGTCGGAAATTCTGACATACCTCTCTGAGAAACTGATAGATCAAATAAAAAGAAGCAATGTTAGCAAGTATCTAAATGTTATAATCAGTAGACTTAAGCTATTTGGCATATATAGAACTCTTCACATGACAGATAATTGACTTTTCTGTTTTAATATTCAAGAATACTTACCAAATATTTATCCAAAATAAACCAGAGATTATATCTCAAAGGGAACCTCAAACTCCAAAGGAACAATGTCATATACACTATGTCCTTTAATCATAATCCATTAAATTATAAATTAAGTTTCTTAAAAGGATACCTTAAATACCTCTCATATGTTTGGAAAATTACAGCAAATTACTAAATAACCCTTAGGTTAAAAAATAAATTAATGAATATTCAGAATTGAATGGCAGTGAAAATATTACAAATAAAGAAACTATGGAACATAGATAAAATAAAACTGGAAGGAAATTTTGTTGCTTTAAATACTATACGTTTATAAGGAAACAAGATATTTTAAAATCTAAATATTTAATTCAAGAAGGTGGAAGTGAGGAAGCACCAGAGAAAATACAAAGATTCAGAATAAATGATAGAACACAAGTCAGTGAAATGAGGAACAACAAAGTGATGGAACAACAAAAACAAAATCACAAATTAGTTCTTTGGCACTCATATCCTGGTTTCTAAATACCATTTTCTAGTAATGAATAAGGGTCCCTCAGAATAACGAGTGATCACGGGCCTGGACAGGGAGAACAAAGCATCATCTTCAGAAAATAAGGACAAGAGCTTGTCAAAAAGGACATATGAGCAAACTTGAGAGTTCCCAATTGCCAAAGTTGGAGCAATTTAAGCAAGAAAATAAATAATGATAATATTGGATTCAGATACCCCAAAAATCAGTATCTATAAGTCCATACTGAAACAAGTGATTAAATAAATGAAGAAAAAGGGGCAACTCTGTTACATAAGAATTCCAATTGATAAATTTAGAAAGAATTAGGGAAATAGAAAATCATCATTGGAATACCACATTAATAATTGTTGCAGACAAGACCGGCTGGTAAGACCTAGAATTAGAGTGAAAAACTTTTAAAAGAAACAGAATATTTAAATAACTTAAAATCAGGGTGCCTGGGTGGCTCAGTCGATGAGTGTCTGCCTTCGGCTCAGGTCATGGTCTCGGGGTCCTGGGATCGAGCCCTGCATTGGGCTCCCTGCTCCACGGGAAGCCTGCTTCTCCCTCTCCCACTCCCCCTGCTTGTGTTCCCTCTCCCGCTGTGTCTCTCTCTGTCAAATAAATAAACAAATCTTAAATAAATAAATAAATAAATAAATAAATAAATAAATAAATAACTTAAAAGCATCCCTCCCCAGCCATTTATTTATTCATTATTATATGGATGTTAAGGTATTTCCAAAATTATTTGACACTACTCTGTCCATGAAGAGGAAATTACTTCACCTGCCCTTGGTGGGCTTAATTTGTTAATTCACTTAAGAAAAAGAGAAAAATAGTAACTTTAGCATAGAGAAACCTGGCAAACAATGTGTTTTCACATGGTCTCCACACTAACCACGTGATCAAGGTCAACATCACCTACAGTAAAACATACTGATACTATGTACTCTGTGATATGATACAATGAGAAAGGCAGTTCCTCTCTATTATATTGGGTGCCTGGGTGGCTCAGTTGGTTAAGTGACTGCCTTCGGCTCAGGTCATGATCCTGGAGTCCCGGGATTGAGTCCCGCATCGGGTTCCCTGCTTGGCAGGGAGTCTGCTTCTCCCTCTGACCCTCCCCTCTCTCATGTGCTCTCTCTCTCTCTCTCTCAAATAAATAAATAAAATCTTCAAAAAATATATATATATATATATTCTTCCCCAAAGTCCATAACCTCAGTCTAATCCTGAGAAACCATCAGACAAATCCAAACTAAAGGATATTCAACAGAATACCATGCCAGCATTCAAAAGTGTCAACTAATGGTTGATAACATAAGAGAACATCTTTAAAGAACAAGGAATGACTGAGACGCTATCACAGACTGGAGGAAACTAAGAAAACATGACAACTAAATGATAATGTTAGTTTTGTTAAGGTTGCCATAACAAAGTACCACAGACTGGGTGGTTTAGCAACAGAAATTTATTTTCTTATATTTCTGAAGTCTAGGAGTCCACAATCAAGGTGTCAGCAGGGTTGATTTCTTCTGAGGCCTCTCTCTTTTTCTTGTAGATAGCCATCTTCTCTGTGTCTTCACATGGTCTTCCCTTTGTACATGCCTGTGCCCTAATCTTCTTATAAGGAGACCAGTCATATTGGATTAGGGCCCATCCTCATTTTAACTTAATTACTTATTTAAAGACCTTGTCTCCAAATACAGTCACTTATGAGGTACTGGGGGCATTAGGACTTCAACATATGAATTTTGGGGAAAGACAATTCAGATACCATAACATATGATATCCTGCTTTGGATCTGGAAGAGAAAATGGGACATAAATGGAAAAACTGAGGAAATCTGATTAAGATCTGTAAGGTTTTTTTTTTTAAGATTTTATTTTTTATTTATTTGTCAGAATGAGAGAAAGAGAGCACGCGCACGCATGCACAAGCAGGGGGAGTGGCAGGGAGACGGAGAAGCAGATTCCCCACCAAGCAAGGAGCCTGATGTGGGACTTGGTCCCAGGACCCAGGGATCATGACTTGAGCCAAAGGCAGGTGCTTAACTGACTGAGCCACCCAGGTGTCCCAAGATCTGTAGTTTAATTCACAGTGTTGTACTAACATTACTTTCTTTGTTTTGATAGTTTTACCATGGTCACATAAGATGTTAATGTTACTGGAAGTTGAGTGAATAATATGTGAGAACTTTCTATACTATCTTTGCTAATCTTCTTAAAATCTAAAGTTATTTCAAAATAGTTAAAACTTTTCAGTTATAAAAAAAGCTAAAGTTCTTTGAAAAGATGAATAAGAGAGACTCGAGTATTAAAAAGAAAATAGGTAAATAAATACACAGTGAAAAATACAAAGGAATGCTTTAAAAAACAGTATTATGATTAATGATTCTCTAATAAACTTTTAAAAACTAGAGTTAATGAATAAAGGATAAATTGGTAGAAAATATAAAATGGCAGACTTGCCCAAGAAGGAATATAAAACTTGAATAGGACAATAAGTATAAAAAAATTAAATCATTCACTTCCCAGAAAACCTTACATGTTTTGTCTATGAATTCTACCAAACTTTTAAGGAACAGTTCTTATATTTTTACAAGTTTTTAAAATAAAAATATAACAGAAACAATGGATTTTATGTGATTTTGATTCCAAACCACATGAGAACAATACCTAAAAAAATTGTAGCCCCCTTTTAACTAAATAAAATGGTTAAATAAAATGTTAAAATATCTTAAAATAATTATATATCATGATCCACTGGAGTATATCTCAAGAATGAAAGGATGTTTTAATATAAGAAAATATATCAATGAGGGAAGATGGTCACAGAGTAGGAGGACCACAGACTTGCCTCATTCCATGAATATAACTAGATAACTATCAAATCATCCTAAATATCCCAGATATTGACCTGAAGGCTGGCAGAGCAAACTCTACAACTAAAGGTTGATAAAAGGTCACATTGAAGAAGGTAGGAAGTGTGGATACAGGGTTTGGGAGAGAAGCAGAATATGGCTGCTGTAATAGGGATGGAGTGGTTTTAGAGAAGAGTGAGAGACAGACTAGCACACAGGGGAGTGAATGGGAAAGTGAAACCCCATAGCAATTGGCTTGGAAGGTGCGAGGGCCCAAATTTCATGACTTCTGACAACCAGTAGGGCGTAAAGCCTGGAATTATAAAGGTCATAGGGCTTGGCTGTGATAGAGCCCCAAGGGCACTGAACTGTTCTTGGAGAGAAGGCAGGCAAACAACCCATGGACACACATCATGGAAACAACAATTTGAAGAGCATCTGGGGCACACATTGGGGGGGTTATTTGCTCCTATCAGAGCACACACTAGAGAGTGTTCATGGAGAGAACCCCTCCAAGAACAAAGGAAGTGGCTAGTGCCATTTTTCTCCCTTGCCCCTCTGCATAAGCACAAGGCTGCCTGTGGGAACTAGTGCAGCTCTGACACTGACTATCTAAATTGCTTACACCAAACCCTACCACACCGTGCTCCAGTGAAACTACCCTTCCTAGTCATGCCTCAGTCCCATTGTAGCGGACCCTCTCCCCCAGAAAGCCAGCCCAAGACCCTGCAAACACTGCATTTCCCAACGTAGGAGCCTCAGTTCCTGCAGTGGTGGCGACAGGTCTCATTTCAGAAATGTATCAGAGCACAACTAGTTAAAACATGCCATGTTCAGGCCAGGGACCAAATGTTGCCCACAACAGACAAAGAGAGTTTCTGCAGACAACTGGACTGAAAGATAAAGGTAGGAAACACAAAGAAGTAAAAATGAATATTTCTGTAAAAAAGAATCAGTCAAGGAACTCACAAGATAAAAGGATGTAAAATATAGAAATAAATACCTAAATCATGGGGAGGGGACGAGAAAAGTATGGGATCAAAATTAAACGAACATCAACTTAATATAGATTGCAGAAAAGATTATATACAAACCTATTGGTACCAATATATCAAAACCACTAATAAATATGCAAAGAATAAAGAGAAAGAAATCCAAATATATCATTAATGAAAATCAGCAAACCATGAAACAGAGAAAGACAAGAAAGGATCGGAGAAAATCTTCAGAAACAACCACAAAACAAATAATAAAATTACAATAAATACATATCTATCAGTATAACTCTGAATATAAATGGACTAAACACTCCAAAAGATATAGAGAGAATAGATAAAATAACAAGACCTATCTATATACGCCTACAAGAGATTCATTTTAGACCTAAAACCACCTGCAGGTTGAAAGTGAGTGGAGGGAGAAACATCTGTCATGCAAATGGATGTCAAAAGAAAGCTGGAGGAGTATTACTTATAGTGGACCAAAGACTTTAAAACAAAGTGTAACAAGAGACAAAGGAGGACACTATATAATAATAAAGGGGACAATCTAACAAGAAGATATAACAATTGTAAGTATTTATGCACCCAACCTAGGAGCACCCAAATACATAAAAAATAACAAACATAAAGGAATTAATCGATAATAATCCCTACGATAGTAGGGAACTTTAACACCCCACTTACATCAATGAACAGATCATCTTAACAGAAAATCAACAAGGAAACAATGGCTTTGAATGACACACTGGAACAAGTGGATTTAAAGATATATATCCAGAACATTCCATCCTAAGCAGAATACACATTCTTTTCAAATGCACATGGATAATTCTCCAGAATAGATCACATATTAGCCCACAGAACAAGCTTCAACAAATTCAAGAAGATTGAAGTCATACCATGCATCTTTTCTGACTATAATGTTATGAAACTAGAAGCCAACTGTAAGAAAAAATTTGGGAAGACCACAAATACATGGAGGTTAAATAGTATACTGTTAAACGATGAATTGGTCAACCAGGAAGTAAAAGAAAAAAAAAGTAACATGGAAAACAATGAAAATGAAAACACAATGGTCCAAAATCTTTGGGATGCAGCAAAAGCAATTCTAAGAGGGAAATTCATAGCAATACAGGGCTACCTCAAGAAGCAAAAAAAATCTCAAATAAACAACCTACCCTTACATCTGAAGGAGCTAGGAAAAGAAGAACAAACAAAACCTAAAACCATCAGAAGTAAAGAAATGATAAAGATTAGAGCAGAAATAAATGATGTAGAAACTAAAAAACCCAGTAGAACAGATCAATGAAACCAGGAGCTGGTTCTTTGAAAAAATCAATAAAATTGATTCATCAAGCCAGACTTATAAAGAAAAAAAGAGAAAGGACTCAGACACAATCACAAATGAGAGAGGAGAAATAACAACCAACACGACAGAAATACAGACAATTAGAATATTACGAAAAACTATATGCCAACAAATTGGATAACCTAGAAGAAATGGATAAATTCCTATAAACATATAAACTACCAAAACTGAAACAGGAAGAAACAGAAAATTTGAATAGACCAATAACCAACAAAGAAATTGAGTCAGTAATCAAAAAGTTCTCAACAAACAAAAGTCCAGGACCAGATAGCTTCACAGGAGGATTCTATCAAACATTTAAAAAAGAGTTAATACCTATTCTTCTCAAACTATTTCAAAAAGTAGAAAAGGAAGGGAAACTTCCAGTTTCATTCTATGAGGCCAGCATTACCCTGATACCAAAACCAGATAATGACATTATTTAGAAAGAACTATAGGCTAATATCTCTAATGAACATAGATGCAGAAATTCTCAACAAGATACTAGCAAATTGAATTCAACGATGCATTAAAAAAAATCATTCACCACGATCAAGTGGGATTACTCCTGGGTAGCAAGGGTGGTTCAGTATTCACAAATATATCAATATCACATCAATAAGAGAAAGGATAAGAGCCATATGATTATTTTAATAGACACAGGAAAAGCATTTGACAAAGTACACATCCATTCATGATAAAAAACTCTTTAACAAAGTAGGTTTAGAGGTAACAAACCTCAACATAATGAAGGCCATATATGAAAAACCCACAGCTGATATCCTCAATGCAGAAAACTGAGAGCTCTTCCCCTAAGGTCAGGAACAAGACAAAGATGTCCACTCTCATCACTTTATTCAACATAGTACTGGAAGTCCTAGCCTCGGCAATCAGACAACAAAAAGAAATAAAAGGCATCCAAATTGGTAAAGAAGTAAAACTTTCAGTATTTGCAGATGACATGATACTATATATAGAAAACCCAAAAGACTCAACTAAAAACGTGCTAGAACTGATAATTTGATAAAGTCTCAGGATACAAAATTATACAGAAATCTGTTGTACTTCTATACACCAAAAATGATGCAGCAGAAAAAGAAAATCAAGAAAACAATCCCATTTATAATTGCACCAAAAATAATGATACCTGGGAATAAACCTAGCCAAAGAGATAAGAGACCTATACTCTAAAAACTGTAAAACACTGATGAAAGAAATTAAAGACAAGACAAAGAAATGGAAAGACATTCCATGCCTATGGATTAGAAGAATGAATAGTATTAAAATGTCTATACTACCCAAAGCAACCTACACATTTAATGCAATCCCTATCAAAATAATGACAGCATTTTTCACGAGCTAGAACAAACAACTCTAAAATTTATATGGAACCACAAAGACCCCGAATAGACAAAACAGTCCTGAAAAAGAAAACCAAAGCTGGAGGTATCACAATTCCAGACTTCCAAGTCATATTACAAAGCTATAGTGATCAAGACAGTATGGTACTGGCACAAAAATAGACACATAGATCAATAGAACAGAATAGAAAACCCAGAAATAAACCCACAATTAACTTTTGACAAAGCAGGAAAGAATACCCAATGGGGAAAGTCACTCCAGGTAGTGTTGGGAAAACTGGGTAGCAACACGCAAATGAATGAAACTGGGCCACTTTTTTACACTACACAGAAAAATAAATTCAAAATGGAATAAAGACCTAAATGTGAGACCTGTAACCATAAAAATCCTAAAAGAGAAACCAAGCAATAACCTCTTTAACATCGGCCATAGCAACTTTTTTTCTAGATGTGTCTCCTGAGGCATGGGAAATGAAAGCAAAAATAAACTATAGGGACTGCATCAAAATAAAAAGCTTTTACACAATGAAGGAAAAAAATCAACAAAACTAAAAGGCAACCTACTGAATAGGAGAAGATATTTGCAAATGACATACCTGATAAAGGGTTAGTATCCAAAATACATAATAACTTATATAACTCAAGACCAAAAATGCCCCAAATAATCCAATTAAATATTGGCAGAAGACATGAACATACATTTCTCGAAAGAAGACATACAGATGACCAACAGACACATGAAAAGATGTTCATCATCACTTAGTATCAGGGAAATGCAAATCAAATCTATAATGAGATACTACCTCCCACCTGTTAGAATGGCTAAAGTCAACAACACAAGAAACAACTGGTGTTGGTAAGGTACACTGTTGGTGGGAATGCAAAGTGGTGAAGCCACTGTGCAAAACAGTATGGAGGTTCCTCAAAAATTAATCACACTACTGGGTATTTACCCAAAGAATACATGCACCCCTATGTTTATAGCTGCATTATTTACAATAGACAAGGTATAGAAGAAGCTCAAGTGCCCATCCATTGATGAATAGATAAAGAAAACATGGTATTATACATAAACATATATACAATCACACAGTGGAATATTAGTCATAATAAAGGATGAAATCTTGTCATTTGCAACAACATAGGTGGAACTAGAGATATAATAATAATAAGCCAGTCAGAGAAAGACAAAGACCATATGATTTCACTCATATGTGAAATTTAAGAAACAAAACAATTGAGCAGAGGGGAAAAAAAAGAGTGAGAGAGAGACAAATCAAGAAATATACTCTTAACTAGAGAGAACAAACTGATGATTAGCAGAGGGGAGGAGGTGTGGGCGATGGGTTACATAGGTGATGGGGATTAAGGAGTACTCTTGTGATGAGCACTGGGGACGTTTGGAATTGTTGAATCACTATACTGCATACCTGAAACTAATAGAACACTATATGTTAACTAACTGGAATTAAAATAAAAACTTAAAAAGCCAAAAAAAATAAAGGAAAATATATCAATGAAATTCACAGCATTAATAGAAGAAATGAAAAAAATTATCTGATTATTTTAATCAAGATAAAAGAGCATTTTACAAAATTCTACCACCTAATTTCCTTTAAAAATAAACTAGAAATAAAACTTTAACTTGAAGCTTGCTTCTATCAACAATATATTTAAAGGAGAAACTTTTTAAGATGTTTGCTTTAAGTCAAGAGTGCTTACAATCTCTGATGCTGTTTAATATAGTACTGAAAGTCACAACTAATTCTATAAAGAAAAAAATGATATGTAAAGTTCAGAAGAGATTAAACCATCATTATTTGTAGATGATCATTTATCTGACAATAAAATCAACAGACAAAATGAGAATAATAACAAAGTTCAGCAAAGTTGATGGACAGCAGATCAAAGTACAAAAATCAATAGCATTTATCTATACCAACAATCTCCAGTGAAAAATGATAACTAAAAAAATGCCATTTAAAATATCAACAGAACCCATAAATTCAGTAGTAAAGTTAATCAAGAATACACAAAACCTCTATGGAGAAATTTTGAAACTCTAATGAAGGACAAAATAGATCTGAAAAATATGGAGAGATATCCCATACTCTAAGAAGGAATAATTTATTGTATTAAAAATGTGAATTATCATTAAATGCAGCTATAAATTTAATGCAGAACCAACGAAAACTCCATATTGATTTTTGAGAAACTTGATAGCTTGCTGTAAGTAAAATAATAAAAATTAGCTGTGAAAAGAAAAGAGGTAGGTCTTGCTCAAGCAATTAGTAAGACGTACTGCCCAACCATGGCAATAAAACATAGTATTGACAGAAAAACAGACGTGGGAAGCAGTGGAACAAAATAGAGAATTCAGAAACACATACACATATAGCATATAAGGCACTTACACGTATGATAAAGATGATAGTGTTGGGAATCTGGCTCACTAAGTGAACAAAAATAATACCTCAGTCCCTACCTAAAGCATGTACAAGGGTAAATCCAGATATTCAAAACCTGACTGTGAAAGGTAAAACTTTAAAGTTAGTAGTTGATAACATAAGAGAATATTTTTTGAGAAGGTACTGAAAGATTTCTTAAACCCTAAAGCATAAACTGTAAGGCAAATTTTTAAGTAAATAACATCAGTAATTTTTGAAAATTCTCTTCAAGGGAAAAGATTAAGAACAAAGTTAACTGAAAGGTAACAGATTGGGTGATGTTACGTCTAAAATTGACACAGAAGTAGTATCTAGAATACACCAGGATTTCTTGCAATTCAATAAAAGTATAGGAATCATAATAGGAAAAAGACAAAGGATATAAACAAGCATTTTACAGAAAAGTAAACCCAACAGGCTTACAAGCACATGAAGAGATGCTTAAGCAAATTAAAACAATAGTGAGATATCACTTTGCATTCATTAAACTGGCAAAAAATTAGAAAGCCATGTAATGCCAAATGTTGGCAGTAATGTAAAGCTCTAGGATCCTTTATGTCCTGCTGGTAAGTATGTAGACTGGTGCAGCCTATCTAGAGAGCCATCTTGCAATATTTTATAAAATACATTTACCCCTCTCTATGACCCAGAAATCCTGCTCTTGGGTTTACCTTTCAAAGAAATTCTCATTCAAGTCTATAAAGGGGCATATAAACTTACCACAGTGTTATTGTAATGGCAAAGAATTGAAGACATTCTGGGTGCCCATCCCTGGGACTGGACAGTTTCTACACATTATGCAGTGGTAGAGTACTATATTGCAATAGAGAAATGGACTGGTTGTGTATGTAGCAAGATGAAGAGATTTTTTAAAATTTTTTATTGTTATATTAATCACCATACATTACATCATTAGTTTTTGATGTAGTGTTCCATGATTCATTGTTTGTGCCTAACACCCAGTGCTCCACGCAGAACGTGCCCTCTTTAATACCCATCACCAGGCTAACCCATCCCCCCATCCCCCTCCCCTCTAGAACCCTCAGTTTGTTTTTCAGAGTCCATCATCTCTAATGGTTCGTCTCCCCCTCAACATGAAGAGATTTTTAAAACAGAGTTGTGTAAATAAAAAGTAAGCAGAATAATCAGCTATATAGCAAGCATTTAATTAAAATTATTTGCACACAAATAGCATATGAACAGAAGAGCACACTTCACAGGTTAGTTGCAAATGGGATGGGATCAAGGAAAAGTTAAAAAACTTTTTTTAAAGGGGAAGAAGAGCTATTTTCTTTCTGTTCCCATCTAACTATAAAAGTCTAGATTCATGTTTCAGTGACTTAAGTAATCTTTGTATCATTTCCTCACTTGGGGCATCGTATCCTCAGAAAACTTCCTCAAAAAAGCACCCAGCCTCTGTATCATTTAGCTCCAGCATATAACTACAAGAAATACAAAAGAAACAAGAACATAGTCTGATGCCCTCTAGAACATCTAGAAGAATTTGACAACAGTCTGTCTTAAAGCAAGTAAATGTTCTCCTCCCCCACACTACTTTGCAGCAGACATGTCCAGAGAAAGCATGCCAAACTTTACATAGTGACAAACGTCTTCCATCTGTCTGGCTTCTTGTTCTTGGAAGGTTTTTTGGCAACCAGGTCACATCTTCCTTGGGAAGATCTGTACATTTTATGTGGAAAAAAATAAATAACTCGTTTGATTTTTACAAAAGAGAAGGAACCAATAAATATAAAATGAAGTAAGGTCAGTCAGGAGGAACACGTATTCCCCATCCACATATACAATCTTTGTATTTTGGGGCTCCTCAAGGTGATACTTCTTTCAAAATTAAGTGCAGCACATCTCTTAAAATTGCTAGCGTTTAGAATTTGATAATAGATGACTGTCCCTCTGAAAAATATATTTTGAGTCTGCTACTTTTATAGAGGTAGCTGACTAATGTCTCAATTTGTGGTTTTCCTTCCCTGGGATAGTTTTGAGCTTCATTTTATTTCAATTTTAAATAACAGGAGGACAATTTATCAAACACATCCACAGTGTTCCTTGTATCACCTCCATCCTTTCTGAATGGGGTAGGACAATTCCTTGTCAGGGAACCCAGTACAAAGAGATCACCTATATTGATTCATTTTTTTCAAATAACAATCCTGTAAAAGAGGAAGTACTTTCTCGTTTTATAGATGAGGAAAATAAGGTTCAGCTAAGTTATATAATATGTTCAAAGTCATACTTTTTTAATGTCTACAGAGAAAAAAATGACAAAGTATATCTGTCAAGGCAAATAAAGGTTTAATGTGAACACTGTAATCTCTCTTAAAATATAATGGTCTCATACATTCAGTTTCCTGTTGATTTAATTAAAATGCATTTATGTTAGTGTTTGGCTATAATATGTAAATGAAAATATCTTTTTTGTTAACCATTTCTTAAATTACTAAATTTCTCTCTTTTTTTCCTGTTGGCTCCTATTCATATAGATTTTCAAGTCAAATTACCCATCTGATAATCTGCCCAGTTTTTTTTCACTCTAAATGACTTTTTTCTAGACCCTAATATTTTATACAATAAAAACAAGTCAGCTGTTAATAGTAATTTTTCACAGAAAAAATATGTAGCTTATGACAATGGCCACTTCTGATCCAGAGATAACAACAGTAAATAAGGCCATAAAGTAAATTAAAAAAATGTTCCCATTGAAATGAAAATAACTAGCCTTGGTTAGGTACCAAAGATGTGAACTAAATATAGGTTTTACTTGTATGCTTTGAACCCTGTGTTTTAAGTTATCATTTATTGGGTGCGCATTATGTGTCAGACATTATGCTAAAGACCGTTAAAACATCCTCACTGAAATATGTGACTGATACTATTTCCCCAGTTTATATTATAACTATGTATTATCAATATCGTTTCCCCTAAATAATAGTTAAGAAATTTGGGACAAAAAGAGATGAAATGGGCTGCCTGAGGACACACACCTAATAAGGAAAAGAGCTGAATATGATGTGCATATCCTTGGTAAGGGTAAGAAGACTGTCAGAAAACCTAAGTGTGAGTTCTTGTTCAAGTTGGTGAGTTGAGCGTATATTTCTCTACCTCATCCCTCCACATCCAACTGTAATGGCAGTAAATAAGTATAAAAGGGAATGAGGCAAAATAACTGACCAGAGATATGACATGATTTTCTGGGATCATACTGGTGATAAGCCAGAGTGGTGACAGCTGAGTCCAGGACAGGAGCAGAAAAAGGCTGGAAGAGAGGTGAAAACTGCTTTTCCAGCAGACTTTTCAGAAGGATTTTAAGCTCAAAATCAACTGGTATCAAGAGTGGAAGTAGAAAAGGAGGCAGACATCAAGGTGATGAATTGAAGGACTTCCTTGAGTTACACAAGTTGGAACATCTTTCCTTGTGTGCAGTAAGGGTATTTTTTCCCAAACTGAAAACCAAGAACAATTCTGTAAATAGATGAAAAGAAATACCTGTAAGAGCTAAAACTTCTAAAATTAACTATTAGTTCTCCCAGAGTAGAGGTCTAGGGTGGGCCAGAGACTGCCAACTTCCTTCTCAGGCATCCTAAAGTGATTGAAGTGACAATCAAGGGAGAGGTCTACTGAGGAACTAGGCCTACACACCTGACACAAGGCTCCATGTCCTCTAGCTATATAAATTAATCTAGCCCTTCAGTCAGAAAATGATGACTAAGGATAACATTTGAGATGAACTGGTAGCATAAAGAAGAAGAACTGGTATGAAAAAGCAAAACAACCAAACCATGAACAAACAGCAACAATTCAGGCAACAGAAGACAATTTAATAAGTATTTTAATTTTCTCAAAGAGATTTAAGAAAATGAACATACAATTATGAAAAACAATCAGAGCAAGAAAGAGTTCATAGAAATTAAAAGAGATTGCCAGATGAAAACTAATTTACTAAAAAGGAAAAAATAAAATCTCTTACAAGGGAAAGTAAAGAGAAAAAGATGAAAAAAATGAGAGAAAAGTTAAATTTATGGAGATCAATCCAGAATGTCAAATGCCAAACTCTTAGAAGTTCCAGAAAGAGAAAAGGATAGGAGAAAGTAATTTTAAGCAATCATAAAAGAAATTTCTGAGTGGAAAAATCTAAAAGGGCCAACTAAGTGGTAAGGTTGATGAATAAAAAGAATCACATCTAAGCACATCATCATGAATATTCAGAACCCTAAGGAAAAAGAAAAGATCTTAAAAGTTTCTATAAAGAGAAAAGAAACAAGTACCTACAAAAGTATAATAAATCAGGTTAATATCAAAATTTTTTTACCAGCATCAATGATACTGGCAAATTTTTTTTACCAGCTAAAAACAACGTCTTTAAAATTCTGAGGGCAAAATTACTTTGAACCTATATTCTGACAATCAATCATGCACAAAGACATGTTTTCAGACATGGGAAGACTTAGAAATTTTACTTAGAAAGTACCTGAAATGCTTAGAAAGTATTTGAAATTATACTCCACAGGATGAAAAAATAAGAATTCTAGAAATAAGAGGACCTGCATCCAACACAGAGTTGGATCCAAAATTCCAATAATTTGAAAAGATTTCCATGATGGTTATTCTGCAGAAGACCTAAAGCAACTTGTACAAATTATGGGACTCCAACAAGAATGCCTTCAACAAAAATGTGAACTTTTCTTTAACAAATAGTATGATTGATTAAAAAGTTAGATAATCTTAGAAATAAGCAAAATATATGGTTGTTTTTTATTTCTTCAATATGAAAAAGGAAAGCAGATGGCAATTCCAAAGGCAGGGAAGCATTATGTGAGAAGTCTCCAGGCAGACATATGTAAACTAGAGGTAGCATGGTTTTGAGCAGTTGGTCTAGAGAGAGATAATCCATTGGTCCTTGAAATTTGGAACATTTTGAAAATGCACAGATTCAGTTATTCAAGGTTCATTTCTTAGAGGCAATGAACAGACAAAGCACAGACTTTTTTTTTTTTTTTGGTTTTTTACTGCAGTGACAGGTTATAAATGCCACCATCTTCAATTATCTAAAAATACAGGAATAGCAAGAGAAGTAGGAGGATAAAGAAAGAAAAGTAAAAAATAGAAGATGCTATTTTAAATTTATGGATGCAAAAATCAAGGTAACCAGTAGAAAAATTTAAAATATAATTAATGAAAAAAGGAAGAGAATAGGGAAAGGGAAATATGAAATATAAAAAGCTAAATCCAACATTTGTCACATTGTAGAAGCTAATGATGATTATTTTACTTCCTAAAACCCATAATCCCTATTTTCCATTGTTACCGTTCCTCATTAGAGATACATTCCTACCTATAACAAAATCTACCTCCAAATTCACACCCAAATGTTTGTGGTCTCTCTCCTGGCTTTTCCAATCTCAGCTCCATGCCTTATGCCTCTCCACTGGCAGGTTTTCAGGCAGCCCCTGACCTCTACATCTTAGACCTCACCATAAAGGACAAGGAGTGTCAGGAAATGGCAAATGACAAGACCTGCCAGCTACCAGCTTGAGAGAAGTCAGGGACCCGCAGGATGTCATTCCAAGCATGCTGGTAAGGAAGAAAAAAAAATGCTTTGCCCATGAGTTAACCTATTGTGCCTCTGCCCTTACTCTCCTGCTGTCTGCATCTGGAAAATGCTTCCCTTACAGGTTTGAACTAGGGAGCAAGAAAAGCAACCAACTTATTTTTGCAAGAAATTTTGGATTTTTTATTTCTACCTCCCTTGCCTCTCAAATTCCAATTTATTCATTCACACTTGAGAATGGAGCAACTAGAAATAGCTATTCTTTGACTGAAATCTCATCAGAGAGACTGGAAAAACTCAAGCTCCTAGAGCTAAGGGAGGCTGTGGCAAGAAGGCCAAGACTGAAAGGAAGAAAGAGAAGAAGGCACCAAAATAAGAACACTACAATAAAACCATCCAAGGGAAAACAATGAAAATGTATCTACAATTTACAGATTGCTATGGGGTAGAAATTTTTTTTTAATTTTATTTATTTGAGAGAGAGAGAATGAGCAGGGGGAAGGGACGGAGGGAGAGGGAGAAGCAGGCTCCCCACTGAGCTGAGCAGGGAGCCCGACACAGGGCTCCATCCCAGGACCCTGAGATCATGACCTGAGGTGAAAGCAGACACTTAACGACTGAGCCGCCCTGGGGCCCCTGGGGTAGAAACTTTTAAAGTACTTAATACGTTTCTGTATTACCACAATATTTTAATGACTTATTGAACACCTGCGTATCTTACTCTCATTTTTTATGTCATTACACACTTCTCAGTACGTTCTAGTAACACTTTTCTTTCTATTCTTGAAGCTATTCTATTCTGTTTCTATTCTTGAAGCTCATTCCTGCCTCAAGGCCTTTGCTCTCACTATTTTCCTATTCAGAACATGATTACCTCAACTTGTTCCATGGCTCTCTTTCTTATCCTCCGTTTCTTAACTCAAAGGTCTTTCCTGACCACCCTATTTAATGCAACCCACCTTACCTCTCAGCTATTCTTTATCTCATTATCTATTCATATCCTTATAGCACTTGTTTCTATCAAGAATTATTTATTATATTTATTTTGCTTGCTGATCATCTATCTTCTCCCACCCCCACAAAAAATATCCATGAGGACAGGGACTTTTATCTGTCATTTTCACTATTATATCCCCAGCATCTATAGTCCTAGCCAGTCACATGTTACATACCCTATAATGTTTCTTAAAAGAATAGTACATTCCATACATTATCCTAAACTCTTTATTTATATGATTGTTCACTCTTTTTTTTTTAAAGATTTTATTTATTTATTTGACAGAGAGAGACACAGTGAGAGAGGGAACACAAGCAGGGGGAGTGGGAGAGGGAGAAGCAGGCTTCCCGCCAAGCAGGGAGCCCAATGTGGGGCTCGATCCCAGGACCTCGGGATCACGACCTGAGCCGAAGGCAGACTCTTAACGACTGAGCCACCTAGGTGCCCCATGATTGTTTACTCTTTACAACAATGAGAGGTACTCTACACCCTTTCAAGATGAAGACATAGAGTGAAGTAACGTGCCCAGTGTCACACAGTAAACAAAAGTGGAAGTTCGTGGATTCAAGTGTAGATTTATAATCCCAAAACCCTTCCTCCTAGCCATACTGCCTCCCTGAAATATGCAAGGCAATTTCAAGAGGCACTGAATGTAGGAAGTCATAAAATGTGGTCCTTGCATTTGAAGGCCATGTAGAACTAGTTGGGGAAATAGGACTTTTACATAAAGAGACAAACAATAATAACAAGAAGCAGCTACTTTCATGATAGCCCCTATCTTAAAGGTGTGAAAACAAAGAACCTGAAATAAAGAGAGGGAGATATACCATAATACTCAGTGGCCCACCATTCCAAGGCTTAGTACCTGTGATCTCTCTGCCTTCATAAAAAACCTGCTATTCATTCTATCCCTACCAATAGCATCATTCACAATATTGGATTGCCAAATTTTGGGGGTATCTAAAGCTGAAGGTGCTAAGCATTTACAATTTTTAATTTTTGTTCTTAAAATCTTGGGAAATGGATTATATGTTTTTAACTTTATAAAACACTGCTTGCTTTTTCCCGTTTGTCCTTAAAGACCAATTGCTTCTGAATTTTAAAGGCTTTGTATTTAATATAGACTTCTGAACCTATCCTCAGATTATCTCATTCACATGGTCTGGGGAGGGCCTAGGAACATATTATCAGGCTTTTCAGGTGATCCTGATACTCAGCCAGGTTGAGATCAGTGAATAATGAGTATGAATTAACCTTTATTTGATGACTCGAGGTGTTTTTATTTGTGCCTATGATTTGTGCAAGTGATGGTCACTTCCCTGGGTCTCAATTTCCTCACCTGTAAAAGTAACAATAAATTGGATTATATGATCTCTAAAATCGTTTTGACTTCTAAAATTCTAATTCTTCAAAAAGGAGCTTTCCCAGCACATTGACTAAAACTTGCTTCTTTAAAGACTGCCCTCACCACCCCCGCACAGGTATTTTCTTTTCCAAAATGCATGTTTTATTGAGAAACTTTAAATATAAAACATTTAACCATAGAATTAGTAAAACCGTGTTAGTAACAAATTCTGCAAATAGTTTGCCAAGTTTTTCTTTTTGAGCCCTGATGACACATAAATGTAAATTAATATTCCATTGATCCATCAAAATTTTGCAGTTCTCATTTGTATCAGGTTCCATATATGAAATGATCTTATATCCCAAACAAGCAAATGAATAAGTAAATAGAAACATGATCTGACAGACTCATACAAGCATACACATACATATACACATACATACAAAACCCTTGAAATAAATAGCCCCAGAATAACATGTTTATATGCCTTCTCTCTACACCAGCAGCTTTCAACCAAAGGTAATTTTGCCCTCAAGGTGATATTTGGCAATGTTTGTAGACATTTTTGATTATGACAGTGGGCAAGGAGGTTGCTACCGGCATCTACTAGGAGTCCAGAGGTGCTGCTAAACATCTTAAAACAAACAAAACAGCCCCCACAACAAAGGATTATCTGGCCTGAAATGTCAATGAAGCCTAGGATGAGAAACCCTGCTCTATGCAATGGTCTGGGCATCAAATAAGGGAAAGCCAAACTCTTCACTCAGGCAGCTACCTAGAAAATTTATCTGTAATTTTCTCACCTCCACAGTTCCATTTAAATCTCTTTAATCAAAATAATAATAAATAAATAAAATAAAAATAAATCTCTTTAACCAAAACTAATTACATGACTACACGGTGAAGTTTTTATTTCCACCCTGAAACGTCTAAGCCCTTTAGAAAAGAAAGATCTATTTTTGGTCTTTAAGTGGTCTTTTATTCTCACTGTCCTAGGCATTTTCCTGCAGAATGAGTGAAATGCTTCACCATATGATGCAGGAAAGCTTTTGATAATCCTTACCCCACCTAATCTGAAAATAAAAGTTTCTGCAACTTCTGGCCCAGTATTTTGTATATTTCACATTCATTGATAAGAAATGTGGGGGTGCCTGGCTGGCCCAGCTGGTAGAGCTTCCGACTCTTGATCTCAGGGTTGTGAGTTCGAGCCCACATTAGGTGTAGAGATTACTTAGAAATAAAATCTTAAGAAAAAAAATAAATGTTCCATGTTTTAGGATAGCTTGTCTTTTTAAACAAAATTATTATGAAGACAAATAGCAATCTAATTTATATGTAGCAGTGATGTCTAGCTTTTGTGTTTCCATAAATGTGTATTTTGCTACATCTTGATAACTTACAGATGATAATAGAACTTTATAGTTGGAGAGATCTTGGAATTTATTTTCTCATTTCCTAATATATCAAATATAACATGCCATTAATTAAAAGATATGATATTATATTGCATACCATTAAAAGGAAATGTATGCCTATTGGAAATCACATGCTCTCAATCCTAAGACGGATCTCAAGTTAAGAGACATCAAAATGGGGGAAAAGTGCATCTTAGAATTGATAAAATACATTATACTATATTACCTTTTTCTCTTTCTCAGATAAAAGCCGTGTGTCATTCTATGAAGTTTCTTTCATACTCTGGTTTCTCTTCAGATCACATAAATCTTTCACCTTTTTCTATGAAAGTTCTTCCATAATAATGTAAAAAGGCATATCCATGGGACAAAACACATAAATGGTGAGAAAACTAGGTTAAAGAAATAAAGCAAAATCTTACGTAATTCTAAGTTTCCTTTTAAATTATAGGTGCACTGGGTACTTTGCTAATTAGACAGAATTTTTTAAAAATTCTATGTTGTCTTGTTATAGTTTTTAACTGGGGGAAAGTTATAACAGGTATTATAATGAATAAAAATTAACTGGATTTCAATTAATTAGAAGTAATAATTAACCATGTAAAAGAGAGAGAGAGAGAGAGAGACTGCCTTCTTTGACAGGAAAGTAGGTAATTTTTGTTTGGGAAAAATGACCTTGGGGTCAGACCACTTAAGCTAATTCTGTGTTTTCTATAAATTCTACCTATAATGATGGTGATGAAACTAGATATATCCTGTAATTGCTTTGAGGCCCTACAATATCCTTTGATACAAAAAAGAAAGTTCATCATGGCTCCTATACTAAGCTTGGCATTGTAGAAAAGGGTGGGGAGAAACCTGAGAAAGACTTTTAACTGAAGAAGTATCTCATAGAACAACCTATCCACCTAAATATTTTTATAGGGTTTTTTTTTTCCTGAAGGAAAAAGGACTTGTTGAATGAGTATATGCCAGAGAAACTAGAAATTGCACATAGGAATGTTTGGGGTTTTTTTTTTTTTTTTTTTTTTTTTTTTTTTTTTTTACTAAAAGCTGAAAAGCAAATAAGGCTAAAGACCAGGAGAAGTTCCCCCATCCCCACCCCAGTGCATATGCCAAAGATGTGGACAAGAGCTTAATAACACTATTGGTTGCAAATTCTCCAAGCATAGCCTCAGTACCAGTGTGCTGCCTATTTGTGCAATAGTGGCCATCAAGCTGCCAAAGTTATCAAAATCCCAGTGTACTCTTTTAGTAATTCTGCTAAAATAACCCTGTAAATAGCAATCCAGAACCGAAGAGAGAAAATAAACAAGGCCCTAATGCTCAGTACCAACCAAGTGCAACTTAACGTCAACAACATACTTCTTGGCATCGCAATATATTACAATATAATCATAAAACACAGTGTGGGTTAGAAAAGGGTAGCCATAAAACCCTGAACAGTGGACACCAAACTGCTGCCTTTCTGAAATTGAAAGTAAAATTGGACTTAGAAGTTGAGGCTCTGAAATCAGTCTAATGAGGGCATCAGTGCCCTCTCCAGAGGGTAGGCACATACTCTTATTTATTTAGCAGTCTCAGAAATCCCATTTCTGCTTCCAAATGCATATTCTACAAAATGGCAAGTAATGCCGTGCCACTGCTCCACGACAACAAATAGCCCTTTTTGAAATTTTAAAATTAGCCAACTACAGAAGTAAATTGATAGTGGGTTATTGTTAAGAGTAGGTAAGGAGTTTCAAAATGCCTAAACATTGGTTATCTTGAGGGAGGTTACATGGGTATACTGATGCCCCTGATTTAGAAATCTGCAAAATAGCTTCATGTTGCCTTTGAGTAAAATCAGGGGATCTTTCAAGACCTGGAACATCAGATCCTGATTATTCTTATTTTGAAATGGCATTCCTCCCCTCCAAAAAAAAAAAAAAAAAGAGAGAGAGAAATGGTGGTCTCATTTCCACTAGCATATATACTTAGTATACATAGAGAGTATATTCTATGAATAAATGACTATGATAAAAACATACATTGGATATATATGAACATGATCTGCATTTAAATATTATATTAACTGTTTTCAGCATTATAATCAAAAGCTCAAAAGTTAAAGTAATATGTTTAGTTAGGTACATAATCATAGACTTTTAGGGTTATAAGGAGCCCTACAGGTCACCTAAGACCAACTCCCTCAATTTACAGATAAAGAAACTGAGGATTAGAAAGGCAACCACTGCCCATGGTTACACCATGAGTCAAAGATATGGTCCAGCTGGTGCCAACATCTTCTGTCTCCAAGACCCATGTTTCCACCCTGATCCACTGTCATTACAAATCTTCACAATAATTAGGGAAGAAACAAAACCATCATATGAATTATAAATTACTATTAATCACATGACTTTAATTCAGCTAAACTAAGAAAGTTTATATCTGAGGTAAGTATTTGGGAAGCCAGAAGCTACAATACAAAATACTTACTGAACTTTCTGTGTGATCACAGTTCTTCATTTAGTCGTTACAGAATCCCAAAGGAGATGTACTTTACTATTCACGGTTTACCGATTAAATAATTGAGACTCAAAAATCTCAGTAGCAGAAGTTCATCTAAAAACTCTTTGATCTATAACCCAGGTAAGCATCTCTTTGCTGTTTCTATAGGTAACCTCTTCACCACTATCATTACCCACAAGAGAGACCTAGGATATGTTTAGCTTGGAGCAAAATGGTTATTTCCCTTATACTGTGAAGTGCCCTCTTCTGTTGAAAGCAGAGATCTGTTCCAAAATCACTGTGGAGGTTTATGTGAAGGAGAGAGAGTGAAGTGACCCCTCAGGAGTCAGCAAATCAGTGATATCGATGTTTGTTGCATTAGTTTCTAAAAAGGGGTTTCCACACTATTGTGATCTTTCCTTCATTGCCCTATTGCTTTTTTTTTTTTTTTACCAACATCAGGTCTGACATTCACATGGTTTCCTCTTCTTCTGCATGTTACTTCCCCAGCAACATCATTTCCACAACGCACTGCACTTACGTGTATCAGCCCTGTTTCCAAAGCCTACTTGTTGACAATCTGGATAGACCAATTAAGAATGTGTAGAACAAAGGGTTATAAAGGTATTTGGATAGCATCAAGTCCATGCCCATTAATTATGCAGAAGCTGATTTCCAGACAGGTAATACAGCCAGTCAGAGACAAAACTGGGACTTGAGGCAAAGTTCTGTCAAGTCTAATATTCTTCCTACTACACAACATGCTTGATTGTATGATTAGCCTAAAAATTTTAAGCGTATATAACTTATTTGGGCCAAATATATTATTTCAAGTCATTACCATGTTATGTTTTTTTTAATAACAAGGTGAAAACAAAGTTGGCAATCAAGAGATAGCAGCATAAGGTAGTAGAAAGACAATATAAGCTTCATAGCAGGATAGCTTTAAATTTGATTTGGGCTCCCTAATTCACTAGCTATGTTATGTTGGGCAGGTTGCTTAACCTTTCTGAAGCTGTCACTACCTGAGAGTACAAAGAATTAGAGCAGTGGTATGTATAAAGCATCTGACATATAGTAGGTGCTCAATATATATGGGTTTCCGCTAATTCTAACCTACCACAAAAGAGCTGTGCCACTCAAGCAAGTTCCTTTAGGCTTTTGGGTCTTGTCTCCTCCATTGCAAATTGAGAAGATGAAAGAAACCAAATGAATTCCTATGTCCCTTTTAGCTCAACAAAAAATAATTAGTTCCCAAAGGTTCCTTTGCTTTAACTTCAACACTTAAGTACCTTATATCCATCCTAAGCACTGAACAGTACCAACTACCACCAGGAAGATATCTATGATTTCAGCAGAATGGAATCCAACTCCATATCACTTTAAGTTCCACAAAGAAAAATAACAATGCAAAACCAAGGGACTTAAAGGAAAATTTCTACAAAGACATCACAAACGTAATGTAATAAATATAAACAACTGAGGATATAGTTAAATTATTACTCTCTCTTTTGCTGAGTTGGAAGATGAGAACTAAAATATTTATGCTATATAACAAATGACCTAAGAGACATTTGATTAGAGTAATGCCATTTTTTGAAAAAAATGAGTAATAAATTTCTCTTCCTATGTGAGTCTTTTTTTAAAAGATTTATTTATTTATTATTTGGGGGGGGGGAGCACCAGGAGAGTCAAGCAGACTCCCTGCTAAGTGCAGAGCCCAACACAAGGCTCAATCCCATGACCCTGAGATCATGACCTGAGCAAAAGCAAGAGTGGGGAGGCCCAATGGATTGAGACAGCACCCCCCAATGTGAGTCTTAAACTAGGCTTTGAAATTTAAGATACTTTTATCATTTGGAAACCGAGGGGAATAAAATTTACTCTGAGAGGTATTTTACAGTCACATTAATATAAGAAAGTGGTTAACCATGTTCTCACACTACTTTTGAATTTCATGTTTGGGATTTACGTTCTCTAAAAAATAAAATATAATTTAAATGCTTCAATCTTTTAAACAAGACCTGAGAAAATACTAACTGATCTTAAATGACAATTTTAACTACAAAGTTTTTCTTCCTTTTCTCTTCCATAAGAAAATTATCAATGTGATTTTCATTACAGATAAGGCTTTTTGCAAATAACATTGTGGATGTTCAAAATACATTTAAAATCATATATAGAGCTCTTTTTTTAAGGTTCTTTTTAAAGATTTTATTTATTTATTTGACAGAGAGAGACACAGAGAGAGAAGGAACACAAGCAGGGGGAGTGGGAGAGGGAGAAGCAGGCTTCCCACTGAGCAGGGAGCCCGATGCGAGGCTCGATCCCAGGACCCTGGGATCATAACCTGAGCTGAAGGCAGTTTCTTAACAACTGAGCCACCCAGGCACCCCCATATCAAGAGCTGTTAATCATGGTTTCCCAAAAATTCATTTGAGGTTTGCCCTGTACCGTGCCTGTACAGTATTATTCACCTATATTATAGAATTTTAGAATGTACATCTTAGATCATAAAACACCACCACCATCAACAACAACAACAACAAAAAACCTTTGCCTCATATGAGTAGGAAGAGACAGGAAAGACCCATTTAAATATTATCTCAAATGTGTGAAATAAACAATATAGTATTTTTTAATTCAACCACTGTGTTCTATGAGCTGATTCTTTTTTTGTCCTAAAATGTGATGAGTAAACTCTATTCCCCAGCATGCACTGTATGCAAAGGTTAAGAGAGCCACAGAAATATGATTTAGGTCTATATGTATCAAGCATAGTGTGAACCAGAGATAGAAGACCTGGATCCTGCTTTTGTCATTACTATAAAATTGATTTGTGATTTGGACAAGTCACTTCACCTTTTTAGTTCTGTCTCTTTACCTATGAAACAACAGGAGGAACCACCTGATCTCTTTAAGATTTCTTCCAGTTCCTATAATTAACATCTGTGCAAATCCTCAGTACAGCATTTGAGGGGCACGAGACATGGGGCAAAGCACTCACAGGAGTGCACTTACTCTGCTCTCCATACATACTGCGAGGATGAACCAGCTTTTCAGAGAGCCAAATACTAAATGGCCTGGCTTCATGCCTTGGCTAAAGAACACCATTGATGACTATGAAAGCACTTAAAGAAACTCAGCCAGAGGAAACAAACCACTTTCTGAATGTAGTCCAAAAAGTAGGTAGGGGGCGTGTAAGCCCTCACAACCTCAGACCCTTTGTGTCCTTGGCCTTTCATCCTGGCTGGCAGAAGGCACTGAGTTTATTTAGGTGACTCACGCTTTCTTAGCCTTAAGAGAAATTATTCTGAAAATGAATGGCTCTCCTCCCTGATCCCGCATCTGACCCTTAAAAATACATATATTTTTATGCAGCAGCTATACTATATGCAGCATTCTTAGAACACCTTCATAAAATAGAGTTCAGCGTAGTGACTAAAAGTATGAAAGGGGCTCAAATCCTGGCTCTACTACTTACCTGCTGTGGGATCTCAGGAAAAAAAGCTTAACCTCTCCCTGCTTCAGGTTCCTTTTCTGTAAAATAGGGAAACTAATAAAACCTAACTCATAGAGTTGTGACAATTAAGTAAGATAATGCATGCAAAGCAGTTACCACAGAATCTGACAGAAAGTAAATGTTATAGGTACGTAGATAGATGATAGATACACAGATAACAGATGATAGATTAATCCTGGGAACTGGGTCTCCCTAAAAACACTTATCCGAAGGCCACAAACAATTTGCTGGCAGTGAATGGCATCTGCTGATCTTTCCTCTTCTGAGCAAACAACATGGCAAAGGCTCAAAGCTCGGCTCACCTCTTACTAATAGGATCCTGCAGAAATCAGGAGGAAATGAGATTATCCTGAAAGCAGGAAAGAGTTACTCTGGTTTAAGACAGGGTCTTTAAAAGAGATAGAAACACATGCAGACATGCACACATGCACACACACACACATCTAATATAGTCATACAGAATCAGAGAAAGTGTTTTTGTTTTTTGTTTTTTGTTTTTTGTTTTTTGTATATGCCTTCTCAAGTGTGGCTGGCATTAAAAGCTACAAAATTTTATAGCTAGATGGCTCCCTGGAGACCATCTAGTTCAACTCCCTCACTTGGTAGGTAAGTAGCTGAGGCCCAGAGAGGTTAAGCAACTTACTGGGGGACATCCAGCTGTAAACGACAGTGCCAAGACAAGCTTTCTGATTTCCCCTTTTGCCCGCCCAGTACTCAGCCTGGTATCTTTCAAAAGCTCAGCACACTGTCCTTGTTGTGCCAAACAGAGCATTAAGGTGCATGCACACACACCCCCTCAGGTTTCTCACTTTTAAGTTCCCAAAAAGTACAGAAGCAACCTCAACCACCAAGACCTTCTTGCCAGAGCCTCCCATCATGGAAACTGAGGAGGATCCCAGTCAATCTGTGGCCCTCTCCTAGGCTGTCTTTGGAGTTTCTACTCTTCCCTTTGCGTTCCTTCCTCACAACCATTCTAAAGTGCTATTTCTTAGACATTCCTCACCAAAAAGGTCAGGCATGTCTCAGGACAGAAATTGCCCCTGCTAATTTGCAAATTCTTCATCTCCCCACAAATGCTATACTTTTAGACACAGGAAATACAGAAGAACTGTGATTAAATTTCCAAAAAGCTCCCCCAGTGAATTCAGTCAGAACTAATGCCGCCCTCCCTAAGATAACTCAGTCAGGTTCACTTATAAAGTGTGTGAGTAGGTGAAGGACTGGAGAACCCTCAGGTGCGCCTGACACAGAGAACAGGAGGAAGAGGGGAAGAGGGAGACGGGAAGGAGGAGGGGCACACTGACCAAACTGCAAAGTCTGGATCCTGGAAACAGCCAAGCTGCTGAGACTGACTCACTGCTGAGGGGATAGAACTGCAGAGGGGATGTACTGTGTTAATCATACGCCCTCTGGTAACTAACAGCGGACTGGTGCCCCGAACTACACATATAGGAAGCAGGCAGAGGCTATCCCTAAGTGGCATAAATGAGGAACTCTGTCTTCCTCTTTTTTCTCTCCTCCCTTTTCTCTCATCCAGTGCTGGCCACTCCATGCCTGGCGGGCACACCCAAGCTCTCCAGCTTCCCTCAAATCACCCCCAGACTGGGAACTCCCCTCCCTGATCTCCTCCTGAGGGTTTAAAAGAAGTGTAGGGCATCAGACATTTCAACTCTGCCAAATGCTCACCAGTCCCTTGCCCCTTGCAGGGAAACTGATCTGAGAGAAGATTTCACTGAGCTGAAAAAGGTAGGGCGCTTCTTGTCTCTAAGCACAGGCGCCGGCGAAAGGTGTCCCTCAGCCTGGGTCTCTGCTTTGAGGGTGGGAGGCATTAAGTGTCCCAGCCAAGTGTTCCTTCCCCAAGGTGAAACCAGAAGGAAGGCTTTGCTTTTGCCTTTTTCCCACTTCCTACCTGAATTCCGGGACCAGGTTAGGCTGCAACCCGTAGAAAGCAGCGGACAGAGTGACCAGCCACCCAGGCTTGTAACTCCCGTTCTCGCACTCCAGATAAGGCGGAGACCACTTGACGTGGCTCTTGTCCCCGCCAAGCCCGTCCCTGCGCCGCCAGCTATGGCCCAGGCTCCGGGGCCCCTGATTGGAGCCGCGGCGGTGTAAGTGGGTCCTCCACTTGCGCCGCAGGCCGTGGAACCACTCGGTCTCCAGCGTGGCGTTGGCCAGGTGGTGTGCCGAGGAGGACAGGTCCTGGAGCAGGATGCGGCTCTCTTCGCGGGTGGCCTGGAGGAAAACCTGCGGGGCCGGTGCGGACAGCGACTCGGTGCTGAAGGTGATGGCTGCCCGGGAAATGCTGGGCTCGCCCTCCAGGAGACTCTGCACCAGTGCCTGGTACCACTCCAGGTCGTCCTGCAAGTTCTGCTCCCTCGACTTATTGCTCTGCAGCATCATGTTGAGGAAGTTAGTGGCGTGTGTCAGCGTGTCCAGCGCCCCGTGCAAGGAGGGATGGGAGCTGGCCAGGGCTGACGACTTCCCCGGCAGGCCCGCCAACTCGTAGCGGCCGGAGCAGTTGGCTCGCTTCAGCTGGTGGGAGTCCCCGGTGTAGAGGTAAGAGGCCACGTCCATGGGCACCTCCTCGGCGAGTTTCTGCGCCAAGATGGTGCCGTCGGTGGAGCGGCTCCAGGGAGCCGAGGGGTCCGAGGCAGAGGCTCGAGCCGACTGCTGGGCGTGCTGCTTCAGCCTCAGGGTTCTCTCACGAGGGGAATCCAGCCGTCCCAGAGGGTCGCGGCTGGTGCTAACAGTTCCCAATCCCAGATGAGCGAGCAGGAGGCAAAAGAGTAAGGGATAAGCCATGGCTCCCATCTGCTTCGCAGACACGAGAGGAGGTAACGGGAGACACTTTTTTTTAAATTTGGTCGTCAGTTTATCAACAGTAAGACTTTTACTAGGAGTCGGCTCCCTTCTCCAGATGGCACCCAGTCGAAAGGGACTTTAAAATAAGAGTGTTTCGGAATTGGCCCGGCTGGTTAAGCTACCGTCACAGGAAATCAAATCACCTGTGGCAACGCCGGCTGCACCCGCTCCATAATGGGTCGGCTCGGGATTACGCACCTCACAGCCTTGAGCAGAACAGGTCACATCCCCTCTCGCTCCCGGCGGCTATAGTTAGCCTGCTTACGTCTTTCTGCTCAGCAGCTTCCACCGTCGCTCTCATTGAGGTGTGTTCAAGAGCTGCTGCTGCTGCTGCCGCCGCGGCCGCCAAAGACGCTGCTCCATCATCTCACCCGTGGCAGGTCGTTCCCGCCTCCCGGCGCTGGCTCCTCCTCGTTCGCTTCGTCCGGAGGCACGGAGTGCGCGCACACAGATCCGCACCGCGAGCGCAGGACTGAGTCCCGGAGAGCGAAGATTTCTTTTAAGACGTTTGTCTCTCTGGAGTTTATAGGACCAGGCAACTGGTTAATTGGAGCCCTCAGGTCTGGCCACAAACCACACTCCTGTCTCCCCCTGCTCTGGAGGAAAGCCGGTTTAAAGAGGCAGCTTGGCCGCAACCAAACCCTTGAGGGACAGCCCCAAGCCGTCTTGTTCTCTGTTTGGTCGGCTCCTCTGTCAATCAGCCGACTGCCATTTGTTGGGCTGGGGCGGGAGCTGTCCAGTGCTGAACCCGAGGCGGCACGGAAGAGGCGCAGGAGGAGGCGGTGGCTCGGGATGCAGCAGCGCGGAGTCCTTTCACCCACTCGCGTTCCCTGATGACTCGGAAACCCGAGGGGGTGGGGGAGGGGTGGGCGGGAGTGAAGGGAGAAGCAGCGCGTTTGTGGCTCAGAGAGAAGGAAACTTGGATGTACTGAAGAGGAAGGTGTTGGCGTCTTGCATGCTTAGTTAAATCAGCCTTTTCTTTTGCCTGGAAAAGAGGGAGAAAGGAGTTTTCATTTCTGACTTAAATCGAAGGGGAGGGACGTAGGATGGAGACGTGTCCTCCCGAGCATCTGCTCATTTTGGGCAAATTATCAAATCCTCCTCCTTATTGTCGGTTAAAGAAATGATTAATACCGACTTGCCGAGGTCTTAGCTATGAGGGAGTAATGGAGACATCTACCGGCTGAGCTGCAAGAAAAAAAAAATACCATATTTAAGGAACCGCTGCCTGAAAGGGAGCCGGGTTGGAGGGGAACCTGTGAAAGTGTATGGAAGTGAATATGTGAAGGGAGAGACATGTACTAGGGGTAGGACTCAGATGTGAGAGAATGAGAATGACTGAGTCTGTATTGAGTGAGGAGGGAAGTCATTCTGACTGGGAGTTTCTAGAGTTAATGGGTATAAGAACTAAGATATCCAGTTACCTATAGGTTGGGATATCCCAGCAGAAAAAAGAAGAGATACAGAATATTAATACATATAATAATAATTTGAATAATATGCCAAGCCCCCCCCCATTGTTGGGAAATCCTTTAACAGAGTCTAATTGTTTTACTTGAAACTTTAAGGATGTCTTCTGATATTCTGAAAATATTAATTACTACTGGATATGTAGTGTTTTATGCATCTCCACTTTCCATAGGCACCTCTGTTTTCAAATTCCCCAAGAAAGATACAAATAATCCCAAATTCATTTCAGTTCCCAGCCAACAAAAATGTTGCTGGTGGCGTTTTGAGATAGCACTGCTTAGATTTACTTTATCATTTCATTTCATTCTCCCTATTGAGAAAATACGTGAGCACTGAAATGTAAGTTCCAAAGAGGAAATGGTTGTCTGTATTGGTCACTATAATGTCTTGAGCACCTGGAACACACAGAACTGCCTGGTACATAGTAGGTTCTCACTAAATATTTGCTAAATTAATGAATAAACCAGAAGATCATGATGATGAAGCTAATTATTTAAAAATTCATATCCTTACCTAAGAAGAAAAGTCTGCCTGATATGCCAGTGACAAGGACTTTTGGAATGAAACATAGTAATGAGTTTTCCAAACTACAGCATATGGTCTTCAAGTGAATTTTTATAACTATGCAAAGAATGGTTACTAGATTTATACTTATTTACAAGTAGATTTAATGTTCATATCCGGCTTTTTGTTTAAATTTTGCTTTGCAGTGTGTACTCCTTTGCTAAATAAATGTCATTCCAGTTTAATGCTCTACTATAGCATATGTGGCAGTAATAACAGGAGGAGTTTCTGTTTGTTTAATATATCAGAGTATGCAATATGATTTTCAATCTACATAACCAGCGAAGGACTGAAATGTAATTTTCTCATTAATGGATATTCTTAGAAAACATACACAATTTATTAACAGTTCTTTAAAATTGTCCAGTATGGCATTTAAAAAAAGAGGATATAATTTTATTAGTAGGTCCCTCTATAAATAATTAAATGACTGAGCATAATTAAAAGATTTGTGTTCTGGTACCAACATTCTTCTAAACAAGATTTATGATCACTGGCAAGACATTTAAAGTTTCTGTGTCTTAGGATAGCCAGCCAGCCCTCCCCTAGCTAACATCTATCAAGAAAAGAGCACAAAAATAAGCACAAAAAGGCTTCTGCAATTTTAGCATTTCCTTTAGTGGTTCACCTTCAGTCTATACTGCCAAATAACTGAGGTAGACTAGTTGGGTCTAGAACAGCACTGCCAAAAATAGAAATATAATGTGAGCCACAAATGTGATTCATATATATAATCTTAAATGTTCCAGTAGCACATTTAAAAAGTAAAAGAAAAAAGTAAAATTAATTTTAATAATATATTTTATTTAGCCCAATATGTCCAAAATAATATTTCAATAAGTAAATAATATAACAATCATTAGTGAGATATTTTACATTTTTATACTAAATATTCAAAATCCAGTGTATATTTTACACCCACAACACATGGCATTTCACACTAGTCACATTTCCAGTGCTCAATAACCACTTGTGACCAGAGGCTACCATAGAATACAAGCTCAAGAAGATAGTACATTGTGGTCCTGAATGTTCTAGAAAGCCTAGGTACACACAAGATGTACCATGGTCCAAATGCTCTAGGAGGTCTGGTCCATTTAATAAGTTTGAAGTCAAGGTAACTGAGTAGTAGACAACCCTTTGTCAATGTCAGTGTCCATCAATGAAGGAAATAATCCAAAAGAGGTTTTTATAAGAGACCAAGATTTAACACATATTCATACATCTCTAAACAAATTACAAAATTCCACACCAACTCACAAAGACATCATTCACTCAACAGGTGTTGATTGAGCTTCTACTATGTATCAGTCATTAGGCTTGCTATTGTCTGCACAATAGACACATGGACCTTACAATCAAGTATGTAGAGAGAGGGATAATAAAAAAGCAAACAAAATAAGAAATTACATATAATGGTAAGTGCCATGAAGAAATAAACACTGTAAAGTGATAAAACCTGCAGGGTATGGGGGCAGGGACCTTCTTATATAAACAAATAAAGAAAAGAAAGACTTCTATGAAAAGGTAACAATTGAGCTGAGACTTCAAGAATGAGGAGCAGTTAACTAGGTGGTAGATCATAGTGAACTAGCTAAAGGTAAAATGGAAAGAAACTTACTTCAGTTAGAGGGAGTAATATATGAGTACACTAAGACTACAAATATTCCATTCTTGACAGGAAAGAGGGCTGGAAGAAAATAACTTCAATAACCTGAAGTTCATATGTAATATACCAAGTACAAACAATTGAGACAAAAAGAAAATCATTTTATAAAATAATCAAGTGATTCTGGAATGAATAGCACCCACCTCCTACCCCCACCACCACACCAATTAAGTGAATGTAATTTGTACATATAGATAAATACCCCTGTGTGGCCTCAAAATTAAGAATGAAGTTGTCCAAAAACATGTTGATACCATGTAGAAGCTTGACCATAATAGAACAATGCATACAAGACCCGTCAGTCCTCTGCAAAAAGGCCCGAAGCTTTTTCATCACAGCCTGAGAAGCCAATCTAATTGCCTGAGAATGATGAAATGTGCACTGATGAAAAAGCAATATGCAATGGAGTCATGAGTTATTAGTCATATGTCTGATTTACCAATATTATAAAAAAGATGTGATGTCTGCATATCTTTTGTGTGTGTGTGTGTGTGATGTTTGCATATCTTTAAGAAAAAGAAATTAAAGGAGGTCAAAAACTGCTGAAACCAGATTTTATGTGAGCAGTATAGTTAGAGTTATTTTAAAAAAATTTAAGTGCTGCTTTAAATCGTTTAAATCAGCAATGATTAGGAGAGTGGGATATAGTGAAAGGACACTTTCCAAGAACTCATCGTTCTAGATTTACAAGGTAAATGTTATTTTTAGATTAAATAATGATGGATCTCAGTAAACAAAGTGGCACAGATTCCTGATAAAGCAAATAAAACTACAAAAGTACAGCACAGTCTGTCGATATGACACAAATTCAGAAATCCAGTTCTTATTCCTGGTCTTACAGAGATTCTGGATTTCCCTAAGCATATGCTACCCTGTGCCTCATGTGCCCATTTGCAAAATGAAGATCATAGTCTGTGTTCTCCAAGAGCAGTAGTTTTGAAATTTCTAGGTGTAGAAATATCACTAGAGAATTCTGAATATCACTGTGGGTCTGTGGGTCTGAGTAGAACTTGAGAATCTGCATTTTAATAAGCACCACAGGTGATTTTGTTGCAAATAGTCCACAGAGCACATGCTGAGAAATACTGCCTTGAGCCATGGAAAATAACTCTAAGACATTAGGAAAGATCTCCTGGTAAACACAAAGCCTTGTTATAAATTGTGAAAGGTAGCCTACGAATAACAATGAAAATAACACCTATAAAGAATATTATTTTTAGTAATATTAACATCATCGTCATTATCATCTAAATATTTATATAGCACTTAGAGTAGCCAGGCATTTACTAAGGATTTGACACAGGTTAGCTCTTTTAGTCTTCATTACCACACTGAGTTTGGTACTGTCTCCGTTTTACAGATGGGAAACAAACAAACAACAACAACAAAAACAACCAAACAAAATAATTGCCCTAAGAAATGCAGCCATCTGGCTCCAGATGTCATACTTTTAATCACTGCACCATTGGTTCTCCAACACTGATATGCATTAGATTCACCTGGAGAGCTTTTGTCAAAGCACAAATCAGTGGCCATACCTCACAGAATTGCTAATTCAGTAGGTCTGGAGTAGGGCCTGAGAATTTGCATTCTTAACAACTTCCCAGGTGATGCTGATACTGCTCATCCAGGAGCCACTCTTTGAGAACCATTCCTCTGTGCTGTACTTTTCATCAGTATAATCCATCACCTCTACATGCTTACACTCTTCCATGTGTTTCACATGGAAAAAGAAGAAAGTCAGCATCAATGGAAGAAAAGATGTCTGAAATCTGCTCAGGAGGGGAAAAAAAACTCTCTGGTTCTCTATTTCCAGCTTAGAAAGTTTACGCAAGATGTTTATGTTTTTTACTTCGCAGTTTATTCTCATCTGCCTCCAGTTTACCCTTAAAACTCTTACTCCCTGTCAGC
Source organism: Callorhinus ursinus (assembly GCF_003265705.2). Classification (NCBI taxonomy): domain Eukaryota; kingdom Metazoa; phylum Chordata; class Mammalia; order Carnivora; family Otariidae; genus Callorhinus; species Callorhinus ursinus. Next base: position 1,478,924 of record NW_027397125.1, read on the forward strand.
ATCACTTCTAAAAACACTCTTGTTCTTTTGAGAGTTATCTCCTCTGCTTTTCACTATAAAGTCATGACTTGGGCTGCTTTTTCCTTCCCAATAAAGTGCATCTCTTTTAAGTACTGCTAAACAGTATCATCTACAAAGTCACTCAGGCTTTGACCCAAACTGCTAGTTTCCCCTAATCTTCCATGCCTCCACGCACACAAAATGGTTCTGTAAACCTAAAGACACCTAAAGAACTTTCTGACCACAAGAGACGAGAACACAGGAAATGGCATTTAGGTAGGAAAATCCTGAGTGTGCTGAGGCAAGGTATTTCCTTTAATGGCTTTCCATGTCCCTGACCTAACATCCAGTAATGCTGGAAATACAACATTTACAAAGAAAAGCACACCAAATAACTGAAAGCCCAACTCTATTTAGTAGAAAGACTGGCTCCCTTTCTCATTAAGAAATAAGAACAACCCAAGAATTTGGAACAAAATTTACTGGAAAAGAGGCTTTGTGGATAGAAAGAGATGGGAAATGGATTATTTTTGTCTTTGCTCAATTTTATCTGCTTCCCTTCTTGGAGGGAAGCTTCTCATGCCACATGTATGTGTCTGTTATTATAATTTATGATGGTGGTTTCATCAGCACATTACCTTGGGCATAATGAAGATTTACTTTATGACCAGTTTAGGAGTTGGCTCTCCATCTTAACACAGCAGCTTTTGAAAGTTGGGAACTTCAAGTGCCCAGGACCATGCCTGCAATGCATGTTGTATACACATAAGACACACGAATTAATGGCAATTCCTCCCTGAAGAAAAGCAGAAACTTGTATACCCAAACAAACTTATAAAGAACAAGTTTATAAAAAAGCAGAATCATACCTGTAAACACAGAGAACAAGCTGATGGTTGCCAGAGGGAAAGGGTTGGGGATGTGGGCAAAATGAATGAAGAGGAGTGGGAGATAGAGGCTCCCAGTCCCAGAATAGATAAGTCACGGGAATAAAAGGCACAGCATGAAGAATATAATCAATAATATTATAATAGCATGGTATGGTGACAGATGGTAGCTACACTTGTGGCGAGCATATAGCATAATGTATAAAGAAGTCGAATCATTATGTTGTACACCTGAAACTAATGTAAATTGTGCATCAGCTACACTCAAATAAAAAAAATGTAATGAAAAAAACAAGTTTATAATAATATTAAGTCACTTGTTAAAGTTTTCCTATTTTAAAAAAGTTGGGGGAAATTAATCCAGTAATGATATTGTTGAAATTTCAGATACCTGGATTGTATGGGAAAAATAAAATAAGGAGACATAACACAGAAAGATATTCCAACAAAATGTAGTGAAAGAAGAAAATCACTACAGATATTCTGATGGAAATACCTTCAGGCTAAGAAAATTACAAACCTAAGCGTGAGTCCAGGTACAAAACACTTTTGCAGATGTAGTAGGTGGTGTGATGCAGAAGTCTGAATCCTGTGGCCTACATAAATTGTTTCTATTTGTCATTTTGATGTATTCTTTGGAATAAACAGTTTCAAGGAAAATTTTGCCTGGTCTTTACCAACAGCTCACTATTCAGACACAGAAGAATTTCAGAGAAATTTTGGCACAAGAAGCTTTCAGCTTCTTTTATTCACTGTGTCAATAAATGTTCTTCGGTAATGGGGCTGACTTCAAGTATACGTGGCCATCACGTATCACAGTGTCTGGGGAGAAATGGGTTCTTCATGAGCACTCTGCAGAAATGAGTTCTTATATATTGCATAGAAAAAAGCAGACTAGAGAACATAAGGCTAAAAAGAGAAACAATTTTCAAGAATCTGCTGTATCATGAGTACCAAATGTGATGAAAAGGAGCTGTTTCAACTGTTTGTTTTTATATCTCAAATCAGATACTCTACAGAAAAAAGTTAAAATTTAATTAAAATTCAAGAAAGAAGAATATAACAAGAAAGCCTTTCTGAATGTTGAGGTTATTTTTAATTGAGATGGATTAACCAAGAACTGAAGAGAATCTCCTTCCTTGAAGAATAATTTGTGATCTTTGGTAGAAACTATATCCATGTAACAAAAATTAGTTATATTTATATTCCTCCTGCATAGACAGACAAACCAAATGGTCACTGGGATCTATTTCTTTCCTACGGTTCTTTGATAGACTGAGATCACTGATAGACTCAAATAACTGAGACTGTTAACTTGTCACAGACAGGGAAACTAGTGCATATCTATTCAAAGCAAATATTTTTTTAGGCATCAAAATCCCCGTTCCTCTTGTACTGCATTACTCAACCTGGCATTCAAGACCATTTACTAAGTTTCCCCCCCCCCAACCCGCCAGCCTTCCACTACCTTTCGGAGTCCCTCCACTGTGACAAAGCTATGCTGTTCACACTCTTCCCTTATAAGTAATTTGCACATCCCAGTCCTATTCCTGCCTTTGTAAAAGCTAACTTTGTTTATTGAGAAAACTTCTATAAATATGTGCTTCCTTTAAAATCTTTCAATACTACCAATCTCTGAATAGACATTTCTCTTAGAAGATATATGAATGGCTAATGAGTGCATGAAAAGATGCTCAACACCATTAGTTTTTAGAGAGATGAAAATTTAAACCACGAGTTACCATTTCATACCCACTAGAAGGACTACAATAAATAAGACACACAATAACAACTGTTGGTGAGGATGTGAAAAAACAGGAGGCTTCCTACATTGCTGGTGGGAATGAAAAGTGGCATAGTCACATTGGAAAACAGATTAGCAGTGTCTCAAAAAAGTTCGATATAAACTACCATATGACCCAGCAATTTTACTCGTAACTCTTTACCCAAAAGACATGAAAGTGTATGTCCACACAAACACATGCACGTGAATGTTCACAGCAGCATCATTCATAATAGCCAAAATCTAGAAATGACCTAAAGGTACATCAACTGGTGAATGGATAGACACACTGTGGTATGATCATATAAAAGAATACTCTTCAGCCATAAAAATGAGCAAACCACTGACATTTGCTATGTCATGCATAAAGCTCAAAACATCACACTAAGTGAAAGCAGCTAGACACAAGAGACCAGATATTGTGTTTATGTGAAATGTCCAGAAAAGACAGATTTATATAGACAAAAGGTAGATTGTTGGTTGCCTGGGCCTGGAAATGGGAGCAAGAACCAACTGTAAATTGGCATGAGAGAGGGATCTTACCAGGGGGACGAAAATGCTTTAAAACTGGTGGTAATAGCTGTATCACTCAGTACATTACTTGAAATCATTGAATTGTGCACTTAAGTGAGTGATATGTAAAATGTACTTCAGTAAGGTTTGTTTAAAAAAAAAAGAACTACCAACTCTAGGTATTCTCCATAATTCACTTGCTTTTCTAGAATCATCCTTTGAGTCTATCTAGTATCATCTTAGTTCGTATGAACCCATTTTACATTATATGATCTACATTTGCTGATTTAATGTTATTTCTGAACATTTATCTGGACAATTGAAGAAGTTTGGGGTAGCTTCCTCATCTGAATTGTTTAAGATTTTATTTTATTTAACATCAAAAAATACCTATTGGGTATTGGGGAAGGGGGGGCACTATGTACCAGACACCATTCTAGAAAAAAAGTGATACTGCAGTAAACAACTCAAGTCTCTGCCATCATGGTGCCTACATTCCATAGAGGAGACTATCAATAAACAAATTAAAAATAATATAATGTAATTTTCAGATGTAATAAGTATTATAAAGAAAAATAAAGTAGGGTAAGAAGATATAGAGAGATTGTCAGTCAGGGAAAGCACCTGATTAAGTGGTGTTGAGTACAAACGTGAATGATGGGAAAGAGTGATACATGGGAAGACTCAGGAGAACAACTTTCCCAGCAAAAAATAATGATCACAAAAGCCCTAAAAGAGGATCAAATCTGGTCTGCCCAGAAACAGCAAAATGACTGTGCAGATAGAGACTAAAGAAAGAGGGAGGGAAAAAGAAGGCAGCAATCAAATCACATAGTGTTTTGGGGGCTATGGCAATGAGTTTTGGTTTTATTGCAAGGGCAATGGGAAGTCATGGGAGGATTTGACAGGAGTGACAAAATCCTGGGGACTGCTATACAGACTAAAGGAGGAGGGCATGAGCAGAAGCATAGAGACTAGGTAGGAAGCTATTGCAGTAATCAAAATAAGAGAGTTTGGTGGTTTGGACTGGAAGTGGACAGGGAAAGCAGAATGATAATGGTCAAAATGGTCAAAAACTGTTGAATTCAGAATTATAACTATCTGAAGGTCAGAATGTTGCCCATTAATACCTTGTGTTAGATGCAAATAAGATTTTCCTTTTTTTTATTTTTTAATTTTTTTTATTTTATTATGTTATGTGAATCACCATACATTACATCATTAGTTTTTGATGTAGATTTTCTTAATGTAAGAATGTTAACATAGAAAACCATTTGTGCCAACTCCATTTGATAGTAGAATCCTAAATTTAGATTTAAAATAATTTTTTATTTTTTAGAAAAATCATTGTTCCTACTTATTCATAGAAAAGTACTTTTATCCCAATTGAAAAATGAGCAGAAGACATGATCAGAAAGTTCAAAGCAAAAGAAACCTATATGGCCAGTAAACATATGAATCCCATTATTGAGTATGGAAATGCAAATCAAAATACAATGAGATACAAGTTAAATCTGTATGATTGGCAAAAATTAAAAAGTCCAATAAAGCCAACTTATTGGCACTGGATGTGAAGAGGATGGAAGAAATGTGAATTCACAAGATCTCTTATGCAGTGCTGTTGGAGATGTAAATTTGTAACATTGTTTTTGGAAAATAATTTAGCATCACCTTGCAAAGTCAAACATTCACCTACTCTATGATCTAGCACCTCCACTCTTGATATATACACAAAGGAAATTCTGGCACATGTATGCCCTGTGATACGCACAAGAACGTTAATAACATTACTGTTTAAAAAGCAAAAACCTTGAAAAGCCTAAATGCTCATCAACAGAACAGGTGAATAAACTGTGATGTGCTCACACATATGAAATGAAAGCAAGGACATTATGAACACAGGATTCAGAGAGATGAGTTCTTTGGGTGGTGTAAGGTATGAGAAGGGGATAGGGTGCTAGGTGGAAGAACACAAGGGCTTATCTAAAATAATTAAATTTAAAAATCAGATCATGGGGTGCCTGGGTGGCTCAGTGGTTAAGCAACTGCCTTCGGCTCAGGTCATGATCCTGGAGTCCCAGGATCGAGTCCCGCATCGGGCTCCCTGCTTGGCAGGGAATCTGCCTCTCCCTCTGACCCTCCCCCCTCTCATGCTCTCTCTCTCATTCTCTTTCTCAAATAAATAATAGAAAATCTTTAAAAATAAATAAATAAATAAATAAATAAATAAATAAATAAATTTCAGATCATGTATTGACCAATGGTGAAAGTGTATCGAGCAAAGGATTATGTTAAATCCAAGGTCCTGAAGTCAATTAAAGGAGCAAAAGAAAGGAAAGGGAAGGGGACAGAAAGAAGGGAGAGAAATCACTTTTAACTGTTCTTGCTTCTATAGCCTAGTCCCCAAATGAATGACCCTTATAAGATATATGACGCTCCTCACCCTTGGCCTGACAAATCCAGCAAAGCAATGGTGTGAATGTTTCGGTTGGTGCCAACGTTTTACTCCTCCTGGCTAATGCAGTCCACTTTTGTTCCCAATGCCAAAAATCCACTGGTGGCAAGTTTCAGTGTTCAGACAGGCCTCCCAATTTGAAATCAGGCAGGGTTTTCAGCGCCTGTCTTCAACTAGACCTTCATATTAATAATGGTTGTTATTCACACTCTGCTGAGCCATCATCTTTGATGGCAGTCCACTTCAGGATGAAGTTTGATTTCACTTTCTGAGGATCAAGTCCTTTCTTCCCTTGCCTATCAGTCTCTAAACTTATGGAATCTGTGTCCAGAACACTATTTCTAGGCCTCCAATGTCTCTCCTCAAAGACAGGCTGACCCACTTTCCAGATGGAGGAATAGCATCATCCTCTATCTGATCCATAAATCATGAACAGAAGGCTGAGGAAATGAGAAGCTGTGTACCCACTGGGAAGGGAGCGAAGCTTCCAGCATGGGGTCTACGGCAAGATCACAGCCGCACAACCTAATTCTCCAGAAAGCCAGTTTCGATCAATGACAGAACAACCTAGTTCCAGATGAAATTATCCTGGATTTTTAAACACAAATGAACACTCATATTGAAAGTCGGTAAGATTTACCACAAATTTAATCTGCCATATTTAATGGTATGTAGTATGGTAATTATGGCACCTGAAGACTGGGTAGCAATAGTAAGGCATTCACATATTTGACAATAATAGCTGTTTCTGGGATTCCCTCAGATAAAAGATGGGAAAGAGAAAAGATAAAGTTTATGGGCTCCTCTCCTGCCAGAAGGACACAGGGCAGTGCTCCAGTCCTCCTTCCTTGAAAAGGACTTAAGCTGTGAACTCAGGGAATAAGTACTTGGAACCAGGGAATAAGTACCTGCGCTAGTACCTGGGCTCTGAGTACCTTCTTTTAGTCCTCTTGGAAGAAGAAAATAGCTAGATACCTCCAGAGAGGCCGATTTCAGTGTTCATTTACAAGCCAAAGTATCAAGTCAGATCTGTTAAACATCAGGAAACTGTGGAAGCAAGCCGTCCTCTCGTGAGAGATGGTGAGGACAGCTAGATCCATACGCAAGTTAGAAAAATAGCCATATTCTCAGTACAACGTAATGATAACATTGAGTCCCGATAATTTCTTAAAACTACGCTTTTTACTACTTAACTCTTTCCCAAGTAAGTTAGGAATAGAAGTGAGAAAGAGCACTTAAATACAGGCAGAGGATTTTAGACTTCCTACAGTAATTCCTTGATCATCAACACATTTGTCTTTAAAATTGACCTGGAAGTCAGGCAAAGGTTTAGTTCTCAGAAAAAGATGGCCAGGAATGGGGTTCTACATTGCCAAATGACTTCTGAATTGGTGAATTCCTAAAAACCAGGACAGAGCTTTCTACAAATTATGCTGAAGTTGTTTTTTGCCTCCAGTGTACTGGTTTCGTTATTACAGCATCTATTCCGGAAGCTGGGTTTCCCCCATCCTCACACCCACTCCCTCTCAGGATGAGGGCAGATTTGGAACAAGAACCAGGAGAGAACTGAGCTGCTATGCGAAGGGGTAGATTTTTTAAACATGAAGAGTGAAGAGGATTAAAAAAAAAAATTCCTGTCTCTGCATAATGTACCCACCTAAATTTCTTTTTTGGATTCTTTTTCCTTATTTAAACTTGTCATTTGAGCAGCTGAAGAAAAAATATGGGCCCAGGATCTCCCTCTTAGTGAGAGAAGGACCTCCTCCTCCCCAACAACATTCTCGCCAAAACAAATCAATTAAAACAGTCTCCAATCAAAAGTCAAGAAGAAATCAGAGGGGAGATGAAAGGAAAGATCCACTGATTAGGTATGCATGACTTGGGGGTTTTTCCTTCCTACACACACACACACACACACACACACACACACACACACACACACACGGTCCCCTGGGTAGCCTCAAGCAGTTGGGCTGAATTTACAGATCCTGGCCATGGCCACATTCTCTGTGACCAAGACTGACTAGTATCTCCCACTGCCATCAGACAGCTCTGCGGTGGCAGACAAGAGTGTCATCTGTAACTAAGCCGGGTGTGTGCCCTGTGAGTCTGAGCTGGGCAGATCTCCCTCTGCAACTCAGAAACGCCTCAGGGGAAACAGCAACCCTATGAGGACTCCGGAGTAGGCAGCTGTTACCATGCCTCCATCCCGAATCCTTAGTTCAGCTCCTGTCCTACACAAACAGAGCCCTTTCTCGAGATGTGACCATTGGGAAGCAAGAGCCAAGATGCTAATCACCTAGATTTTGAAACTCCAAACCTTTTTTGGTTTTGGTTTTTGTATGATTACAGGAAAGAATCTTTATAAACTCAGACGTAAATGGAATGTGGCTTTTCAATATTCTAGGAAACAAATTAATTTTTACTGTAATATTTCGTCTCAATGAACAAATCAGAAATTCAGCCTCAGACATTCTGGAAAGATCTAAGAGTCTCCCACACCAAACTGGACCTGGGTTCCAAAGCTCACACAGTGACGGTGTGGGGGCTTAGTCTTCAGTCATCTGTTCACTCCACCTACCATCAAGGTACCCACTGTCCCAGATCCAGTGGCTCTCTGACGCATGCCAGAACATACATGGGTCACAGGAATCTCTGCATTTTGCAGAGCTGAGCTCTGAGGTGCCTGTGATCTAAAGTAAAACAAAACAAAACAAAACAAAAATAGGCAGACAAAAAAAATAGGACTTCCAGGTAAATTTGAATTTCAGATAAACAACACATAATTTTTTTTAGTGTATGTATGATCTGTGTGGTTTTAGGACATACTTATACCAAAAAAATTATTCACTGTCTATGTGACTTTCAAATATAATTGGATATCCTATATTTTATCTGGCAACCCTACTATGATCCCGCCCTGCCAATATTCCTCTCTGAGATCTCACTGCCTCCCTAGGACATCTCCAGTAAATAAGACCTGGGTCACTGTTGCTCAGGGATTATGAACTTCTTCTAATACTAGACCAGGGGAATTTTTTCTTCTGGGGAATTATTGTTCTCATTGGGATTAAATTTTCTGAAACAAAGACAAGAACATTCTGTAGATGGTTCTGCTTTCCACCTGTCACATACCTCCCTGAGGCAATGAATTACAGGCTACTATCTTGAAATGAAAATGGGGGAGAGGATTAAGGTCTCAAATGGTTTATCTGCACATCTTTTTTTTTCTTTTAGTTTTCTCTCTCCACACCTCCCTCTTCCCTTTATCTCTGCTTTCTTTTTGCAATATCAAAAGACACTGTTCGAAAAATGCATTTTTATTTAGGTTAAGAGATTGGACAATTCTTACACTGTAAAAGAGATTTATTAAAGCACAATAAGACTTTTGGAATCCCAGAAAGTTCAGGTACCTTAAAGCACAAATACAAAGGAGTAGGTAGGCTCACATCTCCCAAAAATCTTTTTTTCTAAATTTACATTTCAAGACCATAGACTTTTTTCAGTAGAAGTATGATCCCATTGTAACTCAAAAGAGAAGTTACTAAGAACATGCATTCCTGCCTGACAGCTACATATACGTATTTTTATAATATTTTTAATTTGCTTTATATGCATTTAATTGTTGATTAGATTATTTCAAGAAATTCTGGAATACATACTAAGGAATGAATGAATGAGATGACTGCATAAAAATGTTTGTAAAAAGATGTTCCTTGCAGCGTTACTTATGAAAAGAGAGGACCAATTTAAGTGTCTTTCAATCAAATATTGATTAAATAAATTGTGCTATAATTACCTACTATGGCTATTAAGCCTGATATTTTATCCTTCATTATATCAGAGTCCCTAAAGTAAGGAAAATAAGTTAAAAGATATCAGGAGTGGAAAAGAAGATATAAAACTGTAATTTTTCAATAAAAACATAGGTATATATAATAAAATTCAAAACAATCTACAGTTTAATTATTTGAATTAATAAACTAAGTTTGACAAGGTTGGCAGATATAAGGGCAATATGTAAAAATCAGTTGTATTTTATATCAATATAAGTAGTTTGAAAATGAATTTTTTCTTAATTTACAGCAGCATCAGAAAAAAGGAGGAAAAAGATTTTCAAGGACTCTACACAGAAAACAGTAAGATACTATTTATTAAACTAGCCAAGATAATCTTGAAAAACGGAATGTCCCTAATATCAACACTCAGCATAAAACTGCAGTAAATAAGATGCTGTGGTATTGGCTCATGGATTAACAAAGAGACAACTGGAACAGAATAGAGTTCAAAATGAGACCCCTGCATACGGTCATTTGATCTATGACAAAGGTGGCACGGCAGCAACCTTTGTGGGAATAGGACAATCTTTTCAATAAGTGGTGCTGAGTCAACTGGTTTACTCAGATCCACCTTCAGGATCACAGCACTCATTCCCTGGTTACTGGGAAAGTTGGCTGCTGATGGCTCACAGCTCTATCTGTCTCTCAGGGAATTTCCCTTAGTCAAAGAAAGCTGCTTTATCCAAGATTATACTCTCTCCCAGAGGGTATCCCACATGCAATGACTGGTGGATGCAAAGGTCTAACGTCCCGGTCCTTTCTTAGATGGGTCTCTGAAGGATCATTCCTATTCAAGAGCTCCCCTTGGGGATAGTTTAGGTCTCTAACGCAACTGTATCACCACAGCTTAACAACTCCCTCCACCCAACTCTGTTTCCTCTGCTCCCACTCAGGTTATATCTGAAAGTTTTATCCCAGTAAAACTCCTGCACACAAATCTCAATGCCCCAGATTCAATATCCAGGCAACCTGACCTGGAACACACCTGAAAAAATTAACCTTGACCCTACCTCATACTTTACATGAAATCAGTTCCAGGTGAGAGTATAACTAAATGTGAGTAGTAAAACATAAAATTTCTAAGAGAATTTCTAACATAACAAAGCCTCCAAAAAGCACTAAATATAAGGAAAAAGACTGATAAATTAGACTACATTAAAATTAAGACCTTCTGTTTATCAAAGGATACCATTAAGAGTAAAAAAGCAAGCCACAGAGTAGAAGATACACACAATACCTATAATCTACAAAGAGTTTGTATATGAAATACATAAAAAAAGACCAAAAAACCAACAGCAGACAGACAGCCCAATAGAAAAAAGGGAAAGAGACTTGAACAGGTACTTTCTCCCAAAAAAGATATCAAAACGGCCAGCAAACATATGACAGGAAATTCAAACTTATTAGTACTCAGGACAATGCAAATTAAAATCACAATAAAATACTCACCTCAAACCCACTGAAATGGCAAAACTGAGAGTACCAAGTGTTGGTGAGGATATAGAGCACCTGGAATTGTCAGACACAGCTTGAGGAAATTTGTATGATGTAATCTAATAAAACTGAGCATGTGCTATATATCACTTTTAGTAATATCCCCAACAGAAATGATACCGGAACTCTGGCACATAAATGTCCATAACAGTATTATTCATAATAACAAAAAAATTAGAATAGTCCAAATGCCTGTTAATTTTTATAGACAACAAAGAAAAAAAGAAAGCAGAGAAAATATAGTCGAAATAAATGAGGAGTAATATGGAAATGGCTGAAAAGCAATGAGATTATGCTGATGCAGAGCATTTAGAAATTGGGACAGTCTTGAGTAAGAGAATTGTAGGAGGAAATAAATTTAAAATTTTAGAAACAGTGTCTCAGACCGTTAAGGAATAATTAGTACTTGATTTATTTGTAGAAATTCATACAATTCCTTTCCTCTAACTCGAGTATTACACACACACAGCTTATAAATAGAAATGAGCAGAACACAAATAAGGTAGTACATCCCTTTAGGGAGGAGCTCCCTGTCAGCTCTCTGCTCCTCTCAGTTGTCTGATGTAGTAGCAGCATACTATATACACTGCTGGTACTACTACCACCAGCGGGAGCAAGCAGCTTTCCTGGGTGCAGGCCTATGACAGTTAATTGTATATGGCAACTTGGCTGGGCCATGGTGTCCAGATATTTGGCCGAACGTTGTTTGGGTTATTTCTGTGAGGGTGTTCTTTGGATGAGATTAATATTTAAATTGATCCACTCTGAGTAAATCAGATTGCCCTTCATAAGATGGGTAGGCTACATCCCAGCACTTGAAGGTCTTAATAGAACAAAGACTGACCTCTCTGGAGAAAGAAGGAATTCTGTCAGCAGACTCCCTCTAGAGTCAATCTACAACTCCTCCTTGAGTCTCCAGCCTGCTGGCCTATTCCATCAGATTTTGGACTCATCAAACCTCTATGATTATGTGAGCAAATGCCTTAAAACAAATCTCTCGGGGCACCTGGGTGGTTCAGTCAGTTAAGCGTCTGCCTTCAGCTTGGGTCATGATCCCCGGGTCCTGGGATCGAGCCCCACATCCGGCTCCCTGCTCAGCGGAGAGTCTGCTTCTCCCTCTGGCCCTCCCTTGCTCATGCTCTCTCTCCCTTTCTCTCTCAAATAAATAAAAAAAATCCTTAAAAAAATAAAAATTTAATAAATAAATAAATAAATAAAACAAATCTTTCTTTCTGCCTTTCTCTCTCTTCTCATAAAACTTTGTATATAAAACTTTGTATATATTTACATATAAAAATATATATTTATATATAGAAATATGTATATATGATATATACACACACACTAGCTCTTGGTTCTGTTCTTCTGATAAAGCCTAATACAAGGTCTAATACTGGGAAAAATCAATTCCCTCACCTGGGTGAGCCTGGCATGAATATTACTGGCTTCACTGGATCCCTAGCCCTAACGGCTGCCTGCCTGCTCTGTAGGTTCATCTGTTCTTTCTGAAACTCAGTCTTGAACACACCCTCTCCTTCCAGTCTCTCCAACTCCACCATCTCTTTTGTGTCTTTACAGGACCAAACTGAAGACTACCTGCATTTTTTGCAAGAGTTTTGTATCTGTGCCAAGTTCTGATGCCCTGCTGTGCTTTTGTGTCTGCTCTGACATCCAGCTGTCCTCTGAGCAAGCTTGTCTCATCTTGAGTGTCCCCTGACACTCCAGTTTCTTCAGGATCCTTGTCATTCCTTGGGTTTTTATTCAACAGTTTGAAACTCTCTAAAAACTAAACCCTTCTCTTTAATATCTAAAGCATCTCAGATTTCACTTTTGTTATTGTTATTGTTGTTTTATTTTGTTGTTGTTAATAGAACCACATTCCCCAAGGTCAGTCTCACTCAGCTCTGCTAGTAAACAAGACTGATATCCTAATGTTACAGTTTCTTCCCACTGGCTAGGTCTAAGAAATCCTTTTGGTCATTAGGTTGATCCACTACCTGATCATTCTCTGGCTCAGAATCACCCAAAGCCTTATAAAAACATAGTCTGTGGTTCCCACTCCCCAATTTTTTGATTCATTAGGTCTGGGGTGGGGCCTGGGAACTTGAATCCTAACAAGTTCTCAGGGGAGGCTTAATGATGCTGTGGAACCTGGAACCACACATTGGGAACCACAGCTCTAGCTCTGGTTCCTGAATTGCAGCCTCCTGTGCCTGTTGATTCCCTTTAGTTCCTAAATCTTTTATAAATATCATCGCTGCTGGTCTAGGGTAAAACTCAGAGTGGGGAAATGGGAACTCTATATAGCCTTCCTCTGTAGGGACAGGCCAAAGATAGATGGAATTCAATTCAACATCACAACCTTTCTTTTTTACTTTCTTTTTTTTTTTTTCTTTTGAGTGACTGATGTGTTATAAAGTACTGGTGGGGAGGGGTTAGAAACATCAGTTTCTTTCTTAAGAAACTTAAAATCTAAAAAGCGGAAAGCCCAGGACATTACTGATACCCCAAGCATATTCCCCAGGCTCACCCTAGAAGTCAAGGCCAAGACTCACCCTCAGGGTTATACAAGTGCAGGGGCAACAAATTCACAATCCTGAGGGAATGCCTCCTCAAATTTTGCACTCTAGGGACTTCACTTGCCTCCTCTAGTCTCAGCCCTGCCAAAGGTCACAACAGAGAGTTCCAGTACCCCTGATGGATTCCAACCTTTCCCTGAATAAGTATATTTTCTACCAGAGAAATCTGCTTGGCCTGCATGCCAGGTGGGCCTGAGCTGTACATACAATGCTCAACCACATATAAAGCTGGTAATGGAGCCAGAAGCTCATGAAATCAGCATGCAAAATTTATAGAGTAAGAAAAACAGAAGGACTACGGCTAATATCTGAGGCAGGCAAATATTTAAGAGATGGGATTTAAAAGGAGCGACTTGCAAGTTGTTGTGAAATGGGTGAGTGGAAAGAACCAATATAGTTTGAGATCTGCTTCAATGTTTGAATGAAGTGTGCAAGATACAGGATTTGCCTTCAAGAAGCTTCCAAGTTAATAGGGGAAATAGGATCCTCATTTGAAAAAAATAAATATTCTGGTATGAAGCACCAAATTAGTGTTGAGGACAGAATGTAACAAGAAGAATAAGCTAAAACTTGCCCTAACTTGAGCAATACAATCCTTATCTTTCCATGTAAAAAATGGTGAGAATGATATTGATTGCATAGGGCTTTTATGAAAATTTAGTAGGATGATTAAAGTTCTAAGTACAGTTGCTGGCTTATAGTAACCACTAAGTACATTGGTATTTTTTATTGTAATTCCTGTTGTGATGCTGTTGTTGCTGATGATGTGTGAAGTTTAGGAGTTTAGGAGACATGAGGGAGATGGGAGGTGCATTGGGGATGATGGATTATGAGGAGCTGGAATGGTCAGGATGTAGAGCAGGATTCACCTACATCCTGGGGCAAGATGCCTGAGCAAGGAGAAGGTCAGTAGTTGCTAAAGTATGGGGGTGAGTCGGAAGATCGATTTGTTTAGACTGTGTGCAGTTTGAGGAGAGAGGCATGAGAGTGGCCAAATTGGAATCTTAGAATAAGAAGTTTGGGCTTTTCCCTAGAACTTCTGAGGATTATGACCAAAAAATCATATAAATGAAAAGAATCTTTTGGTGAAATTAATTTATAAGTCTAAAATGGTAATAGGAAAAATGATGTCAGGTAGTTTGGTATCTTTTCTTTTTAAAGATTTATTTATTTTAGAAAGAGAGAGAGAGCATGGGGAGGGGCAAAGGGAGAGGGTAAGAGAGAATCTCAAACAGACTCCCCATTGAGTGCAGAGCCCAACACGGGGCTCGATCTCACGACCCTGAAATCATGACCTGAGCTGAGATCAGTGTTGGATGCCTAACTGACTGAGCTACCCAGGCACCCCAGGTAGTTCAGTATCTTAAATATGAGATGATGCTAGGTTAGTAGTAAAAAAGGAAAGGAAGGAGAATATTCAAGCTACAGCTGACCCTTGAACAATGTGAGGATTAGGGGTACTGACCCCCACATAGTCAAAAGTCCACATATAACTTTTGATTCCCCCAAAACTTAACTAATAGCCTACTGCTGACTTGAAGTTTTACCAATAACAAACAGTTGATTAACACATATTTTTATGTTATATGTATTACTGCATTCTTACAATAAAGTAGAGAAAATGTTATTAAGAAAATCATAAGAAAGAAAAAATACATTTATGTGCTGTGCTATATTTAGCAAAAAAATCCTTTTATAAGTGGACCTGTGCAGTTCAAACTTGTGTTGTTCAACACCTATATATGCAAAAGAGGAGATCAAATTCAAGAGAAGAAGATGTATTAGGTTTGGGTATGAAGGCATGGATGGGAGTGGTGGCTGCCTTCTCACTGAGTTCTCATATGATCTTTCCCCTGTCACGTACAGGAAAAAAGAGATGTCTGGGGTCTCTTCCTCTTCTTACAGGGACAACAGCCCTATCAGTTTAGGATCCCACCCTTATGACATCATGTAACCCTAATTACTTCCCTAAAGTCCCTATCTCCAAATAAAATCACACTGAGGGGTTAGGGCTTAAAATATGACTTTGGGTGGATGGGGGACACAATTCAATCCATAACAGTGGTATGAAGTATGAAGTTGAGCTAATCAAGGAGTAGATAATTTTGGAGTTAGACGTGGATGGTTGGTTAATCTACAGCACTATCCAGTGAAACATTCAGTACTGATGAAAATGTTCCGTATCAGCATCGTCCATCATGGTAGCCACTGGTGACAAACGGCCACTGAGCATTTTAATTTGGCTAATGAGACTGATGAAATGAATTTTTAATTACACATACTTTTAATTAAATTTAAATTTAAACTGTATTGGATAGCACAAGTTACAACTACAGGAACGTTTGGCAGAGAAGAGTCCTGTCAATAATTCGATATGTAAGGCTCCTCCTAGGCCTTAAAGACTTGCACTGTAGATCCTCAGTTAGGGCTTAAATAGTTTCATGGCAACAGTAATGCAATTAGAGATGTTTAAAAGGCAGCTGAAGATCTGCAGCTGTTTGTCAAGCCCTGAGATCGAGGCTTTGGAGACATCCCATGGATGTTATGGTTGCAGCCATAAAAGTGGGGGGAAAAAATCGAGAGAGGGAAGAGAATGGGACTCCATGTCGTGCCTTGATAATACACATATATAGAAGGAAAATAAAAACAAACCAGAAAAAGAACTAGATTTTCATCTGCCAAATTTATGTCAATGATTAGTTAGCCCCAGACTGCCACAACTTTGATATATTCAATCTTCACCTCCAAGAAGGGGTCACAATAATAAGAGTGGGAGCTGTTGCTACTTTCACATTCCATCCCCACCATGTATTAGCTGGGCGGCCAGAGCAAGGCACTGAACCCTTTCGTGCTTCAGTTTCCTACTTTGTAAAATATGGGTAATACCAAGACCTCCTTTCATAGTCAACTGAGAGGATCAGGTGAGATGGTACGGAAAGTTCTAGCAAAGCCCTGGTACATCATACATGTTCTTTAAATTTTATATAAAAAATAAAACCTCTCTTATCCACAGTCTCATTCCTCTTCCTGTGTCCCCTATCTGAGCTAACAGCATTGCCCTTCATCTTAGTCAGTCTTTCTGGAAACCTGAATCACCTTTTATTCCTTCTTCTTCCTCATTCCCCACACCTGGTAATTCATCAAGGGCCAGTGATTCTAACTGCACAATATCTTTCAGATAAAGCCCCCTCACTCTGTGACCTCTACCTCTGCTCTCACTCAGATCCTCAGCACCTTCCCTGGGACCACAGTCATGTTGCACTGTCTGTCCAAAGCATCTCCACTTCCAGTGTGTTTGCTACACCCACCCATTCTCTCCACGGTCTCTAGGGTGGTATTTGTAAGCCCTGGGTCATTTTGCATCCTTCCCCTGACAGTTTCTTTGTACAGACAGGATTAAGTTGATGTTCCTAAGCATGGCATTCAAGCCCCTTTGCAACCTGCCCCCAACCTACCTCTCCATTTAGAGTAAAAGCATTTCACCTTTTACTCTGAACCAAGAATACATAGATATGAGTCAATACTTTTTTTAAAAATTCAAATAAATAATTGTCTTGTGACTGTGTGTAGACCTAGGAGGAAGAAGCTGCATTTTTTTATTTGACTCCTGCTGGGGCGGCAGGGAGGATACAAAATTCCTCATTAAACCTCGCAGGGAGATTCCTCCCCAGTGCCTCCTGTAACCAGAGGGATCATGTGTCCTCGTTTGCCAGGACAATCCTTGTTTATAGCTATTGATCCTATAGAATTTTTTTTTCATAGATGTTTCTTTATTGTTAAGCTGCAACATACATGGTTTAATACAACAAAAAAAACATTTAATCAAGTGAAAAATAATAAACTGAACAATAAACAAATAAACACTCAAAACAAAATATTTTCCATTGGAAACATGTTAAGATGAATATGGGATTTCATTACCATCTTACTGCAATTTTCTTATGTGTTACTAGCCTACATACCCCATGTTTTCTGTAATCATGCAGGTGTGAATGGGAGTCTGAATGATTAAATACATGAAAAGTCCGTTTACTGCAGAGAATCATTTCACAAGGCAGCCAAACTGGGTTTAGAGAACAAAATTATTCAAGAAATTCTCCACGTATTTAGGTTCATTTTAGAATCCATGAACCTTAAGCTGTTCCTCCTTGACAATGCCAACCTCCAAGAGAAATTGGCAAATGTTTTTTCTTTGGTCACCTTGAAGCTGAATAACCTCTCCGTATTCAGGATGTTCAATCACAGTACCATTACAGGCGAATTTCTTTTTGAAAGCTTTCACAAGTTTCTTTTTGTCATAATCATCTGCAATGCCCTGGACAGTAGTCAGTGTCTTTCTGCCGTTCCGTTGCTGGATTCTTATATGAATGTAATCCTCAGTCCCTGCTGGGAGTAAGTCGTCACCCTTAGTTGCATCAGCAAAGGGGTCGAAAGATCGGAGGTTCTGGATAGTGGACATGCGATACTAGTGTGAGGCCGGTGAGGGGATAAAATTCCTGCGGGGCCCGCCCGGATCGCCGTGTCTGGAGGCTGCAGTGGCGAGAAAATGTAAATAAATAAGGAGACGCTTCGCCCTGGGGCTGGGATTCGGCTGGAGTAATCCTATATAATTTTTAAAAGTTCCCCCATTTCATTCTCAAAAGTGCCCTTGTTAGGGCAGGAAATTATGTGCTCACCTAGAACTCACCTTGCCAAAATAAGTCAGTCTGAAGAGATGAAGGGTAGGAACAGAATGACCACCCTCCTGCCCATCTTATTAGGTGGCTGATTCTTCCTGCCCATCTTATTAGGTGGCTGGCTTTGGAGTCACTCTTCCCTTCAGTCAGCATCTCCTACTTCGTTTTAGAACCCTTTCAGGGCTGCTTAGTTTTTGTGGAAGCATCTTTTCCAAGGTGTTGCTTCACACTTCCTCAAACGCTTTATTAAAAATCACCTCATGGCCCTGTTCTCCGAACCTAGTTGATGAGAAAAACTAATAGCTAAAAAGTGGCTAGATGTGCTACCTTCCCAGAGAGAATTTATGAATTTTAAAAGGACCTTAAGAGCCCTGACCAAAGGAATGACTAATGGAGGGATTTTAGGAGAACTGTGTAGGTGTTAGCAGTGTCATTAAAGTGATGCATCAGAGGCCAGGGGTGGCATGAGGGACGAGGGATGACGTGGGCCATTGCTCACACCCCTGATCAACAGAATGAGGGGGAAAGAGATGGGAGGGGGCGGTGGACATAAGTAACGAATGATCCTGGAAACCAAAAGAAATGTGAAAATTAAGGAAAGGAACAACTCAGGGAAATTACAACTAGGAACTCTCTGGGCATGTATTTGGAAACTGAACATGAGCAAGAAATTGTCAGAAGTAGAAAATAACACAAAGAACCAGCAGTATTCCAGCCAAACCAACTAAAAGATGCCTTCTTCATAGAAGCCTTCCCTGACACCTGGCCCAAGTCAGGTTCCTCTGTTACGTGCTCTCCAGGACTAGTTTCCTCTTCCTTCAGAGCAACACCTCAATTTGTAGTAATTCACATGTTCATTTAGTGTAACTATCAATGCCCATCATTCCCACTTGAAGGTAAGCTATACCAGCGCTCAGACCATATTTCTTTTTGTTCTCTATCCTTCCTTCATAGCTAGCAAGGGTCTGACACATATTTTGTATTTAATAAATAGTTGTTGAATGAATATTTGTATTTAAATATAAATAAGTGTATATAAATAAATGAGCATCAAGATTCATCCTAACTTGATCTTTTAGAAATCTTCCTGATTAAATAATGCTCAAAGTTGATAAAAACCAGTATGGACCTATCAGGTCTGTTATGGTCTGGAGTCAAATGACCTTCACCCCAAGAGCAAACATACCTTCTATTCAACACACATTTATTCATCACTTATTATATAGTTTAGAGGTTGAGATCACAGTCCTTAGGGTGAATGGCCTGGTCATATACTCGCTTATGTGACCATTGGGAAGTTAATTAACAATTCTGTGCCTTAATTTATTTATAAGATAACAGGAATTTTAATAGTACATATCTCAAGAGATTGTTGGGAAAATAAAGTTACTACAAACAAACCACAGAGCCTGGCACATAGGCACAGCATATAGGATAAATAAAGGTTAGTTATTATCATTATTACTGTCAATTTTTGTATCTGAAAGCCCTGGTACCATAGGCTATGGAGGATGCAGTGATAAATCAGGCATGATATTATCCAGCAAGAGCTTGTAGTTAAGGAGATAAGATAAAGAATATAACAGAGGAATGAACACAGATGAAACAAGAGTGCTAAGAGAATTCGAAGGAGGGAGTAAGGTGCATCCAGGGCATCAGATCAAAGACAATCTCTGATGCTGTTTAAACAGAAAACTCTATCTTGTTTACATTTTAATGATCTCAGATAGATGTTGTTAACCAAGTTAGATAAACTCTCCACCAACCTGGTTAGTCACTCTAGCTCATTTGGGATGAAGTCACAGCAAAAGACAACTACAGCTTCGTGCACATTTTGAAGGGATTCACACAAAGACATCTCTGTGCAAGTTTTCCCAAAGACCAGCTGGCCAACGAATATAAACATCAGAGTCAGAACACATTTCCAGCTAGCCAACCAAGGTTCACTCTTCTGCAGAAAATACTCTTCTTGTTTTTGCAAAGTGTCTTGAACAAGGAGTCTTCCCTGAACCCTTGTTATTCTGCTATTCAGCCTGATAGAAATGAGTGACCACTCCTCCTCTTGCTTAGTAACAGCAGTTCTCTGCCAAGATAAGGTCACACAAGAGGAGATAATTATTACCTAATAAACCGCTTGTCCAACTCAATATTAATCATGAATGAGTTATTATGTGAACTGCTTAGAGAACTATCACCTTCTACACACAGTGGAAGTCCTTGTATACATTTTCTCTTTCAGCATAACAATCATCAACGATCAGCAAAGGGCCATTTCCATGAAATATTGCTTGAAAACAGATAGCCCCACTAAACCCTTCTATGAATACTCCCCACTACCACCATCACCCTCACCCCACCCCTCACACTAGAAAGGCCTATTTATCATTCTAGACAGGCCTCCTTATCAGCTTCTTCATAAGTTCTCTGTGCCTCAGTCTTCAAAGTAAAATGGCAGAGCTGGTGGACAGAAAACAAAGTTAGTCAAATCCAAACACATCTTTAAATAGATCTAACCCATAGTATCTCAAATAAAGGAAAACAAGCAATCTTTGAGATCAACATGATTAACTGATTAACCACATTAAAAGATGGAATACTTTTCCATAGTTCTAAGGCTAAGCAGAAGGCAAATTTTAAAAAACTGAGAATTCTTAGCTAAGGACTAAATAATTCCTATTCATTCAATGAACGGAGATAGACAAGAAACAAAACAAAACAAAACAAAAACAAATAACAGAGCATTTAGGGGCGCCTGGGTGGCTCAGTTGGTTAAGCGACTGCCTTCAGCTTGGGTCATGATCCTGGAGTCCCGGGATCGAGTCCCACATCGGGCTCCCTGCTCAGCGGGGAGTCTGCTTCTCCCTCTGACCCTCTTCCCTCTCGTGCTCTCTATCTCATTCTCTCTGTCTCAAATAAATAAATAAAATCTTTAAAAAAAAATAACAGAGCATTTACAGATTTTCTAAGTGTTATAAAGGAAATAAATGGGATAGAATAAAAAGAATAACCTGGAAAGGACAGGAAGACAAAGGGAAAGGAGAAGTAGAAAGGACGGAGTCGACAAAGCCTCTGAAGGAACATGATGTTTGAGCTGAAACCTGAAAGGTGAGGTTGAACCAGCCATGCAGAGTCATCTCTACAGAGGGAACAAGTGTAAACTCTCAGAGATGGACAAGAGTTTAGTGTGTTAAAAATAAGTAAAGGGATAGAGGTGTTAGTTAATGCCACAGGGGTAATTATTCAGCAATATATAAATGTATAAAGTCAGCATGTTGTACCTTAAATTTACACGTTATATACCAATTATGTTTCAATAAAGCTGGGGAAAAAATAGAGACAGGAAGCCATAACGGGTGGAGTAGAGTGGAATGGGGAGGTTGGAGTGCTAAGAGATAAAATTGGAAAGGTAAGCTAGATCCAGTTTGGATTTTATTTTAAAAGCTGATGGGAAAATGAAGGGGGGGAAATTGGAGGGGGAGACGAACCATGAGAGACTATGGACTCTGAGAAACAAACTGAGGGTTCTAGAGGGGAAGGGGGTGGGGGGATGGGTTAGCCTGGTGATGGGTATTAAAGAGGGCATGTACTGCACGGAGCACTGGGTGTTATATGCAAACAATGAATCATGGAACACTACAAAAAAAACTAATGATGTAATGTATGGTGATTAACATAACATAATAAAAAAAAAGCTAATGGAACACCAGATACAAAAATTAATTCAAAATGGATCAGATAAAAGACTTATGCATAGGAACTAAAACTATAAAACTCTTAGGAAAAAAAACATTGGAAAAAAGCTCCATGACATTGGATTTGGCAATGATTTCTTGGATATGACACCAAAAGCACAAGCAACAACAACAACAAAAATAGATAAATTAGACTTCAGCAAAATCGAGAAATTTTGTGCATCAAATGACACTATGAAGAGAGTAAAAAGGAACTCTGTAGACTGGGAAAAAATATTTGCAAATCATATACTTGATAAGAGATTAATATCTAGAATATATCAAGAACTTCTACAACTCAATGACAAAAAAACATACAGTCCAAATCAAAAACGGTCAAAGCACTTGAATAGACATTTCTCCAAAGAAGATATATAAATGGCCAACAAGCACATGAAAAGATGTTCAAAATCATCAATCATTATGAAATTTCAAATGGAAACTACAATGAGATACCACTTTACATTTATTAGGATGGCTATTATTTTACAAAGAAAAGGAAAGGAAAGAACAAGTCTTGGCAAGAATTTGAAGAAATTGGAACCCATGAACATTGCTGGTGCAAATGTAAAATGGTGTAGCCACGGTGGAAAACTGTATGGTGGTTCCTCAAAAAAATTAGACACGGAATTACCATATGATCCAGCATCCCACTTCTAGGTATATACCCAAAAGAATTGAAAGCAAGGACTTGAATAGGTATTTGTACACTAATATTCTAACAGTATCATTCACAATAGCCACACTGTGGGAACAGTCCAAATGTCCAACAGAAACATGGATGAACAAAATGTGTTATAAACATATAAGGAATATTATTCAGCTTTAAAAAAAATGAAATTCTGATATAGGATACAACATGGATGAACCTGGAAATCTTATACTGACTGTAATAAACCAGACACAAATATTGTATGATTTTATTTTTTGAGGTATTTAGAATAATCAAATTCATAGGCACAGAAAGTAGAACAGTGATTATCAGGGGCTGGGTGGAGGGGAGAATTTGGATTTATTATTAAATACGTACAGAGTTTCAGTCTGGGATTATGAAAAGTTCTGGAGATGATGGTTGATGGATGGATGATGATGGTTACACACTAATGTGAATGCACTTAATACCACTGAATTGTACACTTAAAAATGGTTAAAATGGTAAATTTTGTGATATATATATTTTACTAAAACTAAAAAAAAACTCTTGGAAGGTATTGAAGAGTATTAAGGAGTAATTCTCATGATCTGACTATATTTTTAGAAGCCATTCTGTCTGTTTTATGAATCACAGAATTTTTCCCCCATTGGTTTTATTTTTTTTTTAATTAATTAATTTTTTTATTATGTTAATCACCATACATTACATCATTAGTTTGTGATGTAGCGTTCCATGATTCATTGCTTGCGTATAACACCCAGTGCTCCATGCAGTATGTGCCCTCTTTAAAACCCACCACCAGGCTAACCCATCCCCCCACCCCCCTCCCCTCTAGAACTCTGTTTGTTTCTTGGAGTTCATAGTCTCTCATAGTTCGTCTCCCCCACCGATTTTCCCCCCTTCATTCTTCCCTTCCTGCTATCTTCTTCTTTTTCTTTTTTCTTAAAATGTGTTGCGTTATTTGTTTCAGAAGTACAGATCTGTGATTCAACAGTCTTGCACAATTCACAGCGCTCACCATAGCACATACCCTTCCCAATGTCTATCACCCAGCCACCCCATCCCTCCCACCCCCACCACTCCAGCAACCCTCACTTTGTTTCCTGAGATTAAGAATTCTTCATATCAGTGAGGTCATATGATACATGATGAATGACAGACTTTTAAAGGGTGGAGTAACAAGATAGAAACAGATGTAGGACATGAAGGGTTAGTGACAGTGGCAAAGAATTCTGAAGATAGAACCATGAAGTTAAATGATGAGCTAGATATGGGGTGTAAGAAAAAGGCTAAATCAAGAATGACACCCAAGTTCTTGGCTTGAGCAACTGAGTGGTACCATTAATAATATGCTGGAAACTTCAGAAAGTACATGTTTAGAATGAGGTGAAGTCAAGAGTGTTGTTTTCACATGTTAATTTCAAGACGCTTATTTTGTCATCAAAATGGAGCTGTTGAGTAGGAAGTTAAATATAAGACTCTGAGGCTAAGAGAAGCCAACACTGTCCTATCTCAGTGACCATGTTGATGATATTTAAAGCCATGGTACTGGATAAAACCAGAGAGAGAGACACTGAGAGAGACACAGAGAAAGAGATGAAGGAGCAGGAGAGAAGACAGATGAGAGAAAAAGAAAGTAGAGAAAGAACAGATCCAAGGAATGAGTTCTGGTCGACTTGGACATTAAGAATTTCAGTGAAAGAGGGGTGCCTTGGCGTCTCACTCAGGTAAGCCTCTGACTCTTGATTTCGGCTCAAGTCAGGATCTCAGGGTCATGGGATCGAGCTCTACATCAAGGCTCTGCACTCAGCAGGGAGTCTGCTTGAGATTCTCTCTCTCCCTCTGCCCCTCCCCCCACTCATGCATGGGCACGCTCTCTCTCTCTCAAATAAATAAATAAATCTTTAAAAAAAAAACACTTCACTGAAAGAGGCAAAGAAGTCTGAGATTGAGCGTTCAGGAGGCTTGCAAGAGGGGAAGTGGACAGCAGTTGGTATCACAGACCCAAAAGAAGAACATGCTTCAAGTGGGAAGGAATTGTCCATTTTCCTGGGAAGGGAAAGCAGAAATGGTCCTTAGCCCTGTACGACCCACTCTTCTCCAATCCATGGACCTCATCTTCTACCAGTCCTCTCACGCTAGGCTCCAGTCTCCTTCCTCTTCCTAAATCAAGCCACATTTTTTTCCATCTCAGAGTCTTTATATTTGCTATCCCATTTTCCAGGTTGTTCTTATAAATCTTAATACGGCTTTCCCTTATCATTCAAATCCCTGCTTAAATAGCATTTCTTCAAAGAGGCTTTTATTGACTCACTAGGATAACTCCATCCCACTCCATTTTCCCCAAGTCCCTGTCTGGCTCTTCACTCCAATATATTTTCCTCATAGTACATAATCACTCTCTGAAAGTATACTGTTTGTCTGTTTGTTTTATTTGATTATCTGTATCCACTGTCACCCCTCTAATATACAAGGAAGAAACTTGATCTATCTTTTTGTCCTTGTATCTGTAGAACCCAGCTGTAGTGAATGTTCAACAAGTATCTGTTCCATGAATGAGCAAATGTGCGCAAGTAGAGGGAGATGTAAGGATTTACTGGTGAAAATGCAAAGGAGGTCCACTCTTTTCTTGGTCACTTTTGACCCAAGGTTATTGACTGGGAATTAGTTGTAAGAGAGGTATGATACAGGAAAGGAAGCTTAGGAGACTGGAAAAGTAGAATTGTTCAGAATTGTTAAGCGACCAATTGAGTTTTGTGGTTACAAATTCAAAGTGAATTTATTCAATAAATGACTGCCTACTCTGGGCCAGACCCTGTGTCAGTTGCTTGTGACTTAACAGGGAAAGAGTTTGGCCAAGACAGTTTACTTTATATCCCAAAGTTGACAGTGTTGTGGGGAGTGTCCTTTTCCCCCAGCTTCTAGAAGATGTGCTAATGGTAGTGACAGGAGTTGAATTTACTTGAATTCAACTCTCATTTTCTGAGCACCTACTTGGTGCAAAAACATTTTACTTAGTGCTGTAGGATTATGTTCAAGTCTTTTGATACGCTACTCCTGTCCTCACAGATACTACAAACTACTTAAGGAACATTTAGATAGGCCAATATACATGACCTACAGCTTGAGACCTTGAGCACCAGGTTGAGACAAAACTATTGGATAAAATCCTTGGATGGATGCTCTTTGAACTAGTCTTTTGACTTCCTCTTGGCAAGAGTTTTATTTCCTTTTTAAAATTGTTCTTCCCTAGGAAGAACTAGATTAGGACTGCATAGGAGAGGGGCCTGTGTAGAGAAAGCAGCCACTACAGGAAGCAATCAGTCGGCATGTGTTCGGTTGCAAGAAACAGAAAACCCAACGCAAACTGTACGGGAAATAAATATATCGCATGCCTCGCTGAAAAGTCCAAAGACAGAGACAGATTCAGACGCTGTTTGATCAGGACTCCAGCACAGTCTTGGTTGTTGTCTCTGCTCTACCTTCCTCTGTGTGTTAGCTTCATCCACAGGCTAAACTCCTCTAAGACAAGATGGATAGATGGATGCATCGGTCCCAGGCCTCCAGTTTCCACATCACCCCATCTTAGAGGAGATGGAACTTTTAATTCTCCAACCACCAAAAGTCTTCCACTCTAATTAACCCAACTTAGTTCTCCTACCTCTCAGAACCAATCACTGAGACTAGGGGAATGTCAGGGGCTGACTGGAGTAGGTTGAGAAATAGGAAGGTAATCTCTAAGCCAGTCACCATGGCAACGGGGACACCATTTTGCTGATTGGTTTAGGTCAGTCAGGACCGCCTCCTCCTTTGGCTGAGGGTTGGGGTGATCAGGAGTCAATCCCAAGCATGAACGTTGTGTTAGGAAGCCACGGAGGGAGGGGAGAGAGGTTGACAGAAAGGAAAGCAATAATGTACATGACAGCTAGACCCTCCAAAACGGGGAAGATTCAGACTCATTCACTAAAAGAAGGCAATAATATGGTAAGTGATATCTGAGGAAATGAATCAGTGCCTGTGAAGCATTTTGTAAGAATAATCCACTAAACAATAAGAGTGTAATCATTGGAATGCTTTGTACACATACTAACTCTGCAGATCGCCTGGGCTCAGGATCATCTTACTGCTGTTACTCTGGCAGCAGCCCTCCT
The DNA here is from genome assembly GCF_003265705.2 of Callorhinus ursinus. Lineage (NCBI taxonomy): Eukaryota > Metazoa > Chordata > Mammalia > Carnivora > Otariidae > Callorhinus > Callorhinus ursinus. The sequence continues at coordinate 1,505,687 of NW_027397125.1, forward strand.
TGCCAAAATTGTTATTGTGGGACCAGCTGAGCTAGAGAAGCCTGGAGGGTTCCTTCACTCCTCATTCATCTCTGTGACATTTATTACCTATTTCATAACATAGCCCCCTCAACATCCAAAGACAAAAACTGGAGGAAAGTCATCAACAATGGAACCAGTGCACCTCCTCGCAGCCCCTTTTCAGCCCAAACCTAAACAGGAATGTGTGGGCCCTTCATTGGTTCAGTATCTCTCTCATCATTCTTCTCTCTAAAGGGAGCAAGTCATTACCACCCGCTTATCAGCTGCTGCCTCCCATCATGGCCATGTCAGTGCAGCCACACAGTGTGCATAAGAACCCGGCTTTAGGAGTCACGACAACCGAGTTCCAGCTCTGGCCTTCATTTGGTATCCAATGTGTGACCTTGTTCCTTTAGTATCTCTGGGTCTCAATTCTTCCTCTGTAAAATTAGCTAATACTGCCCTATTGAGTTTTAAGATGCTAGATTTTTATGATCCAGGGTAAACTTCCCTGGTAGAAGAGTCTAAATTCTCATTCACAATTTAAAAGATGCTCTCTCTTAGTTCAAGTGTCCCCAGGAAACAGACTCTGAGATGGAGCTGTGTGAGGAAGATTGTAGGGAGTGCTCTTGGGGTCAACACTCATGCGAGAGGAGGAAGTAGGACAGGGAGAGGCACAGCTTGAATGGCAGTGCAAGCTTCATGCAGGCTTCACCAGCATCACACAGGGAGCAGTAGAGCTGATGACCCTTCAGAGCCCAAAGTGAAGCAAGAGGGCTGCTGGGTTTTTATTAACAGGACATTGGATGCAGCTCCCCCAGAGAGAGCACCTGACCTTGGGCAAGGCAGTGCCGTTAAACTGTTGACAATTGCCTAGAAAGAACTCAGTAGTGAACTTTCAACAGCCAACCCTCCTGGAAACGAGGGGACTGAGTGCTTCAGTCCTGAAGGGGAATTTGAGGCTCTTAATGGAGAACACAGCACCCGGTAGGACAGGTCCTGCTCCCGTATCCTCTGAAAATGGGGACCAAGGCGAACAGGGGCCATGTCTCTTCCCTTCCTAGTCTCTGTCCCCATATGATGACCCAAGGTACCCAACTTTTCCTCTAGTCGTTTCCTGAAGGAAAACTAATCCTGGAGTCCTCCTTACCTCACTTTCATCTGGCGGTGTGACTGAGCATAACTCAATTATGCGAACAGCTATCAGAAGAAAGCCAGGCTCCTTGCCATTACAGAGGATGTTACTTTGACCCTTGTGAACTAACGCACTGCCTTTTAAGGGGCATTTTAATTTATGCCCCAGAAAAAAAAGAACTTGATGCATTGACTGTTACCTTTGAGAACAACTCTACACTTATATGTCCTTGTGACAGTTGATAACATCTTGTACGATATTGACATTAATTTATACCTGGGGGAACTGGAGACCAACAGTCTTTGTGGAGAGGCCCTATGTCTGAGAAACTCTCTCCTTCCGGTTGCTAAGAGTGAGAAAAAAGAACTTTCTTTACAAACTGAGATAACTTAGCTAATTTTAACATTTATTGTTCCTTTACCTGCTATTTTTTTTCTAATTTAACTATTTTAGAATACCCTTTTCTTATATCTCTGTCCTTTGGTTTTGAGCAAAAGGCGCATCTTAAAAATATCTAATCAATAAGGAGGATGCAATTCCATTATGCATCACTTCCCCTAAGAGGACCTATTTTAAACTTGGAGTTCCTGGAATGAAGATATCCAGCGGTTTATCAGAAATAATTAGTTTGGAATAGGTATATTGCGAGTCCACAATTGCTTCTTTGGATACAAATTTATACAAAACAATTACAAGAATTCTCTTAAAGCTACATGACTTGAAATGACATCCTCATTTAAAAAAAAATCATGCTAGTGTGGCTGCTTAGGAAGGATACAGAGACAGAACCCCCAAAATAGTTGTTTTTAGAATCAATCAGGAATTTAGGAGAACTCAACTTTCCAAATGTAACTCAGTGTGTTAGAAACCATTTTCCTGGTTGAATGAATTCTCACCATTATAAAGCAATTGTAAATTTTTTACTGAGAGTCTACTTTATGCCCAACACTGCTGGTCAGAGTAAGATATATCAAGAAGAGTAAAAAAAAAAAATTCCTACCATTGAGAAATTTACAATCTCACTGGCAAGAAAAGACTAGCACATGAAATAATTAAAGCACAATTAAATCTAAAATGCTCTAAGCTTAGTAGTAGTTCAGGGAGGGGGTGGACTCAGTCACTGCAGGCTGTTGTAGGTATGAAAGCTTTTACAGAGGGGTTAGGAGTGAATCCTTTGAAAGCCCCACTTGAACTGCAACATTACTTTCTGGGAGGGGCAGTGTTTTAGGTGTTCATTACTTTTTAATGTCTTATCTATAAATTATTGATTAGACTGTTGAACACTGAGTTGTACTTGAAAGGAATAGCCAACAGTGGGTCCGGTGAGCTTGGAGGAAGGGAGGACCCAGAGAAGGTCTGAGAGCTGACGGCACCACTTGAGGGAAGGCAGGCCTGGGTGAGAGTCCCAAGGGTGTCAGCGGGAGGGTATTGACCCTTGGTCCATGTGGACAGAAAGATTCAAAGAAGGTAAGAAGAGGTAACCATGGGGAGGTATCCCCAAAGCAATCTGTGCCTCCTCCAAGATTCAGGACCAAATTTGCTGTGAGTGTAAAGGGAGTTGAAAAGTATTATGACCCTCTCTGTCATTTCAAATAACCCCTGATCCTGGTCACAGTCAGTACTTGGCCCCACCCTTCTTTGCTAATTCTCAGCCTTTAAAAGTACGGAGGAGAATAATGAGGAAGACCTGAGTCACAACAACGTGACTCAAGACTTTCAAGGAGAAATCTAAAAGAGTTTATAGCAGATAATCAATAACAACAATTACCATTAATTGAGCAGGTACTCTGCCTGGCACTGGTATATACATTTATAAGTCAGTACCTCATTAATCTTCAAAATCATACTTTGAGATTGTGGTTAGCTCACTGTACAGCCCAGGAGAGTTACCCTCCTGGAGGTTATGCAACTTGCCTGAAAGGAAGTATTAGAATGAGCTCCCTCATTCACTCAAATGAATAATTGAATGACCCAATCAATTAAGAATGCTCCACAAGAATGAAAATCATCAAAATTATGAAGATTTGTAAAGTGCCTGAATTGGCAAAGTACTCTCATGTATATTTCATCTCTTGATTCTTACCACAATATGTGAGAAACGTTTTACTTTTGCTTTCTACAGATAAGAAAATAGACACCCAGAAAAGGTATGTGACTTGCCTGTGATTTCTCAGCTAGTAGGAATAGGTTGAACAAGATTCAACCCCAGGTGTTTGAATACCAAAGCCACCATCGTTCCCATCAAAAGCTCCAAGCCGGGGAAAAGAAGATCTTTTGAGGGCTGAAGGGAAAGGATGCCCTCACATGGATGAACATGGTTACAACTTACAGAATTGGTTTGACTTTCCCATGATGCTTACTTTTGTTATTCTCTTCTACCTCCATTATCTTGCGTACAAAAACCTACCTTTTTTCAAGGGGAATTTTTTGTGTGTGGGGAATTATGAACAGCAGAGAAGGTGAACGTAGACAAAGACAACAGCCTACCTTGAAACTAGTCTTGAGCAAGGGAAAGGCATAATCACAGTGATCTCAAGAATTCAGAGGGGTGTAGCCAGCAGAATCCCTGGGGTTTGTGGGGAAAAAAAAAGAAAGGTAGCAGAGAAGAACAAGAACAGACATGAAAGGTGGCATCAGGGCTTAGCTGGTTAGAAACCTGCCCTGTGTCTGCCACTGGGGATGTTACCATGGCAATGAGGTCCCTGGGAACAGGCCTCTTCAGCCAAACTCCTTGCCCATCCCCCAGCAGCCACCCTACAAAGCCAACCCCTGTCTTGGAAAGATCTTGTGGAAACTATTAAGATAATGCAGTTAGTTCCTTGCTGACTTTGCCATTGGGAGCACCAGGTAGATCCCTTGAGCCAGACTTTCTTTGAGTGGAAGACTAGAGGAGTTGCTACCATGGCAACGCAGTTCCCCTGCCCATTTATACTATCCGTGAACTGGGGGAGATCCCTAGAGGAAGTGGTTCCCCACCTACTTCACCAAGGCAGGGAAATTTCCAAGGACATACAGATGGAGAGGAGGCTTAGGGAATGTTCTATCTAGCCAGAAATGGCTGCGGGAAGTTGCCATGGCAACTGGATTTCTTGCCCACCAAACCATGAAGGAAGGAGATCAGCCTGAGCCGAAGGGCTGTCAAGGAGCCTCCCCATGCAACTGGCAGCTCCGGGATCCCACTTGGGTTCTGTGGGGGAGGGCCCCTCTTAGGTTGGAGGCATCCTGGGAGCCCAGATTTCTCCTGTGGTTATCTGGAAGGGCTGACTGGTTATCAGCTCTTTTCCATGAAAAGACATTGCTAATGAAGTACAAGGACAAAAAGGAAAAGCTAAAGAAAACAAATGGATGGGGCACCTGGGTGGCTCAGATGGTTAAGCGTCTGCCTTCGGCTCAGGTCATGATCCCAGGGTCCTGGGATCGAGTCCCGCATTGGGCTCCCTGCTCAGCGGGGAACCTGCTTCTCCCTCTGCTTCTCTCTCTCTCTATCTCTCATGAATAAATAAATAAAATCTTAAAAAAAGAAAAAGAAAACAAATGGATGGTTGCTGTCAATCTCAACAGTGACTTTGTCATTGGGAAGCCCTTGAGGTGCATGTGTCAGCCATAAAGTCCCCTATTTTTGTCTCTGTTGTTGAGCTCCCTTGAGTAAATCCCTTAACTGGTAACTAAGTATCTCATATTCAAATAGGTGGGTTTTGCCACCTGGGGGCAAAAAGGAGTGGAAAGTAGCAGTGGGAGTGGTTGTAGGAGAAAACAGGTTCTAATAGGTAAAAATTTTAATATTCAAGTTATACGTGTGTGTGCTGTATATGATTAAAAGTTAGTCTGAACCATGAAATAAATGGGAAAAAAAATGAATAGAAATAGAACTGTTTTAGGAGCCAAAAGACATGAGTTCAAGAGTCCCAGCATTTCAATTACAAGAAATATGTGATCGATCAAAGCACAACCTTTGGAGTCAGAGACCTCTGGGTCTGCATCCCTGCTCATTATCATATCTATTAGTCAAATCCATAGACTAATATGAATGAAGGATGAATAAAACACACTGACATATAATTGATTGGTCTTTTTTTAGGCAGCATTAGTGAGGTATAATTAACATACCATATACGGAGCATATTTAAAGTGTATCATTTGATAAGTTATGATATAGGTATATCCCTTGAAACCATCAGTAGATCAGGTGACTATATTCGCCACCCTGAAGTTTCTTCATGCCCCTTTGGAATTTCTTTCTCCCATCCCTCCCTGAAACCCACACCTCAGCAACCACTGACCTCCTTCCTGTCAGTTCAGATTCATGCACATTTTCAAAAGTTTTATATAAGTGAAATCAGATAGTACGTCTTGTTTGTGTGAGTGTGGTTTCTTTCACTCAGTATAATAATCTTGACATTCGTTCATGTTGCTCTGTGTACCAATACTTCATTCCTTTTTATTGCTGAATGTATTCCATTATATGAGTGTGCTATAATTTGTTTATCCACTTAACTGTTGACGAACATTTGGGTTGTGTCTGGTTTGGGGATATTACCACTAAAGCTGCTATGAATATTTGTGAACAAGGCTTTGCATGAACAAAAACTGATTTTTTTCTTAGATACGAATCTAGAAGTGGAGGGCTGGATCATACAGTCGGCGTATGTTTAACTTTTTAAGAAAGTGCTAAATTGTTTTCCTGAGTGATTGTACCATTTTACATTCTAATCAGGAGCAGACGTGATGATTCCATTTTCTCCATATCCTCACCAACACTTGAAATAGTCTGTCTTTTAAGATTTTAGCCATTTTAATAAGCATGAGGTGGTTTCTGATTGTGTAAACAAGCATCACTTGCAACATAGAGGGGGTGGATGGTGAATTTAACCAGCTAACAGGCCACGTGGCTAAATATGAATTAATGAGAAGAAGGAATTAGACTTATTTCACCATCATTGTACTGCCCAACAATGACACGGAGACACGGCACAGTGACTTTAGTACAAGATACCCGTGGCAGATGACGGGTCCCTAGATGACCATAGGTTCCTATCATCTATCAGACAGTGCTGAGGGTTATGTAAGTTCTTCCTTTTCATCCTCACGACACAGCGTGGTAGGCGTTACTATCACCAAACTGCAGTGGATGGAATTGATGATAAGAGAGGTTAGGTAAGCTTTGCCCAAGGTCACTTGGGAATAAGCGGAAAATGCCTGGCCCAAAGCCAGTCCTGGGTGCAAAGACAGTGCTCCTAGTTACTGTGCTCCAAGCTTCCCATGTGGTTATGTATACAGAAGCTGCCTACCTCATGGATGGCATCTAGATTCATTGGAATAGAATTATAAAAATGAAACCGGGGGAAATATTACTCATTTCCTTCTCACATTTGTCATTTACCAACAATATCATTATCTCCTTACCAGTTTTAGGCCATCCCTCTCATACTTCTCCTCCTGCTGCTGTGTGTCCCCTTGTATGACCTGATTCATTCCTAAATCTGACAATGATTCTGTGATTTACATTCCATCCCATATACATATAAGGTACCCAGCCCTGAAAGCTGGTTTTACACGAGCCTCTATAAGAAGGAATATAAAGATTAAATATATATATATATATCTTGTTTTAACATTCATACAAATCCCCTGGGAAAATGAATATTATTCAGGTCAATAGTTGATCATTTGATCTATCCAAATATCTATGTAAAAGTACTCAACCTCACTAGTTATAAAATATGCAGGTTAAACTAAACATCATCAGTTACATGTCAATCATATCTCATTAAACCTGCGGAAAACATTTTTAATTTTGAAAAAAATCAGATGCCGTATCTTCTTATCTGTCTCATTTTACCTATTTGCAGAGGTATGTTTACCTGCACACAAACATACTCGTGCATAGTCCTAATGAAGTTCCGATGGAGCTGGACTTCTCAGATGCTGTGGGTGGGAATTTTAAATTGCAACAGCCTCTCTCAAAAGAAACTGGGAAGGAGATATATATATATATATATATATATATATATATACATATATATATATACACACACACACACACATATATATATGTTTTATATTTATATTTATATATCCAGAAGTGCTCCTGCTACTCAGCGCAGTAGTTATTCTTCTAAAAATCTACCCTAAGGAATGAAACTAAGACTATAAATTTACCTAAAGGCTGTTCATCACTGCTTTATCGTAGAAAAACTATAAAAACAACTGAAATGTTGACCAGTAGGAGACCAGTTAAATAAATCTTGGTATAATCATATATGGTAAACTATATCATATATGGCAACTATTAAAAATTATGTTTTCAAATGACAACTATAGAGAACACCACTATACAATATACAGGAAACTTGTTAAAAGAGTAAATCCTAAGAGTCTCATCACAAAGAAAATATGTTTTTTCTTTTGTTCTTTTTCCTTTCTTTTTACTATATCTATATGAGGAGATGGATGTTAGCTGAACCCATTGTGGTAGTCATTACAATATATGTAAATCAAACCATCACACTGCCTGCCTTAAACATACACAGTGATGTATGTCAGTTATTTCTCAATGAAACTGAAGAAAAATTTTTCAATGATGCTTTTGAGACATATTTAAAAATATCAGGAGGGCGCCTGGGTGGCTCAGTTGGTTAAGCGACTGTCTTCGGCTCAGGTCATGATCCTGGAGTCCCGGGATCGAGTCCCGCGTCGGGCTCCCTGCTCGGTGGGGAGTCTGCTTCTCCCTCTGACCCTCTTCCCTCTTGTGCTCTCTATCTCTCATTCTCTCTCTCTCAAATAAATAAATAAAATCTTAAAAATAAAAAAAAATAAAATAAATAAAAATATCAGGAAATACTACCTTCTAAAGCTAAGTGAAAACAAGCAGGACACAAAATTCTATGTAG
>NW_027397125.1:1513811-1551898 GCF_003265705.2 Callorhinus ursinus
CATATATATATATATATATATATATATATATATATATATATATATAAACTTTGTCAGGTACTTATATTTTTGTTTTCAGAAAATAAGATATGAAAGGAAAGATCCCCAAATTTGTAGCAATAGTATTTTGTGGAATTGTAATTTTGTCCTTTATGTTTCACTTGTATTTTCTACAGTCAGAGTTTTCACTTTTACAGCCAGAAAAAAAAAAATACCAGTTTGGTTTTTTTTTTTAGAAACACAAAGCAAAATAATAAATGAGCTGGTGCCTACTCTTCATTGCCCAACTTCCGAGCTCACCTCATCCACAAAGATAGAACTAACTGAGGCTCGGAAGAGCTACTCAGATTGGGGGTGCCATTACCACATGAGAAGCCAAGACTCTTCTCTCCAGGCTCTGTGGCATAGACTTTTGGCCTCTAGGATCTGTAAAAGACCGCTGGTGCCTTGTATGGAAAAACGAAGACCTAATATAAGCTGTCTTGAATAAGGCCATTACCCCTTCAAAGGAAGAGGAGGGCGGTGTCCTGCCCTGAAGGACCTATTTCTGGCACTCTCCTTTGTGCAAGTACAGCGTGACTGGATCCTCCGCAAAGGAATCTTAGGAAAGGCCCCACGAATAAGGAGTCAGAGTCATGTGAAAGGGTCAGAGGAAGAAAGATCAAGGACTCTGTGTGGGAGGGACATCATGAACGTACTGCACAAGGGACAGAAAATAAGCAACCATCTATCAACTGCATTCCCCACTGGCACGTGGAGTAACTCACATCCTGTGACATTGCTTTCAGTCCTTGATTATCTCAAATACATGAAAATATTTTCAATCGGCCTTTCTGAAAAATACCAACTAATGAGCCACATTTCCTTTTCCTTCATTTGTCTACATTAGCAGGGTCAATGTAAACCTTCCTGAAATAGAAACCGGCAAATTTCTTAAAACATTTTTTGATGAGTGGTCCTCCTCACTTTCCCTTTCCTATTATTTTCCATGCCTCTCACCAGAAAAATAAAAGAATTAATCAAAATTCTTTTCTGGTTGATAATGTTTTGTGTGTGTGTGTGTGTGTGTGTGTGTGTGTGTGTGTGTGTGTGTGTGTGTTTTAAGCTACCTTCCCCAATTGGGGTTATTTCCATAACAAACCAAAAGTAACTATATTGGGGCGCCTGGGTGGCTCAGTGGGTTAAGTGTCTGCCATTGGCTCAGGTCATGATCCCAGGGTCCTGGGATGGAGCCCCGCATCAGGCTCCTTGCTCAGCGGGAAGCCTGCTTCTCCCTCTGCCTGCCGCTCCCCCTGCTTGAGCTCTCTCTGTCTCTCTGTCAAATAAATAAGATCTTAAAAAAAATAACTGTATTGCCTATATTAATAAAAACTTGGATAAAAATATACTTAATCCACTTTAGTAATCTGTTACGAAATAGGGCAGACTGCTGCAGGAAGGAAATTTGGTTCTGGGACCCCTAATTTGACCCAGAGCATTGAAGGTTCTCAAGACCAAGGCTGACTCTAAACAGAACTGCTTCCTTCCTTGATTGAATTTCGAGATTTAGATGATGATGGCATACAGCATAAAGAAAGCCTCAGAGATCCTCGGGGTTGATCAGATGTGGCCATATGGAGAAAGTGATTTTAGGAATTTTATTTTAAGTGTGTTGCAAACTTACTGGCAGGGAGAGATGAAGACAGTGTGGCTGTCCATAGCAGGCATGGGCTGGAATGCTCAAGTAGCAGGCAAGTCCACTTTACCCACAGATCTGGAAGGAAGCAGTTCTGTTTAGAGTCAGCCTTGGTCTTGAGAACCTTCAACGCTCTGGGTCAAATTAGGGGTCCCAGAACCAAATTTCCTTCCTGCAGCAGTCTGCCCTATTTCATAAATCCAGGGTCTCTCAGAGATACAATTGATCAGGAAAGATAATTGTCTCCTAGAGATTCCTGGGACTAAAGCATTTGGTTAATGAACCTCAATGTTTCCATTCATATCTGGATGAGAATTAGGTTTGTCAGAAAGCTAGGGATCCGAGCTTGAAGAACAAAAAGAATGATCTGCAATATTCATAGAAGGATACAAACTGGTGGGGGAGCAAAGCATCTGAAATGATAGATAAAATACAGATAGAATAATAGGATTTCGTTTACTCTTACAATTGAAGGCAAGCAATTAGAAACAAAAGGTAGATTTTCTAGTCCTCTCTACTCATATATAGTCAGAAGATGTAATAAAAAATGCCTATGTTCTTTGTCACAGTTATCATAGAGAACCAACTCCCACACGTCAAATCTGAATAAAGAAGGAATGCTGCCCCTGTGAGTAGATTGGGGAAGAGCAAAAAAGAAAAGAAGATCAATGGCAGGCAGAACCAGGTGACTTGCCCGGGAGGGCAGCTCTGTCATGGTCCATAATCCAAGGTGGTGGATACAGAGTAAAGGAGCTCAGTTCTAATGGGCCAACACTTAGGGAGCACCACTTCAGTGCAAGGGCTGGAGACTGTGGAAACACAAAGATAAATAGGATGTGACTCCTCCCTCCTGGGGCTCACCACCATCCAGTAGGAACCTGATCAGAACGGGAATAAGATATGAGTAAACCCAATGTTTAGTAAACAGATGTTAAGGGTGTGAAACCATTTATTCAGGAGAAGGACAGCACTCTGTTCAAACGCATGCCAAAGGCAGTAGCTCTCAGCCCTGGCCAGTCTGCCAAGTGGATATCGCTTGTGATTTTGGGGGGGGGCAATTAAAAATCTCAAACCACAACCCCTTTTTGCCTTCTGAAAACCCACAGTGCGGTGCTTAGCACCTCTGAAGCTTTTCAGCATCTGGAGCAAAGTATAATGCCTAAGACTACAAGCTCTGAGGCAAAGACCTCGACTCCCATTGGGGTTACACCCTCTGCCAACTGTGTGGCCTTAGGCAAGCTTCTTAGCCTCTCTGTGCCTCCGTTACCTTAGTTGTAAAGGAGATACCTTTACCACGATGTTGTCGAGAGAATTAAGTGAGCCACCATCTATCAAGCCTTTAGAAGAATGTCTGGCCCTTGGTAAACACAGAAAAAAATGTTTGCTACTTTTATTCTAGAAGCCCTGATTAGGAAGTCCTTATTAATCATTACCAGCCAATACCTTAACAGGACTGAACAAGAAGAGATAGAGGTTTAGGAGGGTAGGAGTGGAAGAAAGTGGAGTGCAGGGGCTAAAGGGGGAACAAAGGACGAACAGCTGCCAGTTCCCAGGGTACCTCCCACGGGGGCCCAGAATGGGCTTCCGGGCTGAGACCAGACTCGAGGCATGAACATTGCTGGGGCCACAAAATGAAAGGAGGCACCTGCTCTCAGGCGGTACGCTCACAAGACTCCCCAGATGCCTCTCTTGCCCCATCCTAGTTCTGGATCTGCTTACTGTTCCTACTTCTTTCTTCCTGGAGCCAGTTCCTTGGGTTTCCCTGTCATCGCCTTTGATGGAACAGGAAAAAGACATGGACCAACATGTGACAGAAATGAAGAAGAGTTAGCCAGCCAGGTATTCACGAAACATAAAACCACCTCCGACAAGCGATCCCAAGAGTGGGGATGCCCATCCCCATCATGGCTGCTCCCACCAGTGATCCAGTCTACAAGCAGGGTCTGAGCTGGATGCCCAGCCCCACCGGCCACACCCCCTGCTAAGAGAGCGGCCCATTGAAGGGGACAGTGGGGTTGGGGGTTGGGAGGCACTGCTAGGCTGGCAGCAGGGGGGCGGGGGGAAGAGCTGGCTACCAGGGCTGCTGAGTGTCTTGGAATGGTTCAAGCTGACCTTATTTAATCCTGAAGAAGCATTTCCCCCATGTTTATGCTTAGAAAAGCTGGAACAATAATTTCAAGCTTATAACCAAGAATCCATTCTATCAGAGAACACTGCTTATGTCCTGAAAAGGCCGCTTGCCTGGAAGCTATCTGAAATGCCTAGGCACCCCCTAGTGGTAAAGGTTTGTGCCCTGACTGCGGAGCGCACTCACCACCTATCAAGCCAGATCCTGAGAGATAATGGGAAGAATGTTTAGAAATGTACCCTCTCCCCTCTGCAGTGAGGATGGGCAGGCCGCATGCCTGCAGTACCAAAGGACTTGTTGTCTCATCTCTGCCAGACAATATGGGGGAAGGACGAGATGCTTGCCAGGCAAAGAGACCACACTGAATTTCCTGTTTTGCTTTCTCCCTGTCAAGCCGCCTTAAGCAGTTTCTGGGTCAGGGTAGTGGGCACAACCTCAAAGGATGCTGAAATTTTGATTTCTTGCCTGTTTGACAATGGACCAGAACCTCTCTGAAGATGGAACGAGGCTTCTTCCTTCCCCCTTTCTCTTGGTCCACATATTAGTCAAGGGACTGAAGAGAAAACCTCAGGGCTGGCTCAGACCTTTAAGGCTGACCCCAAGCAGGCTTCTCCGTGGATTGACCGTTGGCCCTTGGCTTCCACGCCGAAAATGAGTCATAGATTTTACTCATATTTATACATAAGAGTAATTAACATATACTGATCACTTGAGGGAGTTTGCATAGTAGTTAAACACTTGGACTCTGGAGCCAGAATGCACAGGATCAAATCCTATCTTTATCAGTTACCAGCTTTGTGACCTTGGGAAAATTACTTAGCTTCCCTGTGCTTCCATTTTCTAATCTGTAAACAGGGATAATAACAGGAACTACCTAATGGGGTTACCCAGAGAATTAAATGAGTTAACGTATGTAAAGCCCTTAAAATAGAACCCAACACATTCTAAGTGCTGTCTAAGTATTAGTTATTATTACTGTTCTTGTTGTTGTGCTATATCCTAGACATATAAATTATTATTATTATTATTACTACACATTATTACATGTATCACCTTCTTTCATCTTCTCCACAATCCTATTATTATCTCCATTTCATAGATGAAAAAGCTGAGGCAGAAAAATGCTACATTGTAAGTAGCTGTGCCAAATAAGGGGCCAGCACTGGGGCCCTTGTGTATGTAATCACAGGAGCTCAGAGATTCATAATGAATGATCTAAACAAAAATGTGTAAGAAAGTTATATCAGGGGCGCCTGGGTGGCTCAGTTGGTTAAGCATCCAACTCTTGGTTTCAGCTCAGGTCGTGAGCTCATGGGTGATGAGATCGAGCCCCACTTCAGGCTGCTGGCTAGGTGGGGAGTCTGCTTGAAGAGTGTCTCCCTCTGCCCCTCGTCCCACTTGCATGTGCAGGCTTTTTCTCTTTCTCTCTAAAATAATTAAGTAAATCTTAAAAGAAAGAAAGAAAGAAAGAAAGAAAGTGATATGAGTACTCAGGCAGATATCTAAATAGGGTATTGTGTGGTGAATAAAAAAGGGAGGTCAATCAGGGAAAGAGGTGTCAGGAAATACCTCACTGAAGAGGAAAGGCTAGAGCTGGGTCACAAAAGATGGACAGAAAGGCGGAGAGAAGCGCAAACAGAAGGAACAACTTCATCAAAGAGCAGAGATGTGTGAGGCAGCAAGGCATATTTTGGAAGCATGGCTAGTGGTCAGGATGAGGAGCAGGCTGACATGGGGCTTGGAGAAGAAAGGAGTCGTCAGATGGTGGAGGGCCTTGTGTGCCAGGCTATGCTCTCGGACCGATGGGCAACGGGACAGTGGGGAACCATCAGAGGATCTTAAACAGGGGAGTGACTGAGAGAACAGAAGATCCATTTGTCTGCTCTCTTTTACAATAATTTACAAAAATCCTGCTGAGTAGTTTGGATTCCTTTTTGCACTAAACTGGTCCTGAGATTTAGAAGTATATGGGAGTTCAAGGGCACCTGGGTGGCTCAGTTGGTTAAGCGACTGCCTTCGGCTCAGGTCATGATCCTGGAGTCCCGGGATGGAGTCCCGCATCGGGCTCCCTGCCCAGCAGGGAGTCTGCTTCTCCCTCCGACCCTCCCCCTTCTCATGCTCTCTCTCTCAAATAAATAAAAATCTAAAAAAAAAAAAAGTATATGGGTGTTCAGCATCTCTGTACCGCAGGCCTTTTTTCTAGTTGCTCTGACCAATTCTAGGCCGGCTGGAAATGAAAATGGAAATAAAATAGAGAGGAACGATAAAATTACTAGCCTCTTTTATCCCCTTACCCGCCCCAAATCCCCCCCACCCCTGCCTGCCTGAATGAAAGCCACAGGATGCACAATTTCCCCTTAAGTTTACTAAGGTTCTAAGTTAATAATGGCTCCCGGCTTCTTTCATGTTTTCTGTTCAACACTATCACTATCTAACCCACTCACCGGTGTACTTGGAGAGGACACTTCTAGAGTCAAGGAATCCGTCCTCAGTCAAGGTCAAAATTGGAAATAGAGGAGACTGGGACATCTAATGCTCCACTGAAACTCAGCGTGCCATCACCCTAATGAAGAGAGCTTTCCCCTTAGTTATCTTCAAGAGATCTGAGCACCAGTGAGACTTTCCTCAGCTGAGCCCAGTGGTCACCTGCAAAATAATGGAGTTACAGGTGATGGAGGCACATAGTATTCCAGACTGAGCCCCGAATACCACATCCTCTTCCAAAGCCTATGAACAGCCAGGGAAGGTGACAGAATCAGGCATCATTCACATTTCTCCACAAAGATCATAGATAAGTATAAATGCAAAAGGAATCATGGTGGCAGTGTGAAGCATCAGAAAAAAGCTGACCCTTTTCTTGACCTGTTTCACATGCATTTTATGAGTATGATTGATAGCAGCAGTAGGAATGGTAATGCCGAACATCACAGCCTGGGCTTCCATGATCAGCTGCAATTCCATGGTAGTCATTGACAATGAGTTTTTTCCTGTCTTTAATACCCTATAGCACCCTTGCTGAACTTTAGAATTATCTGGAGAGCTTTAAAAAAACTTTCCCTGTATACCATTCCAGACCAATTAAACCAAAATATCTGCAGGAGGGCTCTTAAGTATTTTTAGAAGAAGTCCTTGTTACAAAAGATTCCTCTATAAATTAACATCACATATGTGATAAGATTTCTAGGCCATCCTGATAGTGAGTGACAGCATCATTCTTGCTAGAACAGACGTGAAATGTGATGGGGAAAAATAACTGGGAAAACCATTGACTTCCAAGTTGAAGAAGAGCAGAATACACAACCCCAAAATATGTCACTTTGGCATGTGGAGTTTCTGAGCTGAAGGCAGTCAAGACTCAGCAGACTCAGGAATATTTACCTCTCCCTTAACGACCTATAAGAATTTAGATAGGGGCCTGGTCCAAATAGAGAGCTATTACTAGAGATAACTTGTATCTGAATGACCTATCTGTAAGGCAGGGCAAAGATCTAACTATCTGCTCTTCTTATTGTCCTGTGAATCACCCTCCTCACCTTTGAAGCCCCAAGTCCCTACCCCATCCCTTAGCTCAGGATAGCATATAAGCCTCAACTGCTCAACTTGTTCTTGGGTCTCATATTTTCATAAGTCTCCTGTACTTATGCAATTAGTTTTTCTCCTGTTGATATCTATGTCAACTGAATTATGAGACCAGCCAAAGAATGTAGGGGGTAGAAGGAAAATGTTTCCTCCCTGACATGAGCCAGCCCTGTAAAATAAAGTCCCTAGTCTTTCACTTACCAATTGCCCAGACAAGTTACTCAACCTCACTGAGCTGTAGCTCCTTCATTTGCAAAATTAGGATAACATGGCCCATTTTGCGGATTGTGATGGGGACTAAATGCATGTGTGGCACTCGACACATAGCAAGTACTCAAACAAAATTAGGTGTAATAGTAACCACAACTAGAAAACAAAGGTAAAGAATCAAGACATGTAGAGCATCCCAAAAGCTGATGCTAACTAGATAAGAAATCTGTAGCCTTGCCAGGCAAATTGCTTAAACCCTGTGGGTCTAATTCCTCATAAAATTTCCACCAATTGAAAAGTATGAGCTGGTTGTTTTCAGGGGTAACTTTTATCTCCAACATTCTGTCTGATGCAAAGAGCAGCACCACGCTGGAAAGGATAAAACTCTCATCAGGAACTCAGTGAAGACTGTTTCCCGGTTCCTGACAAAAAGAAGGGACTAGAAGAAAGGGTAGCAGACAGTTCCACAAGGTGCAGCGTCCAGGCAGAGCCTGGCCCTTCCCTGACCACATCTGAAATAGATGTCTACATCCCTTCTCCAGCTTCAGCCAGCAACTCCATCTATATGCCCCACGTACAACAGGTCTAATGAGGCACTTAATCAGGCAGCACTAAGTAGTGACATAGGAAGGGGAATATAAAAGTGCATTAACTAGAAATCAGAGAAACCAGTTCTATCTTTTGCTCTAATACCAAGTGGGTGGAGGTCTCCACTTCTCTGTACCTCAAAGTCCCCTCTACACAATGGAAATGGCAACACACGTCCCAGCATCTTGAGAAGGTAAATGATTTTGACCTAATAAAATGAACTCTGGGAACTTTGGAATATCTGAGGAAAAGAAAATGGAGATGTTCTGAATCCACTGCAGGAAATTTTTATTTTTTTTATTTATTTTTTTTAAGATTTTATTTATTTATTGGAGAGAGAATGAGAGATAGAGAGCACGAGAGGGAAGAGGGTCAGAGGGAGAAGCAGACTCCCTGCCGAGCAGGGAACCCCATGCGGGACTTGATCCCTGGACTCCAGGATCATGACCTGAGCCGAAGGCAGTCGCTTAACCAACTGAGCCACCCAGGCGCCCTGCAGGACGATTTTTAAAGACCAGAAATTTATGCTATGCCATTTAAATGAGATCTTCAATTAAAAAAAAAAATGCCATTGCAAACTAGAGGTGGCCTCAGGACATTGACAGTGGTGACGCCAACTACTAGAACTGAAAGCACAGCATGGATAACGTATGATAAAACATAATCTTGTGTAAGCCTTGTGTTTGGTCCCTCAAAGAGCTAAAGATTCTACTCCCCCCCCGCCCCCCCCCCCGCAACACTTCTCCAGCTTCCCTTGTAGACACAATCAACCCTACTGTCCACAGCACTTTAAGAAATGTATTACTGGTAAATCTGCATACATTAGCATTATCTAGAATACAAAATGGTGCTATTATTATGTAAGCAGGCTCAGTTTAAACAGGCTGTCAGTTAACTGCCTCCAGGCTTGGCAGCATCTAGTTTGTTGGCAGATAGAACATTCCAACCTGCTTTTTCCTGTCATGTTTTTGACAAACATTATCATAAACCAGGTGCCTTTCTGAGCTGTCACCTCATCTTGGGCACCTGCCTTATCCATCAAGTAGAGCACCCATTAAAAATTTGGGACATTATTTCAGCAGCTAATTAGCCAAGCTAAATGAACATATAAATTCATTTTCCAATTCAACCTTCCATTCCTTTTTCCAGCTGCTAGTAGAGGGAGCAGAGTTAGTAATGTGTTATGAATGGATGATGTGTGAGCTTATGTCTTAATAAAAAACACATGTCCATGCAGATTTTTACAGCCAACAATTATGAAAACTCTGACAATTTTAATACACCCACAACACATCCAAAAAGCACTATATTGCATTTAATAATTCTGAGAGATTGATTATAAATAAGAACAGTTCTTTCATATACATATGAAAAATGCATTTGCCATCTGAGCCAAAAATACTGGAGAGTCCCAGGATGTCTCCCCTAGCAGCCCCATGTGAACCTCAGCAGCTGACCATGACCTCATCTCTCTCAAATGCCCCAAATGAGGACATTCTCCAGAAGGATGAACTGAGTGTCCTGGGTAAACACTTCTCAACGTGCTTTATTTCAAAATGAATGGGAATGAGAACAATGTCTTTGAGTTTGGACTTACTTGATTTTTAAAGAAGAGGAACTTTGGGTTTGCAATCTACCCAGTCAACCGCTCCCTTTAAGTGTGATCCAAACTTTAATCATGGGAACTACAGGATTAAGCTTAAGACAATGAATTTTCACTCAGAGCAAAAAGCGCTCTGTGCAACTGGGGAGAACACCTCTCCAGAAAAGATAGGAGAGAGGAATCAAGGTGCTCAGGCTAGCCTGAGGTCGGGTGTCAGTGTCTACTCTAATATGGGGACAAATCAGCTTTCTGTAAGTGGAGACTCCAATGAACGTGGGGAAGAGAGTTCTGTTAAATAGTCAGTAGTTAACACTCCTCCCATCCTAGTGCTGGGGCTGAGTGTGACCAGACCCTGCTTCAAAAGATAACCGTTTCCCCATATGACAAGTTGGTTCAGGAGTACGATCTGGTCCTGAACTTTGGAAAAGGCCGAAAGTAAACTCCGTGATGTGGAAAGAAAAGCAAAGGTGGAGACATGCCTGTCAATGCAGAAGCCAAGCGCCATTCCTTTGGCAGCACGGCTGAATAGTCAGCACTCACACACGGAACATTATGCCAAGTAGGTACAAGATGGACAGTTTGGCAGCTATTCAAAGTGCTCTGATTCTGCAGGGCCCTGCCAACTTATGTGCTAAGGAAGACTTGTGTTAATTAATAGGGAATGTGTGTGAAGAAAATGAATATCACACAGCAAATGCCACTCTGCTCAAAGCTAGTGGATTTTGGTCTTCTGTAGGCCTGGATAGGAGACAGAGCATTTAGGAATCCCACCCATCAGGCCCTGTGCGGACTTCCTTGCCCTCTCTACTGACCAAATGAGCCTAAAGAAACCATTCATTCACTGCCTCTATCTCTAAAAGTCTATTGAATATCGAAAATGTTCCATGTCTCATGTTACAAGCCTGGTCTTCTGCCCTGGGGATGCAGAAATGACTCTAGGACCCCACGGTTGGCCTCAGGAATTCATCAATCACAAGTCAGCAGGAGAGGATATTACTCTACCTGTGAGTAATTAAGAAGATGAGACATGTTCTGATAGCAGTGGGAACACCGTAGAAGCATGTTGGAGAAAAGGCTCTGTCCACACTCCCTTCTCTGAAAACTAGCCGTGTCCACAGATCCTGATGAAGGGGTACAGTGCTGAGATCCGAACTAGAGATGGGACCCCAGATGAGCAAAGAGATTCTTTGTCTTGAGAATTAGAATTGTAATCCGGAGACAATTTTCCCAGGCCTTGTAGCTGAGTGACTCAAGAAAGCTGGGGCTGGGACAGCCATTGTCTCCCGCACGCACCCCGAGAAGCGGGCAGAGAATGTCTGGCTGTGGAAAAGGAGCAGAAGAAGCAGATACCCAGAGGGAAGCAGAGATAAGGGATTACCTCAGTGTCCCTGCAGAGATACCTCCATCAACCTCAGATTCTGACTCGCCAGCAGCTGGTTCGGTCCCTGCAGAACCTACCTGCACTTCCTACCGCAGGCTCCTGTGACTGGGGCTGGACCGAGGGGCCCACGGAGGCTGACAGCGCTGCAGGGAGTGCAGAGAGGAGGCTGGTTCTGCGAGCAGGTGTGTGGGGCTGGGAGGACGGGCGCCCAAAGGCCACCGTGTGTGATTTCATTCCCTTCATCGAAACAGACAGTCCTGGAGGGTCTGCCACATGGGTCTCCTGCCATTCTGTCACCCTTGCCTTGGGGACTGAAGGCCCCTCCACTGCCAAGAGAGGGCACAGTGTGTGACCGACCGAGGAACATTTGTTTTAATCCTCGTTCTAAGACATGGCTCCTATGACCTTGGCCTCATTCGTGCCAGCCTCCAGCTACTGTCGCTTCTACTTTCCCCAAAAGGGCTCTGGAAATGTTACCTGATGGATGCTTCCTGAGCAATGAGTCAGCACACTGTAATCAGTCCCTCGGTAAAGTCTAAGAGCCTGTTTGTTCTTTTGGACGCTCAGCTAGCACTCCTTCATATGATGCTTCCTGAGGAGGGCTCAGAGCTGCCTCTGTATCTTGAATGATGTTCCGTTCGGCATATATGTATGTCGTGTTTTCACCGTTATACCCTGCTTGAGAGCAAGGACTATGCACCGTTCCTCTTTTCAAGGCCCTGATATGTAATCACCTTGATGTGAGAATAAGATCTTCATAAACAAATGACAACCGAGTCCCATCAGTGCTCATCAGCTCCTCAGGACACGTGCAGATGGCACCATCTCTGGACTTCAGCTGGCCCACTCTCTTGCCCACCAGCCCTTTCTGCCCTTCACCCCAGGGCAGGCCTGAACTTTAAGGTCAGCTTCTCAGCACAGGAAGGGAAACCTTAGGGATCAAAAAGACCAATCCCTGTCCCAGGAGAGGAAACCGAGGCCCCGAAAATGTCACCCTCCCCACATCATCTGGCTAGCGAGTGGCACTATCCCCTCCCACTGGCCCATGCGGCCTTTATCAAATAGATGGCTCCCTTTTGCTTTGTGAGGAGGAGGAAATGGAAGCGTTGGGACAGTTACCCTTCCTCTACGTCTTTCTCCAGCCTCTAGAAGCTGTGGGGAGCCAGGCTTCTGATGTTTCCTGCCCAGCTTTCAGATGCTAACTAGCCTGGTGCACTCTGTCTTGGCCAAGCTCCTGGTCACAGAGTCCAGCCCAGCACCGATCTGAAATGCCTGGGCAGAGGACTTCTCAAGACTTTTCAGGTTTAAACTTCTCTCCTCTGGGTCTCCATCCACCCCCCGGCCGCCACCCCAGGCCAGAGAAAACAGCTCCAGGATTCAGAAACCCAGGCAAGCTCACTTCACCCCAGCTCCCAACCTTACCTTATAGGAATTTGTTCCGGCTCTCTGACCACGACAGTGGTCCCCACTTATTTGTAGGAGATTCCTTCCAAGACCCCCGATGGATGTGTGAAACCACGGACAGTACTGAACCCTATGTATACTATGTTTTTTCCTGCACATATATACCTCTGATTAATTTAATTTATAAGTTAAGCACAGTAAGAGATTACCATCAAGAACTCATGGTAAAATACAACAATTAATAATGATATGCTGTAATACAAGTTATGTGAATGTGGTCTCTCTCTCCCTCAAAATATGTTACTGTACTATACTCACCCTTCTTGGGATGATGCAAGATGACTGAATGCCTACATGATGAGAGGAAGTAAGGTGAGTGACGTGGTCACGGTGACGTGGTCACGGTGACGTGGGGTCAGGCAACTATTGACCTTCTGTTGATTCGTCAGAAGGAGGATCATCAGCTTGCAGGCCCTGTGTTGACCGGGGTGACTGAAACTCCAGAACATGAAACTGAGGATAAAAAGGGACTTCTGCATTCAGATACCATAGCTTAAGAAATCACTCCTGGGGGTGGGGGTGGGGGGTCAGAACCAGTTGCTCTGCCCAAGTCCAACCTCAGACCAAGCACCTTATGCAAAGCAGGCACAAGATGGAGAGTTTGGCAGGAGTCCATTTACCTGGGCTCACGGGAACTCTCTCGCCAGCGCCCATGCAGAGGAAGGAGTGTGCTAATTAATGGGAAATTCATGTAAAGGAGATTCGTGCCACATTTCACATCAAAGACCCTCTCAGGAAACCGGGTTTTGAAGAGAGTCACGGTATGAGGCAGGTCCGAGGTGTTTGTGAAGGAAGAGGCGGTCCTGCCTTCCCTCTAGAGAGTCACACAATATCTCTGCCCCTCCTCCCCACACTAATGAGAAACTTTCCTCTTCATTGTCTCCCACAGTAGCGGAAATGAGTCTTTTCAGAGCATTCGGTGCCCAGGACGCTCCTCTGCAGAGATGCCCAGCCAGCAGTCCTCGGGCTTTGGATGCTGACTCTAGGGATGCGGATCAGCAGCCCCGCCTCCCCTTGGGGGTGTTTCTCTTTTCCCAGCACCCCGTCCCTCATCCTCATCTGCTCCCAGGGCTGTGCCTTCTCTGTGAACAGGCAAGCAAACACCCAGCCCCGATCACACTGAATGTCAATTGCCGCTTAGGTGTCTGTCTCTCCCACAAGATCATGCATTCCCTGAGGACATAACCTGTCATATTCCTGGGACCATATTGTAAGATGATGAAACATGTTGAATAAAAGAACAGAAGAATGAATGACTAAGCTCCAGGGATAGGCTCTGATAAACTCAGATTAAAGTGAAAATCACCACCAGGGCAAAGAGATATGGCATCCGAATATTTACATTCTTAAGGCTTATCACTCACACAGTGAAAGGAGGTAGATTTTAAGCAAGAGGTCCTTGGGAGAAGAGGAGTTTGGGGAAAAGTCATATCAAGGGCAGAAGAACAACAGGGAGCCCTCAAGCCCTGGGTACAGCTGAGAAGGCAGCACATGGTCTGTAGAGAATTCGCCAGAAATTTTAAACAATGTCATTGATATTATCCCCCTCCATCCCCCCCCAAAATCTTTAGCTGATCTAAGTTTTAAGCAATTGCTGCAGGTTATTGAGTATGAATAATATATGTATGTGCCAAATGATCACATTTTTATAACTTGTCCTTTAACATACATTGTAGTGTATACAGTTTAATTAGGAGAAATCCCATTCTATAATTGGCCCCCAACTCATGCCCACTCGGTTATTCCTGTTTTTTGGAGAGTAAGTTTTTCCCAGTCCAGAATCTTCGTGCTTGCTTCAGGCAGAGTTCAGGGCTGCAAACTCTGTGGTACTGCATGTCCTTCACCTAAACAGGAGGTCCTAAGTAGACAATGACAGCAGAGTGATCCTAAAGACAGATTTGAATTCCAATCCTGTCACCCCATGTGACCCACTCAGAGGGATTTTTGGAAATTTAAATTTTAAAGCAGTGAAACAGTGAGAATTATGAGGTGTGGTTGTGGGGGAGGGAGGCGCAAACTTAAATTCCTATTTTACTGAATTTTAATCTTTGACTGTAAAATGCATTCATTTTAATTGATAATCGTTTTCAAACTAAGGAACTCAGAAAACAACTTCATATTGGTGACATGATTTCATAGTTGCCTAAATTATACTTTTTCCGTTTTATGAATTTTCATTTACTCATTCCTGAAAAGTTATTTACCTAAAATATGATTCTATCAGTTTGTAACCAAAGGACTGAACTTCCAACTGCTGGGTATATATAAAATCTATTGAACAGTTGTGCTTTTTTTTCCCTTTTTTATACTGTAATACTTATTTTAACAAAGTTCAAGAAAAAAGAAATTTTACCATGTTTCTTTTTAGACATTCTTCTTCTCTTAATTTTACAATTGTTCCTGAAAATAGTGTTGTTGTCTAGAGGAGGTGGTTGTTAAAATATGGTCCACCCCAGATGTCAAATAGCTCCCATGGGGGAGAGCTAGGGCAATGAAATTGTATCATGTAAGCCATCAGCCCACTCTGCCCCCCTCTGCCCCTACCAGTCACTCACTAGTCCTTCTTACTTTACTTTCTTCATAGCATTTCTCATTATCTGAAATTCTTCCCTCTACTTCTTCTTGCTCCTGCTCCTTTTCCTTCTCTCTCTCTCTCTCTCTCTCTCTCTGTCCTCCAGCCAGAATATGAGCTCTCAGGAGGACAGAAATCGTGTCCTTGTTTGTATTGTACATAGAAGGTGCTTAAAGAACATGTATTGGATTACTTAATTAAACACACTACACCTAAGGCAAATTTCTATTCCGGTCTGGAAATGCTGACCCTCTTAATGATACTCAGAGCCAGAGTGAGTGGACCTTCCCCTGCAGGCTGCCAATGCTCCCCAGTGCCATATCCTTTAATTATGTTGCTATTTTCGCTCCGTGGTGTGATGATAGTTGAAGTCGAGTTGCTAAGGGCAACATACCTTTGCTTTTCCATCTTCATCTACTCCCCTCAGAAAAAGTACAAAAAAAAAGATCTTTTAAAAGGTGCGGGTGTGAAAAATCCCCAGAGGAAGAAAAATGTCCCCAACTATACTCTTATGTAATGCAATCATAATTTTAAAAATCTCACTTCGACAATTTGAATAGTTTTTTTTCAGCTGCCATATTAACGGATTTTATTTTATTTTATTTTATCTTTAAAGATTGTATTTATTTATTTGACAGAGAGAGACACAGCGAGAGAAGGAACACAAGCAGGGGGAGTGGGAGAGGGAGAAGCAGGCTTCCCGCCAAGCAGGGAGCCCGATGCGGGGCTCGATCCCAGGACCCTGGGATCATGACCTGAGCCGAAGGCAGACGCTTAACGACTGAGGCACCCAGATGCCCCATATTGACGGATTTTAAAGATTTTTGCTTCTTAGTCATTTTTACATTATATTATGGAGTTGGGGGGGAGAGAATCTTCGAGACATGAAAACATAAAAAGATCAATTACCAGGCACTGTGATTTGCAATCCATGTTCTTCGGGGCAGTAGGAAGGACAACACGTAGCTTATCACAGTGCTCTGAAGGTGAGCCTGACAGGGGGACCCTAGGTTTGACCATCAATTACTCCCTCTCCCATGCTCACATTCAATCAATCTCTAAATCTTACAGGCTGTAACTTCAAACTATTTCTCACATCTAACCCTTCCTATCCATTTAGTAACCAACAGCCTTGGTTTCCCTGCCTTCCAATATTGCCTCAGTTCCCCCAGTCCATTCTTCCCCAAACCAACAATTAGACCATACCCCTCACTGGATAAAATGCTCCAGTGGCTTTTCTCTGCCTGGCAAGGGAGGTTCAAGTTCATTAATGAGCTATATTCTACAGGAGAGCACCACCTCCCTTGTCCCTCATCTTTCACTTAATGATCTCATCAACCCACCTCTTCTAGTTCTCTGAACACCCCATGAGGCTTTTCACATGAACTCTGTGTCTCTGTCTAGGTTGACCTTATGCCCAAAATGTCCTTACCTAACCCTCTATACAATGGCTGATTCCCACTCACCTTGTAAGACTCAATTAAGTGTCACCTCCTCCAGGAAGCCTTCTTGGAAACACTCCTCCACCCAGTCAGACTTAGGTCCACCCCTTCCGTATTCCCAAAGACCCTTCTGTCATTCTCGGTATGTTGTCAAATTGTAATTATGTGCACATGGATCCATTAACCTTATTAGACTGGAATTTCTAAGGCCGGAGACCATATCTTACTCATCTTTAGCTTGGTGCCTAGGGCAGTGTCGGCACAAAATTGGCATTTAGTGAGTACCTGTTAAATGAATTAAGTAAATGAGTGTACAAATGACAAGAAGTCTTTTCAATTAAATATATGTTCCTAGAAAGGGCTAAAAGTAAAACTTCACTTTATTATACATTCAAAGAATGGCTTTTATGTAAAAACAAAGTCATATGAACATGAGGTCACCCTGGTCATTCTGGGAAAAGTTGGCCCAACGGCCAGTTCAGGCCCTCCTTGCCAGGCTTTCTCCAGTCCCATGAAGGGACTCATTGCCCCAGTTTGTGCATGGAGGATATTACCCTCTGGGGTTGCTTACTTAGCACTTCTCACGGGCACTGAAATAACTTACTACCAGTTGGTCCAGTTGCACCTCGGGTCAGAGCAGAAATAGACACACAAGGAGCTGAGACAGGACATGCATGCTAGAATGTTCTGAAATCTTAGTTGTGATGTGTAAGCTTCTAGGGACATCTCATTCATTCCCTGAAGTTAGATCTGTGCTTCTGGAGAAAGTTTTCATGACTCGTGTGCATCCCAGGTCTCCCTTTGGTCCCATTAGCTGCTCATCCCCCAACCCCACATTTACTTGACTCTGACAGGCTCTTAGCGGGAAGAACATAGCAAGTATCTTCTGGGGCTGGACACCTCACTTTTCCTCTCATCACACACAGTTCAGCCCCGGCATTTCTGCAGTGTTGCCCTAAGAGAACGATAAGAAGGAGGAAGAAGTAACATCATGGGTCATTGGGAAAGGACATAATCAGATGCTAGGAAAAAAAAAAAAGGAAAAGTAAAGTAGAGAAAGAATTCCAAGGAAATGAATACAGACTGGTCTTCTGAGATTGCACAGCCCAAAATACGGTTCTTCCTGGCCAGCAATGAATATGCAACGAATATGCCTTTGTTGTCACCAAGCCTGCAACCGTGTGGTAAGGGCACAGGTTTCACCTTCAGTGAAGCTCCCCAAAGGCAGAGGAAAGACCGTAACAGAATAACGATAGCAACTGCCACCGGTACTCCTTTCGTAAAACCGGAATTGGAAGGAGATTTTTGCAAACGTTGTAAGAGAGCAGACCTACTGGAGGCAGGCATTGCCCTCCTAACACTTCAAATGCCTCTAAATGTCCGTGAAGTCAGCTAGCAAGATGCTCCAGGAATGTCCCAGGCCTCTTGTAAAAACAAAACAAAGCAAAAAACAAACAGAAACCATGAAAGAAAGACATTTTTATTTGGTAGTCATTCATTTATTTGACAAATATTTATTGAGTTCCCTCTGGATGCCAAGCCCCTGGCTAGACCCCAAACTACAAGACTATGTCCCTTTTGTTTGCTGTTATGTTCCCAACACTTAGTATAGTATCTGGCATATAGGAGGTGCCCGATAGAATGTCCAAATAAATTCGCATGAAGATCGGTTGCCGGCATGACAGCATGAGGAGCTCTACGGACCTGTTTCCCAGTGAAATCGGTGAAAATTATTATTTTATTTTATTTTAAGATTGTATTTATTTGACAGAGAGAGAGAGAGCACGACTATGAACGGGGGTGGGGGGAGGACCAAGGAGAGAGGGAGAAGCAGGCTCCCCGCTGAGCAGGGAGCCGGACGCAGGACTCAATCCCTGGACCCCGGGATCACAACCCGAGGAGCCAAAGGCAGATGCCCAAACGACTGAGCCACCAAGGTGCCCAGTGAAGATTATTTTTTGAAACAGTCATTTAAAACCCTAAGGTCCCAAGGACATGCAGTAAATGAAGAAACATCTATGCCAGGAAATCTATGAAAATTCAGTTAAAAAGGGAGTCTGTGGTATTTGAGCCGGGACCATTCCCTTCTACCCCCGCCCCAGTTGGGCAAGGCAAAGACACCATTGCAGACTGATGGAGCCAAGGACACAG
This sequence comes from Callorhinus ursinus, assembly GCF_003265705.2. NCBI lineage: Eukaryota > Metazoa > Chordata > Mammalia > Carnivora > Otariidae > Callorhinus > Callorhinus ursinus. The sequence goes on from NW_027397125.1 coordinate 1,532,605, forward strand.
GGCTTCCTCTCTCTCATCTCCCAGTTGGAGGGCTTTCTTCCTTGGAGGAGCAGGACATCAGCATTCAGCATTCTGCCTCAACTCCCCAGTGCTGAGGCCAAGTTGTGAGCAAATGTAGTGGGGAGTGGGGGGTTCCCTTGAACCCCCACTGGTGGAAGGTAGGTTTTACCTTGGGTGTAGGACTGCTAAGAATACTGGGTCCTCCATCACTCCTGGTCAGGCTTTTAAGGCAGTGAGTGGTTCCATGCTAGGAGAGGCAAGAAGATCTCAAACTATAGCTCTCCCCCCTTCATCAGGCGCTCAACTCCTAAAGTAGGGGTGTCACTCAGAGAGAAGCCTGTCATGGTCCACACTCCCAGCTCCAGAGCCCTGGCTCAGAAATTCTGATGGGGGGAGAGAAAGACCATAAAACAGATAGCTTCTAATCTTCCCAAAGGAATCGGTTTCATTTGCAACCGAGGGGTAGAGAGATTCAAGCCTAGGGAGTTCTCAGTAATAGCAGATATGGTGATGGGGGAAGAATTGGGAGGAGGTTGTTGGGATTTGGTGAAGACAGAGGTTAAACTGTAGGCTGGCTAATTTTCAGAAGAAAGAGCCCCGAGGAAGGACATGGCCGGGTGGACTCCTCCCAGGGTCAGAACATATATCAAACAGTGACCTCAGGAACTTGTCCTTCAAGGGAACCTGTGATTGGATGTGTCTGTAGAGCAACTTTTGTCTCTGAGGTATTGCGGAAAACAATAGAGCAATTAATCAGCCAGCCACAGTGGATCCTAATAGCTGGGAGTGGTCGGGGAAAGAGAAGACTGCCGCCCTACCCAACCCACTGCCATCCCCGGGGAGGGGACTGTGGGCCTACCCCAAACTGTGCTTCCCTGAGGAGCGACACTGGAGTCCTAATACTGTGGGAGGTGGGTGCGGGGGCAGTGAAACTTCACGGAAATGAGCCAAGCCCATCACTACACAAGCTCAACAAGCACAGAACGCTAACAACACCTGGGGCGGGAGAGGAGAGAAGTACCAGAGTCGCTCCAATATGTTCAGTTCCCAACTGAAAAATTACCAGACATGCAAAGAAACAGGAAAGTATGACCCATATACTGGGCAGGCACAGAAACAGCCCATGAAGGCAGACAGATGGTAGAATTCTCAGAAAAAAGACTTCCAAGTAGCTGTTATAAATCTGTTCAAAGAACGAAAGGAAACTGCGATTAAAGAAGCAAAAAAAGGTTCAATGATAATGTCACATCACATAGGGAATCTCAGTAAAGAGACCTAAATTAATATGTGAGTCAATGAATGAACCAGTATATAAAAGACCATAGACTTTGAATAGCAGGACCACCCCTAACATTTGCAGGATAAGAGTAAAATTGGAGGCCTGTCTACCATATGTCTAAATATTTAAAAGTTATAACTCAAACTAACAGACTGTTAAATAAATTATGTTTTAGCCTCATTCTTTGAAAAATGTATTTTCACAGTGACTTTGATACGTGACTTATGATTGTGAGCAACCCAGACCATCACGTGCCAGGTCTAGTCCCCCCCAGCTTTGTCTGAGAGCTGCTTTTGGCCACTGGAGGTACGTCTGCCCTTGGATCCAGGGAAGAGGCCCATGCAAACCCTGAAGGTGGACCCAGAGCCTTTGAGCCGGGAACTTCTGAATGTCAGGCACCCCAGGGCATAGTCCAGATTCAAAGAGCCGTTGTCAAATGTGAGCAGGCATCAGAATCGCCAAGAGGGCTGTTAAAACACTGACCACTGTCCCCATCCCTGAGAGTTTCTGACTCAGTAGTTCCGATTGGGGTCCAAGAATCTACATGTCTAACAAATTCCTAGGTGATGTGATGCTTCTGCTTTGGAAACCGCATTCTGAGAACCAGTGGTGTAGAGAGGCTCTGGGTGGGTATTGCTTTATTGCCTTTTGAGGAGAGCCTTTCGGCAGAGAGCCGGAGCAAGGCTTTAAGCACAGGGCCTAGGACAGGGCCCCCTCATCCAGCGCTACTTGGCAGCAGCAGAATGGGTACCAGGTGGCGTGGAGATTGCAGGGGAGGAAGCATAAGGGGTGCCTGCCGCTCTGAATGCAGCCGTTCTTCAACACCGGAGTCCAGTCATTTGATCAGAGACGAATACTCCCTTGCAACAGGCCAGCCACTATCCTCCGACCAAGTCCAAGTTCCAGGGGGCACAAGGATGCTCTTATGCCTCTTATCACCAGTCATGGGATGACACAGCAGCGGGGTCAACTGAGGTTCCAGGGAGAACAGGACTTGCTTTGTTCACTCTGAGAAATGCTAACTAAATCATTTGAGCATAAAACCTCTTTCTGGAGTATCCTCTATTAACATCACGTATGAGTATTTTGGGAACTGCGGCCCTGCCCCCTTCTACCAGGACATTCAACCGCCTCCCTCACCAAGCTTTTAAGAAGGCAACCAAGCAATCCAATAAAAGATTTTTATTGCACCTAAGGAGGCAGAAGAAGGGTTCCGCCAGCATTCAGATAAGTCTACTCTGGCTCACAGCACTTTTGTCCAACAAATTGATTCTATGAGAAAATCTACACTTTCCTTGGGCATCCCAGACAAGTAATAGGCTTATTTAAAAAAAAAAAAAAGTTCATGCATTCTTTCAACAACATTGCCACGACTAAGGTCTGAAAACATGAGGTCAGAAATTAGCTGTAAAGATAACAGCGTCAGCCTTGATGCTCCCTACCTCACCCACAAAACGCTTTCGCGTCTTGAACTTCTTTTCCTTTCCAGTTCCTCAGAACGACGTCACCATCAGCCTTCTGGTTTTCCAGAGCAAGAGCCAGCACACGGAGGAAATGACCTTCCCAAGGCCATGCCGTGTGTCCGCCGTGTGTCCTCAGCTGGCGCCAGACCACCCGTCTCTTCCAGGCTTCTGGGGGCGCAGCTGGAGGAGGTGACGTGTGCCAGAAGATGAAGGGTTAATGTGCAGTGGAGCCTCTTGAAATAAAACCCCCTGAATTTGCTCAAGGACATCCTTTAAATTCCTTTCCTCCAGCACTTTGTTTGCAAGCCCATAAATAGCTCCTCTTCAAACACAAACTGAAAGCCCAACCTAATAAAAGAGGTAAAACTGTTTCTGGGCTGAAGTGCTTATTGTATTTGCACAGGTCAGAGCTATCGTGTTCACTCTGATCTCAGTTTAAATAAAAGGCAAAGAATTTGAGTGCAGTGTTCTCATGCTTGAGATTCCTGGGAAATGGGGACATTTTCCCCGAACCTATGGCAAATGCACCTTAGGGACTAGAAGGCTACCTGTCCAGATTGGGCTGTGCAGGTGCCCTGGGCATAACAGCAAGGGACTATGCAGGGGACTCCTGAGCCAGGAATCAGAAAAAGGAAGTGCTTCCTGCTTTGTTGCTGGAACTTGACTTAGATCACTAGTAAACAGTGATGATGGTGGACCGCAGAGAGGAAAGGAATCTTCCCGCAAGTTGCTCTCTACAGAGAGGCTAAGTGCTTTTTTTTTTTTATGCTGCCTTATAACTAGAAGAGATGTTCATAGCTCCTCGAATTCAATCCTCTAATTTTACAAATAAATTCTAGACCCAGAGCTTTCAAGCAGTTTGCCTTAGGCAGGTAGGCAGATAAGTGGGTAAGTAGGTAGGAGGTAGGTAGGAATGAGGTAGGTAGGAGGTAGGCGGATAGGAAGTAGGTAGGTAGGTAAGCAGGTAGGTAGATTGGTAGGGAGTAGGTAGGTAAGTAGAAGGTGGGTAGGTAGGTAGAAAGTGCCAGGAACAAGAACTCCTCATCTGGCTATGGCAGGACTTCTTTATAACCATAAAAAGAGATCAATAAAGGATTTAGACAGTTCTTGCATGGACACTTCTCAAATCATTCTTGAAATAGCAATGTGGCTCTCTGAGGTGACTGGCTCAGCTGTGAAAAAGAATCCCATAGAGACTTTGGACAGAACCCTAAATGTGTCTTGCCATTCACTCTTGTAATATTCTCCTCTGTTTTTCTCAACGTTCCTAAAATTTTACATTTACAAAGAGCAAAACAAAAGCAATTGGGTGACTTTTTGCAATACTTTAAAGCAATATACCAGGTTCTCAGCTGCTTTATCCTAGGCTCTGTTTATATTAGCAACACCTTTTGCTCATGACACAGCAGAAAGTGAATCACAAGTCACTACCACTGGTGACAAAGAAACACAACTCAGTAGATTACTGAATTAATGAAAAGAAAAAAAAGAGGGGTGCCTGGGCGGCTCAGTTGGTTGAGCATCTGCCTTCGGCTCAGGTCACGATCCCAGGGGCCTGGGATCGAGTCCTGCATCAAGCAGCCTGCTCCTCGGGGAGCCTGCTTCTCCCTCTCCTCTCCGAGCCTGCTGTCTCTCACTAGCTCTGTCGCTGTCTCTCTCTCTCTCTCTCGCAAATAAATAAATAAAATCTTTGACTAGAAAAAAATGAAGCTGGGATATTGCCCTGAAGGACAAAAACATCCCCTGATGTCTTGTCTTGTGGCAGCAGTAGCCACAGATGGCCCGTTAAAGACAAAACCTTCTATGGAGTAAGAAGAGTCTCCTTGAGAAACACAGCTTCCATTGTTTCAGGAGGGCATTTAAGGACACCAATTCTTGGCTTCTGAACCTCGCAGGGTCGGATTAGCTTGTGTGCCCCGCATGTCCTCCACTAGAGGGAGTGAGGGTCCTTCTGTGGATATCTGTGGGGAAGAACTTGAAAAAACTGCAGTCACCTGAAATACAAACAGGACGACAGAAGCTAGGAGGGGAGAAGGGGTCTCTTCTACCTTAGACACATCTCTCTTTGGCTTTACGTTCCTTCAACAAACAACCATTCAGACACCGTCCGGTGTATATCTAAAGTAGACACCGGGATCAACATACAAAGAAGGGCCAGCCTTCCGTTTTGGAATGATGTATGTGAAGGAGAAGCTAGGAAGCCCGGGATCTCAGTTTACTAGTTAAAAACTGCTCAACTTTCACCTCATCTGCCTCTGTGGCCTAAATGATAACCCAAGCAGGTATCACAGGTCAATGGCACTTGCTTCTTCTGCCTCTGACTTTGGCCACACCCAAAGATAGTTAACCTTTTTAGCAAGCAAACAAAGCAAGAACCCCTTTTCTCTTCAAAATTATAACTCCATCCTGTACCTGATTTCTGCAATGTGGTGTCACAGAGTCATTTCTGGGGTCTTCAAGAATCCCCTGCTAAAACACGATAGATATGTGGGGGAGAATATTTGTTATATTATTTACCAGAGCAAAGTCAGAAAGAGACTACACGCTCATAGCACAGGAACAGTGGAATCAATTATAAAGAAGCCACATGATGTAATATGATGAATCCTTCAAAATCGTGCTTTACTAATAATTTTAATGATACGAGATATGATTACAAAATAGTGTTAAGGAAAAAATAGTATATTGGAGAACTGATACATAAAATGATTTTTCAACTAGTGTAGTTCAAAAAAAAAAAAGCAAAAGCACCAAAATGCCAATATCTCTGAAAGAGGTACAAATGGGCTTATATTTTCTCTCTTTTTTTTTGTATTCTCAAGAGAAACCACCCTGTTAAAATGAAGTGATTAATTTTATAATTGGAAAGAATGTATTTTATACCATTATTATGAGAGCTTACTTCTTGTAATTGTCAATAAATAAATAACTAAATAAATAAAAGGAGATTTAAACCCAGGGCAACAACAAGGGCTGGTTCTTGGGAGACAAAGCAGGGCAGGCATGGGGGTGGCATGCAAAGCAGGATGGGAAAGACTGAAGAAGCAGTAGTGAAAGGATCTTAAGGACTCATTTCACCTTTCTTCCTGGTCGGAGGACAGCACCATGTCCAGTCAATCACTGTTTTCCATGATCAAAAATTGGGGAAAAAAAAGTGACAGTATTATTGAAGACACTGCCTACTGAAAAACGGGCTCTTTCAGCGAGCACAAATTAACATATAGACTTTGAGATCTCTTTGATGGCTTCTCCAGGCAGAGACAACAGAAAAATTAGTTACCATTTGGAGTTTTATTTTTATTCTTGGCTCAATTCACGCTGATTATGAATAGCTCAAATACCATTTAATATGTCTTAAATGGTTTTCTGTACTTTATAGAATCCATTTGGTCATTTGCAGGTGTCCATGAATGGGTGTGTTTTATAGCCTGAAAGACATTTGCATTGTATACCATGGAGTGAATATATTTGGCGTGGAGGAAAAGGAACATCACTTGGTAAAGTGATGTTAGTAGAAAATTACTACCTGGATGAAGGGGCATTTCACGCATATGTTTTGAAAGAAAGCTTTGGGGTGTCTTTTCCAGATGCAGGTAGTTCTTCAAGAACTAATTTTTTCCTCAGACCTTTGCTGGGTCATCTGGAGAGGCAGCGTCTGGAAGGAGAATGGTCCGGGAAGAAAGCGGCAAGAAACAATATTTGGAAACACGCCGATGAATTCCTAGGATTATGCTCTTGTACAATTGTACCAGCTACTTTAACTGTTGTGTTGTATCTCCCCTGGAGGAATGCTCTATGGAACAAGGAAAAGGTTGGTAGGCTCAGAAATAAGGTGGACAGGGAAAGGAAGATTGTGAAAACTTGGGGAATGAATAAAGGATTTTTTTTAAAAAAAAGATTTTATTTATTTATTTGACAGAGAGATAGAGAGCACAAGTAAGCAGAGAGGCAGACAGAGGGAGAGGGAGAAGCAGCCTCCCTGCTGAGGGGGGAGCCCGACATGGGGCTCGATCCCAGGACTCTGGGATCGTTACCTGAGCCGAAGGCAGACGCTTGACCGACTGAGCTACCCAGGCGCCCCTGAATAAAGGATTTTTTTTAAAGTAATCAAAGATTATAAGTAAGGAGGAAAAAGCCAAGGAGAAATGTGGAGAAGACCAAGGGGTCTATCATAAGTGTCAGAAGGCCTGGCAGCTTAGCAAGAGCTGAGTGCCATCCACGAGGAATCCTGGAATCATTCCGTCGTCCTCACATTGCCCTCAAGCCTCAGCCCTCGCTGTGGGGGAAACGGAAACCTTGAAATTGATCACCTTGGCTACATAGACTCATCTCTAGACTTTGAACTTGTAAATGTTCCTGTAAAGCTCTCCAGCTTTCTTATCTCTTGGTGGTGGAATTATCTGCCTAGACTTAAAATGGTCAATGATTAATGGGTAGAAACTCAAGGTCTGATTCTTTTGGCCGGTCCCCAAACAGATACTTTCCCTCCATCACCGCTAATACTCTGCTGATTTTCGGAAACTTTCCTTTCCAGTTGTTAAGATCAGTCCTTTTGGAAAGTGCATTTTTATTCTTTTTATTTCTTTGGCTCAAAGAAGCGCTGTGTTGTTGCTTCAGGGGGACACATAACAGCCTAGTCGTAGCGTCTCGGTGTGATGATCACACTCTCTGGAGCCTGACTGAGGAACCAGCAGGCAGCCAAGGCAGAGAAAGCCAGGAGAAGGTGCTTTCCCTGGGGGAAGAAAAAAGATGACATTTCAGGCACTGTTAGAGGGAAAAAGACAATTACCTTTCAAATGCCTGGCAACCCCAGGTGATTAGAGTTTTAGTGATTACAGTACACCAAGTAGGAACTGTGTGGTACATTCTCTGAGGTCTCAGCATTTTTGTAAGTGTATGACAAGAATCAGGGACCAAATAGATGGTATTATGCCCTTTTCTATGTCAGTAATTAGTCAATAGTTAATAGTTAGGAACAACCTCTTCCCAGAGCCTCTTAGATTACAAGTGTTCATGACACCACACCTGCTCTCTAAAATAATCCGTGCCCCCTCCCCGCCCCCAGAAAAGGAAGAAACCAGGATTATTTTCAAACAAATGAAGGAAAAAATTAACATAAATAGCTCAGGGAGAAAATATATTGAAATGAAGGCTTTAAAGGCATGGAATTCTTTGAATAAGAAGTAAGGACTACAGTATAGAAAAACTCAGCAATTCCCAACTGTCTTCACTCAGGTTTCTTAAAAGCGGAGCCAAAAACGGGGATTCTTCTTCCAGGGGTTTATTGGCTTGTGCTCTCTGGGCAGGAGGGTAAAGGAAGAGAGAAGGTCTGGGAGGGGAAAAGCTAAGCAAGAATCCAGTCTCAGTGGGAGACCCGTTTAGCATGGCGCCCACTGGGATGCCCAGGAGAACAAATGGCCCCTGAGTTGGGTCCCACCTTGAGGGGAAAGCCATCTGTCATCTGCCAAGATCTGTTAGGGTGTGTAGGGAGGCTACACAGGGATCCCAAGTTGTCTGGGGCAGGGTGAGCAGGGGATTCTCCAGAATGGGAACAGCTGTGAGCTGTTGGCAGCTACAGGTTGGGTGCACTGTCTGGGAACGTGGATCTGGGTGGGGCACCCATGGCATCAACTATCCCAAACACATGTTAGAAGAATAGCATCAGGCCATGACCTGGTGCACAGAGCAAGAACTTGGCCCCGCAGAACAGTGGTTGCCACATGATTGGAAGCTACGATGGAGGTTCACTAAAATCCATTCCTGTCTCAGAATGAAAATCCTTCCTTTTGGGGAATGCAGAAGATCAAGTTAAAGCCACAGTAGGATTCTCCGGTAATGAATCAGACAAATGTGGGCCAGATGCCTACCAGCTCTTCCAAGCTTCCTAACACGGAGCAAGTTACCCACTGTCTCTACACCTCAGTTTTCTCATTTACAAATTAATAATAAATATATAGAGACCTATTATTAGAGATAATAATACTACCTTGGTTATGAGTGAGGATTAAATGAGATCTTGAATTTTCACGAGCTGAGCCCAGTATCTGGCACATAGTAAAGGCTCTATAATTGGCAATTAATAATTATTAATTTGGAGGGCAATTTTCCAGTTTGATCAGAATTGTAAAATGATGCCACACCAGTGGGAAATCTAATAATTGTACCAAAACCTAACATAGCATGTCTCTGGTACTTTGTAGATTACCAAGTGCTTCCACATGCTTAGTTTCATTGACCCCCTTTTACAGGAGAAGAAACAAAGTCTCAACATCAGGAAGAGCCTCTGGAACCACTGCCCCAAGCCGAAGGAGCTCTCCCGTGGATCTGGTTTTCTGGGTTCTCACAGTTTCACCAACTCCTGGGGAGGCAGATTGGTCAGCTTTTCCAAGGGATTGGGTGACACCCAAATTTCATGTCCGGAAGTAGGACTACTTAGTATTTTATCCATCCTGGGATGAAAGAATCATTTAATCAACAAGGGAGCATCACATGTTTAATGGCTTCCTGAAGGTTTAAATTGATTTATCTGTGCTGCTGGCAGGGCCAGGCTCACTGCTGATCCTTACTCATACAGGCTTAGCACAGGAACTGGAAAGAACTGTACCTTTTAGTTTGAGAAGCAGGATCTTTAAGCCAAAAGCAGCAAGAAACTGCAGGAGACTCAACTCAAATGACCTCTACTTAGTGTTCCAACTCAGAAATTAGCCAACAGAAGTGAAAAAACTTAAAATGTGAATACACATTGCTTTGCAAGTACCATTAATGTCATAGCATGTACATTTGGAAAAAGTGAGCCAGGTCCAAATTTTTTCTTCAAATAGCTCAAAAGCAAAAAAAAGGGGGGGGAGGGGGTTCATTTTAAAACCACATGCTAGTAAACAATTTAGCTAACTTTTTTCCTTACTGAATGTTTTCAAGCATCATATATAGTCATTCCTGTAGTAAAAATACAACTTAGTCCACAGAGGTGAATAATTTTTTTTAAAGTTACGACTTTCTTTAGTAATCTATTCTTAAGCTTTATAATTTTCTCTTCCAGGAATTTATTCTTCATATTGAACCTGGACCTTTCCTCTCAAAATTGTCTCTTATTTTGTTTTCAGGAAAAAAAAATAAAGGACATTGTATTACTAAATGCAACTGAATAGTACATCTTTGTCTCTGTGAAATATTGGTCTACTTCCCCAAATTGTCTCTGACACAATTCACACATTCTTAATTTCATCTCCTCCTTAGGTATTGTTGTTTCTACATAGGTGATAGCCACTGTTTCCAAAGTTCTAAATAATTATGAGATGGTGTGATCCAGGACTGGTGCTGTCTTTTCAAGTTCTTAGTCAAAGATCCTCTGCAGAGAGCCTGATTCAGGGCTGCCTGGGCAGCAGCCATCCAAAATATGTGGAGGGCTCCATTCTCCTCTGAATATATTGGTTAAGACTGTAGGAGTGGAAGTAGACAGCTCTGGGTCTGAGTCCCAGCTATGCCATTTACTGATTGTTCATACTTGGGTAGCAGTTAACACCTCTGTGCTGAAGAAATGAGGCTAATGATTATACCCATTTCCTAAAATTTTTATAAAGATGGAATGAGACAGAACTATGAGATAATAGATGCCCCAAGAAGATTAGTGATTGTTAGCGTGAACTTCAGTTCTTCTTACCATTATGTAGTCATCTGCCACTTGCCTGCCTTCTTGTGGTGAATAAAACAAGATTTTGAATTTTACACATATTCCTTTCTCATCTTTACTTTTCCCTTTTGAATGTGTTAATGTCACGAATGTTATTGACATGCCCGGGCCAGAAATATATCTTGTCTCCCTTGAGTCATGCAGAGAAACTTCTGGCCATGTCACATACAGTCTGAAGTCCATCAGTCATCTGAGTACTTTAGCACATGTGGGAGAAAAAGTAAGTCTTCTAGGAAAGTGCTCTGGTAGTAGCCATGTGATTGATCTCTGGCCTGGGTTCTGAAACAAATTAGCTCAGAGAGGAATTCAGCAGAGAGCAAGTATTATTTAGATTTAGAATAATAGAAACCTCCAACGTCATGGTTGGAAGAAATCTTGGAGGCCACCCCCACCAAATGCATAATTCTCTTCACAGTGTCCTCGAAAAGTAACCATTCAGTTCAATAGAGTTCAGTCAGGCAACTTGACTTGGTAGAAAGTTTTTCCATATTTTGAGCTAAAATATTCTCCGTGATGATGTTTATTCATTGCTTCTCACGTTTACCTTAAGATCCCTATATCACTGAAGGATAGTCAAAGTCCTTTGCCATTGGACAGACCTTTCTTGTGGAAAATATCCATCTGGTCCTTCCTCGACCCTTGTTACCATCTTCAGAACTTAATCTTTTTTTTTTTTTTTAAGATTTTGTTTATTTATTTGAGAGAGAGAGCGAGAAAGATCACAGAGGGAGAGGGAGAGGGAGAAGCAGACTTGCCGCTGAGTGGAGAGCCTGATATAGGGCTCTAACCCTGAGACCATGAGCTGAGCTGAAGGCAGACATTCAACCAACTGAGTCCCCCTAGGCGCCACCAGAACTTGATCTTTTTTTTTTTTAATTTTATTCATTTATTCATTAAAGACAGAGAGAGAGAGAGGCAGAGGGAGAAGCAGGTTCCCAAGGAGCAGGGAGCCCGACACGGGACTCGATCCCAGGACCCTGGGATCACGACCCGAGCCGAAGGCAGACACTTAACTATCTGAGCCACCCAGGCGCCCAGAACTTGATCTTTTTCAAAGTAAATATCTCCAATTCTTTCATGAAAATGATAAAAAATTACTTTGCTCTTAATCACTGTGAATACCACTGTAAGAAAGGATTATTTAAGAGCTGATTACAGGGACGCCTGGGTGGCTCAGTCGGTTAAGCGGCTGCCTTCAGCCCAGGTCATGATCCCGGGGTCCTCGGATCAAGTCCCACATCAGGCTCCTTGCCCAACAGGGAACCTGCTTCTCCCTCTCTCTCCCTTTGCTTGTGCTCTCTCTGTCAAATAAATAAAATCTTAATAAAATAAAAGCTGATTACACACACACACACACGCTTTTTAACCTCACCCTCAACCCCCATTTTGTGGCCTCAAAACTGTCATGGTTTTTCCTCCATATTCCTTTTGCTTTTTTACCTAGCAGGACTAAAAGAGAATTTAGCTATTGGGGGCCAAAAAATACCATAGAATGCACTGAATATTGCCATTCTCTAGGTAACTCCATATGCACTGTGTCTCATATGGAACAGTAGCTTGCTTAGCATGCCATTTTCAAAGACCGCCCATTCCAGCTTCCTCCTTCCCAACCCGATTTAAAGCATATAACCACACATGTAACTTAGGAGACCACTATGGTTTTCTACAATTACAGAGAGACATTTTGGCTTGAACTTTCCTTAGTTTGACAAATGTTTCCAGTTTTAGAGGGATAATTATTCCACGGAAAGAAATTGCTGAGGTTTGCTTTTATATTTGATGGGGACACTGCATCAATATGGATAAACATATTTAAGAAAAAATTAAAAATGAAGAGAGTATTACTACCACCTTGGTGGATGTTGGTAGTTAGGACACAAAGAGCCACCACAGAGCGAAGTGTTTCTCAACTGCTGGGCCAAGTTCCTTGTTTAGTATTCTAGGAAGTTAAGGTATTTTTGAGAACCAGTAAATAAATTGGGAGGACCTAGATGGCATGTATGACCATTATTCTAGTGTCCTGAATGGGCAGAACATTAAATTCATACCCTATAGAACGGTGCCCAAACAGAGCTGACTCATTTTGGAGATGTCTCTTCTTAAAGATACACTAATGCATTGTTGCTGAAATGTTGTATTATACGGAATATCTTCTTAAAGTTCAAGACTATTTTGATTTCAGTATTTAGGAGAAGTGGCAAGCAATTCAGGTATAGGACTTTCTCGCAAGCTGAGAATATTTTAGAATTCTCAGGCTGGCTTAATCAGAGAAAACTCTAGCTTCTTGAGCATTACCTCCAGGAAAGTTGTCACAAATTCAAAGGCATAATATTGTTTCTTATATAGAATTATAGGATTTTAAGGGAAATTTTCAGCCAGACTTTGACTACTGGGATTCTCCTCCTCCTCCCTCTTTATAAATAAGGACTCTTCTAAACGAGAAAGAAAATTCTATGTCTATCCAATGCCAAAAAGGCAAGAATTAAAACACTACAGTTGTGTTATTGCTTTGTTTTATTTTTTAAAAGTCCATGCTACTTCCCTGGTTAAAAATATTGTGAGCTTAATATTCTCTTAGCTCATGAATTATTCCATGAATTATTATTCCATGAAATTATTCCATGAAAAAATCATAACAACACATAGGCACCCTTATAAGATTAATTATACTATCCAGCTGTTGAGATGTTTGATGTCATTTACTCTATTCTTGACATGGCATATTAGAAAAGAGAAGAAAAAAGGAATCTCACTATAATGAGATTGAGAAGGTTACCTTATCAATTTTATACAACACAAAATCTTTTAAGAAATTTAGCAGAGTTTATTGTCAGTCTGCCCTCAACACCATATGGTGTATATTATCAAATAATGAGATAACCTGCAGAAACGCCATAATGGCTTGTTCTTGTCAGTGGCTAGGAGGCCTCTTATTTATTCATAGCCTTTTGCCAGGAATTTTTGTTTTCCTAGTGTGATCCACAAGGTGTGACTAGTTGTCACATTCATCATGAAGAACAATAGCAAGCCTATATTTTGTTAAAGCCAAGGAAAGTTCTCAGAGATGAGTATCAATAAACCCTGTCTACATGGCCACAGGTGGAGTCAAGATGTAACTAATGGTATGTTTATTTGACCAAGAGAGGGAGCCAAACTGGATAATCTTCAAATCTAATCAAAGCGATTTTACTGGAAGTCTCACATTTTAGCTGCTTATCTTGGTCTTCATTCTGCTTGGTGTTGAAAAGAGATGCTTTAGTCTTGAGGTATAGCTTTCAACCTCTCCCACATGCTTGCCCAGTAGATGCGGAGAAAGATCCAGAAAGTAATAAAGAGAGAAAAAATGCTTATAAGATACAAACCCTTGGAGTGATCTGGTTCTTTCCTAAGGTTCCTTCCTGGTCTGTCTCCTTTTCCAAAGAAGCTTCAGAAAAAAATTGCTAAATGTTTAAGCCAGGGTTACTGCCTAATAAAAATGACAAGATCATTCCTGGTGAGTAGATTAGATCTATTTTTTTTTTTTTTATGTATTCACATAATATCTGCTTAATGGAAAGCCCCCTCCTGTGTTCCTCAGTGATTAAAGGGACTTACCCCAGAGGTAACATGGGAACTTCCTGGTTACATAAAGCTTGTACACAAGTTATAACTTGAAATATTCCCCACCTAAGGATTAATTGGCTGCCATAAATTGGAAACAGTAGCTTGGGCCTTGGACTTATTCTGGGTTTGACTTTTTTCTGGAGGTTTTCAAAATTTTTCAGCATCCACTGATACTGTGAAGTTAGAGGTTTGGGTCAACTCAAGATTTACCTGATTTTTTATTTTAAAACCATTGTTGGTTTAAAATCATTCTGGTTTTAAAGCCAAAATGGCCTCCTCAGCCATCCTTGGGCTTTCAGTAAGTGGACCTAAAACCCAACAATTTGATACGAATAATTTACAACAGCCAAGCAAAAGTCTCACAGAATGTATTATCAATAAAACTATCTTTGATATTAGCTACATATGGGATAAGTACATTTGCAAGTAATAAAACTGATCAAAAAGATACACAGATCATTTGAAAACTAAGAAGTATACTTAGAAGAGCTAAGGATACTAAGATAGAGAATCAATATACAATACAATAAAGCTCAAGTATTTACTTCAGAATGTTTCACAAAACTATTTCTCACATTGGAATTGTCATAGAATGTCAAAAAAATGTGAGATGGCATCTTATAGACCACTCTCTTATGCCATGGATACATCCACTCTATTGTTTCTGGCCCCTGCTGAAATAACTCTGGGGAAGGAAATACCACTGGGGCAGCTCATTCCGGTTTTGAATAGTCATAGAAGCGCTTCTATATATTGCACTGATTTCTATCCGAAATTTCCAAATCAACTTCCTTTACTCCTTTTCCAGGTGACTACCATTTTACCATTGGATGGTAATTCTCAAAGCCTCCTCCCAAGTATCTCTTTAGGGAGCCACACATCCCTAATTAGTTCATGCATTTGTTCATTAATTTATAAATATTTATTGAGTATCTAGTATATACTAGGCACTGGGGACTTCTTTTTTTAAAGGTATAGCTCCTGCCCACGAGGACCTAATGGTTTTTAGGTGGAGGTAAATACTCAAAAAGAAAATTGACTATAGAGTGTGGTACACACTTCCATAGAGGTTGGCTAGACTTCCTGAGAGCTTGGAGCAGGGACATATTATCTTGGTTTGGGTATGGGAAGGTGACCAGAGAAACCCTCTAGAAAAGAAGACACTTGAGGTAAGTTTTGGTGATCAAGGGGGAGTTTCGTAGGTGACTAATAATGAAAATGACCGCATTTTCCCCATGCCAGGCACCAAGCTAAACCCCTTACAAACATTATCTCATTAATCCTTAGTAATAAAATAGGGAGTGATTTTTTTTTCCTCATTCAAAGATGAGAAAATGAAGGTTTAGAAATGGTTAGTGTCTTCATTGAGTAGCAGAGCTGTCTATCTAGGAGAGTGTTTCTGGCAAAGGAAATGGCATATGAGCAGGTCTTAAAAAGGTTAACAGTCTGACCTGCTTGAGCCAGGAAGGTGGGACTGTGTAACTACAGCCAAACCAGCTTGTGCAGGAGCGAGGTTTGCTGACTGCCATAAGGAGGCTCCAGCCCAGCAAAGCAGAATTGCTAAATTAAATATTTGGGATTTAATTCCACAGCTATGATAGACTCTTGAAAGATCCTACAGAGGACAAGGAAAACCAGAGCATGTTTCTCTTTGATTTCATTTGAGACCTGGTGTTACCAATTTACATGACTTGAATACCACCCATTCTTCCAGTGGAAATTGTACTTCCAACGTCCCTGGATGCTCATGGACACAGCCTTTGTGGTGGAGATTTCAACAATAATATTTGAAGAGCTAAGGAACCCCCTCTGAATCATGGATCCCTCATTAGGGGTTTTCAAATGCTAACTAAACCCCTTTGGAAAATCGCTGCCTGATGAAGGCATTTTGGGTGCCTCCTCACTGTGCACATAGATTATATCAAAATATTTTCAAGCAAATCAACACCGAGACCGTGTAACCCCTGGATAGGGCTTACCACTAAAAACAAGAGAGAAGAGTGTCCCTCTGTGTGTGTGTGTGTTTGAGACAGTCGCCACAAGGATGAGTAGAAACCCTCTGGGAGTGATGCGGCTGGTCCTTTCCTTTTCCTGAAAGAGTGTGCAGATGATGAGTCAGGAATGTGGGGACCTCTGGACCCCTTGGTCTGCAGAGCCGCGTAACACACTCTGGCTCCATAAACACAGCCATTATCCTTCATGCCTTTTCTATAGTTGGGTGGCGCTGACATAGAGAAGTCCAGGCCCAGACAGGTGGCCACATCTGAGAAATGAGAGCAATATCTACACAGAGGCCCCGGACAGCATCGTGTTTCCACGTGGCTGGCCTCCAGACACACTGCACATACACTGGGCTCTGCTTGGGAAAAGGGGACTTTTTCTGAGCTCGAGACAAAGCCCTAGCACCTCTGCGACAAGCTGGCAGGTGGGGAGGTCAGTGCACCTCTCGCTGAGCAAGATCTGAATGAGATCCGATATCCGGTCTGTATTCCTTTGGAGTGTGACACCCTAAACTCAACATGGAGCTTTAGGGATGGCGCTGGACCATGTGGGACTCCTGGGCTTACAGAAACTCTGGCCCCAAGTCCCCCTCCAAATTAAGGAGCACGTCTGCCCATACTCCCATGGTTTTGTGTATAACTTCAGGAGGTTCCTGGCCCTTCCCCTTTCCTAAGAAACTAGTCTTTCAGTGCGGCCTAAAATAAATGATCTCTGAGGGCAAAACTATCACAATAAAGTAAGTAATTTTTCCATCATTTCACCTCATTTCAAATCAGATTTTAGCTGAAAATCAACATAGAATTGTCTGGCCTTTGGGACGTCCAACAGTGACATCAACAGCCTTGATTTCTTTATTCTAGTGATGATTGGCTGAGGTTGGGGCTACCTGGCAGAAACGCTAGGAAGGGTTTCCTATACCGGATGGGAGATTGGACACGATGCCACGCCTACGGGCCTTTCAACTCTTGAGTCCATGAGCTTCCATTTGGAGGCAGCCTTATGACTCCTGAGAAGGAGAGTGCTGGAGAATCTCCGGGGGTCACAGAGAATTCATCTCCTTACAGGTGGGTCAAAGGTTATCTGTGGAGACTTCCAATCTCAACACGGAATTGATTCTAACACCTTGAGTTCAGTAACACCTGCCCCTCAAGCATGCTTACTCCCTTAAACCCCCAGATTAGGGAGCTGGGCCTGAGGGGCAGGAGGAGCAGGAAGCAGGAAGCAGGCCGAGGGGTCAAATGCCTCCAGGACAAAGAAGACAGAGCTGAGCAGTTGGGGTATTTGAGGTCTGGAGGTCTACTTCTAGAATAAAAGTACGGTTTTCCTGAGAAGTTGGTTTCCTCATCATCTCCTCCCAAACCCAGGCAAAGAGGGAGTCAACATTCAAAGATGATTCTTTGAAGATAAAAGAATGCATTTACAAAAGAATAAAACACACATGTACAAACATTAAGACAACACTGAAAGGGGACAATAAAATGTTTATAATTACTTTTGGGTTGTGAGTTTTCTACAGCCAACATTATGACTCTTCTTCCAAAAGAGCACTAACAATATTTGTAGATACAAATTCTTACTGAGAAATGCAAGCCATCATTGTTGTTAGGTCAGGCCTGGTAGGACAACTCAAGACCAGATTAAATAGTTCTGGGAAATAAGGGGCTCTGGGCTTTCCTGGATACCTTGAGATAATCACCAATGCCACAAAACACAATGCCATACATCCACGCAATTTCACGATCCACAAACAATCTTGCCTGGGGCAGTTTAAACGCAATTTGAGCACGTTATACTTTCAAATACAATGGCAGCCTCCCTGATAGAAAATCCCTTCTTGATTTGGGATTCCATTCCTTTGGACACTCTCTCTTTTCCCTAGCACAATTTCAGACTTCCCCTCCTGCTTCAAGAGCTTCTGTGTAGCCTTGGGAGAGGTTGGGAACAGCGATGTGGGCCACCCCTTCTAGTTTTATTCTCCTTGTGGCAGCCTACCCGAGTCTCTCTGACCTCCCACTTGAACTACTCCAAGAACCTGCAACCCTCCTCAGCTTCCGTTTCATCTTTCCTATACCACCAAAACCAGGTTTCTGTCATGGGCTGCCACCTCGCCTGGTGAATCAACACCTCCATCTGAAGTTCAAGAGCAGGTGCTCTGTCCCGCAAGCACTGATTTTCAGTCAAGCTGTTTCTAACATGAGTAACTTTATATAGAAAGATCCAGGGAAATTAGAAGCAGGAATTTATTTAAAAATGCGCACTGATTCTCCCAAGCAACCACAGATGGGTCGATCTTGGTTTATATGTTCTCATGACAGTCCTATTGCCTTTCAGAGTAGGCTTTCTAGCCCCTGGGAGTACAGGTTGTATCTTCTACCTCTTTTGAATCCTCCATTTATTGTCAAGCTGAGCACCGAGTAGATAGTTTGTAAATTCTTCTTGACGTGGCATAGGCACGGTCTACGAATCCCTAAAGGGGATCAGGGTATAGTTGCAAAAGACAGAAAACATTTGATTTGGGCTTTGAAGCCCAAGGGAGAGACCAAACCAATACAGACTTGAGGGAAGAGACTTGGAGACAGAGGGAATGACATGCAGAAGCACGGAGGAGTGAGAAGCAGGTTACGGATGGAGGAGCACATCTCCCATGTGGCTAGAGCCGGTGATGAGGTGGGAGGAGGGGAGCTGGCTTCAGGCAGGAGGTGGGGAGAGCTGACCAGGGTGGGGAGGAAGGCAGAGATGGGGGGGAACTAGGAGGGATGCGGGGAAGAGGGGGCTTCCTCTCTTGGTTCCTCCTTTCACGTCATTTTCCTGTCGCCTGGGTGACTCTCCTGCCATGATGTGAGTCACTGCCTGTCTTCTCTGCCCGGGGCCTGAGAGCGGCCTGATGGAGGTGAGAGCTGTTACTAACATGTTCCTTCGGACGCAAGTTTCAGCAATTAGTAACAGATGAGGTCAGCCCCACTGTGTCACCAGCTGCCACAAAGCTGGCTCCAGAGGTACCATCGACCCTCCGACCTTGCCCGCAGACAGGTTCCTGCCTCAGGAAACAGGACAACACACTCAGGAGAGACACACGAAGAGGAAAAATAGGAGGGAAAAAATTGCAAGAGGTTGACCTGAGACTTCCCAGACAGGGAGTGGCTGTGTAAAGCCCAAGATTTTCCTCAAACATTCCAGAACAGTCTAGAAGGAAAGAAGAAAAAGAAAAAGAAAGAAAGAAAGAAAGAAAGAAAGAAAGAAAGAAAGAAAGAAAGAAAG
>NW_027397125.1:1551998-1633604 GCF_003265705.2 Callorhinus ursinus
AGAAAGAAAGAAAGAAAGAAAGGAAGGAAGGAAGGAAGGAAGGAAGGAAGGAAGGAAGGAAGGAAGGAAGGAAGGAAGGAAGGAAGGAAGAAAAGAGAGAGGCTTAGTTACTTTTTCTGTCCCTTCATAAGAACCTCAGTGGGCATGTGAAGAGCAAAAAGGCTTATTTGCAGGAGAGAATGATTAGGGATGCAGGATTAGGCTCGCGTAAGCCAGGAAAGAGTTTCCCCAATGGTATCATTTGTAAGGTTTCTTCGGTACGAGAAAAACGTCAATTAGACCACGGAGCTGTTGGAAATGCACAGGTCCTGTCCTTTGAGTGTGTAAAAGTGACTTGTAAACTGTAAGTAAGGCAGTGACCTTATTCCTCTGAGCAAATCCCCCAGAGAGTGAATGGATCTCTTGGAATTTCACACTTTTTCAGTCTTGTACTCAGCACATATTTGTTGAGAGGCTACCATGTGCCAGACGCTACTGTCGATCCTGGGATTGTCACAGGGAAGGGCTGGTTTATAATCCAGTGGTGTGAGTTCCTTTCACCACGTCTTATCCCAACCGTCTCAAGTGCAGAGCCAGGAAGGAAGGAAGAGAGAGAAGAGTGGGGGGGCAGAGGTGGTGGTGGTCAGGTGTCACTGGGACCTGGCCGTGGGGTGAAGGGAAGCCTGCAGGTAGGAGAGAGGAGAAGGGAGGGGTTGTTGGAGAATCTGAGGAGAAACTTGTTGATCTTACCATTTTGTGTGAATCTCATCTTAGCTACAGCCAGGATGTGGGCAAGAGCCCACATTTCCTAGGATCCCAAGGAAAGTTCTCCCAAAGCTCACATGTCAGTAAAGCTTTTTCCTCTTCTGCCCTTTCCTCTGTGAAACTGGACATCAGAAGCAAGCCTCAGCCTGACAGGGAGGAACAGAAGGAGGAACAGAGAGCTAATTCCTGCTGGGAAGATTCTGCCTTGCTGTTGGAGGCCCTGTGCCTTCTCACTGCAGAGCCCAGGTATGGAGAAAGCAAAGCAGGCCTGCAAAAGGCAAGGTGAGAGGTGCAGGGGCCGGGCCGAGGAAGGAGCCTGGAAGTCGCTCTCCGTGCCTGCCCCGGGCTAAGGTTGATTTTCCTCACCTGGATCTGCCGGGCAGCAGACAGCCACACAGCTGCTGACAAGGCCGGATTTCAGAGCTCAGGGCCTGCTGCACCTTTTGGGCCCCATGGAGCTTCCCATGGCGCTTGGTGGCCGCGGAACATGGAAACAGAGCAGGTGGCTGGAGGTGGCTCCCCAGGTGATGCCGACGTTCTTGAGCTCAACGATGTCGCCTCCATGCAGCCAGCCCACCTGAGAGACTTTCTTGTCTCATCGAAAGAAACAGGAGGGTCTGACATCATCATTACATTATGCCCTACGCACTGCTGGGGTGCCGTTTACTCTGCCAACAGAATTCAGTTCAGGTCCAACCGCCATTCAAGCTTTATGACGTAAGACCACAAAAACTAGAAAAATTGCTTTTGGGCAAAGGGCACATTTTTGGTGTGGTGAGTATGCACATGTGGGGAATACATAGAGAGGGGGTAATGTTTCTTCATTCAGTCCTTTTTGTTTTTTATTTTTTTTAAGATTTTATTTATTTGTCAGAGAGAGAGAGAGAGAGCACATAAGCAGGGAGAGAAGCAGGCTCCTGCTGAACCCGATGATGCGGGGCTCGATCCCAGGACTCTGGGACCATGACCTGGGCCAAAGGCAGATGCTTAACCGACAGAGCCACCCAGGAGCCCCTCTTCATTCAGTACTTTGAGGTGTTAGCTTCCCTCACTAGACCTTACTTGTTTAGGATGAGAAGGGTTTCTGCTGACGATCTATTTGAGAAATTAGAGCAGCCAATTTCTGACTGAGGTGTACTTTGGCTCCTTGTTGGAGCATGTGTTGAGGATGGTGCCCAGCATTCCTCATCCAGAGCCTTTTCCAGTGCAGCCAAATTACCCAGGAGCCTGGCACCCGGTCTATTTGCACAATGCATTTTTAGACTCTGAATCATCCCAGGTTCTCTCCTTGGTATCACTTTGGATTAAACTCAACAGCATTCTAGTACCTTGGCTTCTCCTTGTACAGACAGGTTGGTCTCCCAGGCTTCCCGGGCACCCCGCCCTCAGGAAGCAGAGCGGGCCCGCAGATAAAAGGGTTGCCTACATTAGACACCCACTCACCTGGGACAACCAGGTATTGGTAACAGGCTTTTTATCACTCCCGGTCCTTCGAAACTTACACAAGGCTGCCCTAGGCTAAGTGGTGCAACAGGCCCAATTCATCCGAATTTGTTCTGTCTCTCCTTATGTCAACACTAGCTAGCATTTCCTTCTATTTACACGGAAATGTAGCTTCATGCAGCAAGTGTTCATTGACATTTATTTTGCCAAGTGGTGTGTTCCAAGCGCTGGTCTGGGCGATGGGGTTGAGGCAGCGAACAAGATGGATGAGGCTCCCACCGCATGGAGGGGCTGAAAGCTGCCATGACATTTGCTACGTAAATTTTTCTTTATACTGTGTATAAAGTATCAAACTATACTGAGAAAATAAATACTAGGTGGTTATATATGTGCCCCGGAGATACACTTAGACCTTCACTGGTATAAAGGAATGGAGAGGAATGGCACACACCCATGGGAGGAGGTCACCACCCGGATAGGAAAGGGGACAGGGTCGAGAAGAATGCAAAGGGCTTCAATTCTACTGGTAAAGATTTCTCCAGCTGAGTCGTGGGTACGTGAGTATTTTTAAACTATGATTTGTGCTCTTCTGCATGTCTTAAACATTTCATTATAATATTTAAAACAAAATATCAGTACTGGATACAAAGGTGTGGGTGCAAGGATGTTCACTGCAAAGCTATTTGCGGCAGTCAAAATGTTTAAACCAAGTGTCCCGCAAGAGAAAGTTGGTTAAGTGAATTATGGTGCGGTAAAAAAAAAAAAAAACAAGATGATATTGCGAATGTTACTCTGATTGTCCTAGGGGACCTTAAGTCACCTGGTTTGATGGAGCTGGCTGCCGCCTCTACCAGTGTAAGAGTGGAAGATGACAGAAACTTGGTGCCTCATTGGCAATTGGATTCCTCACGTTTTATTTTCCCCAGTACTTTTCTAAGCCCGGGATCAGTATACATGTGTGCACTAGGTGAGTATTCCTGAGGATTTAGAAATGCTCAGTCAGCACTGTACATCATTTTCCCATAACAGATAGAAGTATTTAATTCTTGAGCAAGAGGATATGAAGGAAAAATTTGAAAGGCTGAAATGAGGCCCCCTACGATAATCTACAAAACTAGCCTTTAGCGTACTCGCCTCTTGACTTCCCAAAGGAGGAGGCTTGATTCTGGTGGAATTATTGTTTTCTTTCTCTTATCAGATTGTTCAAATAAGGCGACAGTTTCTCACTTGTTTCATTAGGCTCTACAGTGGATATTATATAGGGGCACCTGGGTGGCTCAGCCAGTTAAGTGTCTGCCTTCAGCTCAGGTCATGATCTCTGGGTCCTGGGATCCGGGCCCGCATCGGGCTCCCTGCTCAGCGGGAGTCTGCTTCTCCCTCTCTCTGTTTACACCTCTCCATTGCTCATTCTCTCTCTCTCACTCAAATAAATAAAATCTTTTTAAAAAATATTTTATTTATTTATTTGACAGAGAGAGACACAGCGAGAGAGGGAACACAAGCAGGGGTCGTGGGAGAGGGAGAAGCAGGCTTCCCACCGAGCAGGGAGCCCGATGCGGGGCTCGATCCCAGGGCCCTGGGGTCATGACCTGAGCCGAAGGCAGCTGCTTAACTGACTGAGCCACCCAGGTGCCCCATAAATAAAATCTTTTTTAAAAATGTATTTTATAGAATAATGGACCTTGCCAAGAATTTGATTATTTCCGTCTATCCCACCCAAGAATTCTAAGGAATGTAGTTTTTGAATCAATGCTAAAAGACAACTGGCTTTCTGCTCTGTTGTGGGGTGATAAAACTGTGACTTGACAGCTGAGAGTAAACTTTTTCCATTTAAAACAAACAATCAAAGGTGGCATTGTTTTCTAAATGCATATGATGCAGATATGGCCACTAGCCACTAGGTGTCACTACAGAGAATTACAGAATCATTTCAGAGCATCAGAGAATAGGTTTTAAGGAGAAGGGTGAGCTGGATTTGTGTTCAGCCCTTGGCGACCTCTACTTCTGCCCTGTTCACTTCAACAGTTTAGTGATGTCTCCTGAGTTTCCAAAAAAACTTCCCAACAGCGCTTCATGGGACTATGGACATACATAACTCTACTCTGGAGTGTTTGCGTTTCAAATTTTATCTCAAACAGTTGAAATGTTTCTTCTCTGTTAATAAACCAGAAGCAAGAGGAGATGTATTTCAGGGGAGGGAAGAACTATGAGACATTTCAATCATTCATACTCCAGGCAAGACTTGCAACTACATTCAGTTTTATTACTTTTGTTTATGTAGACTTTGTATGATATTGTAGTGTGGAAGTTTGTAAATAAGCTTTAATTCAGTTTATAAATAAAATGTCTAGTTTCCGGGGCACCTGGGTGGTTCAGTCAGTTAAGGGTCTGCCTTCGGCTCAGGTCATGATCCCAGGGTCCTGGGATCGAGCCCATATCGGTCGCCCTGCTCGGTGGGGAGCCTGCTTCTCCCTCTGCCTGCTGCTTCCCTTGCTTGTTCTCTCTCTCTCTCTCTGACAAATAAAAAACTTTATTAAAAAAATGTCCAGTTCCCAAAGTCTGTACCTAAAAGGCACATATAGGAATGCAGATCTTCAGTAAAAAGTAAGTATGAAATTTGAGTTGAATTAGAAACGATTTAATTATATACCTTAATTCGCCACTTATCTTGATTTTAATCAAGCAGCCCTGTTTTATCATAAAATGCCCTTCTTCCTTTTTGAAACTTAAGTAAGATACATATATATATAGTTTGATCACTTGACTCAACTCCGCTTATAAGCTTTATTATGCAGTAAGTGTCTGTGTTGTCTTACATGCTGAAAAAAGAAGTAAAGGTTGGAGAGTTCCAAACCTGTACAGCCCCGCTAATCCTTAGCCCTGAGCACCAGGACACAAAGGTAGCCCCTCCCTCCACTGATAGGCCCTCCCCTCCCTCTGGTTTGCATGACATCAGTGCAGCTAATAAGCTCCTAGAACCACCGACAGATCTAATTTCAAAACCAGATGATTGTCACCTCTATCTTACAAAGTTATGAATTTAAGGTTTTAATCTCACATGATTTTTAAAATCCTGACTATAAATTTCATGTTGATTCTTCTACGGTTATAGATGTGGGTGACAGTATAGGTGAAGAGGGTATCGATTAAGGGTAGGTATAATTTTTTCAAAAAAGGAAAGATGATTTGTAAGGGGAAAAAAGTGAGTCAGAGAAAAATGGAGTTACCGATTTAGTTATACAGTCCAGTCAGGTCACCCAGTCCGTTCACGGGAACCGCACGAATGTAGAGTGTGAGGCTGGATCATGAAACAGTGCTCTTCACTAATTACCACCCAGGACTTTAAAAACACTGCTCAGGTGTTTGCTACCTAGGATCCAATGTTGAGACTTCTACTAAAACTCAGCCTCCATATAAAGAAGAAAAGAATTGGTGATTGGAATAACCCATGATGATGACTTGGACAGTTTCTCTATTACTCAAGGATACTGATTATATCGGTACAAATATTATACTCAAGGAAAATATTAAGCAGTTAAGAAGACGATGAGTAATTCAAAATACTTGAGTAAAGATGAGAAAGGAAAAAGGATAATAATGGTAACATATCTCTTCAACCTGGCATCATCAGGGAATGAGACATTCTACGCAAGTGGGTAAAGATTATTTACTAAAAATTTTAGGGCACATTTTGTACATAATGGAGAAAGTACAGATGCTTCCGTTGAAGATCACAAGAGTACCTGCTATCATTGATCCTGCTTAACTTAGTACCAGAGGTCCTTGCCAACATTACAAGAAAAGAAAGAGAAATAGAGACAAAGGATAAACAAGTCATCATTTACAGCCGATATGATCTCCTACCTGGAAAAATCAACAAAATAAGAAAGTTTAGCAAGGTTGCTGGATGCAAAATCAAATGACAATAAGCCATGCTATTTCTCTATGTCAGTCCTATCCAACTATATAACGAGTTATATCCCAGTTACCATTCACAATGACAATAAAAACCATAAAAATCTAGAGATTAATTTATCCAATAATATATAAGGTCCTTAAGGAGAAACTTGTTAAACTCCAGGACATAAAAGATGATCTGAATAAACAGAAACATATCCCATGTTGTATGGAAGGGCAACTTATTATTATAAAGATATTAATTCTTCCCCAAAGTAATCTATTTAATGGAATTCGAATTCTGATAGGACTTTTTTAAGGAACTCAGCAGACTCTGAAGTTTCTATGGAGGAACTAAGGCCCATGAAGAGCTAAACCTACACAGAGTCCCAGTGAAAATTGGGGGTATTTACCAGAGATTCTCCCCTTGCAGCCCTAAACTTTACTCCATGGGTTTGTTTTTTCCCGTCTTTGTTTCCCCACCCCATGAATCCAACAAAAGCTTTGCTCAGCTTTCCAGCCCCTCACTCTTTCTTCCAAAATTGGCAAAGCCAGGAAGGGGGACTATGGCACCTATGGTTTTGGCTCTGTTGGGGCTCCTTCTCTTTTGGATCTTGGTTCAGCAAATGTTCACCGTCATGGTAGCTCTCCGAACAAACGGATTTGTAACACTTAGTTCCGTTCTCAGAGAAAGGGTTGGTTTCAGAGATGAAATTCCTGTGCTCTTTTTGACACCTTTACCTCATTTCAAGAAATTTTCCATGTGTTTCTGTAGTGTAGTGGTTATCACGTTTGCCTCACCAGAAATTTTCCACAAACCCCAAGTATGTAACCCTGGGTTTTCCTGTGCATTCTGCGCATTCTGATCACCACCTGCTCCTTGTCTTACTGCCACAGGGTTCTCATGATGACACGGATTCTCTGATTGCCCTCTGCAAGATACCCATATTCTTTTCTATTTCCACAACTTAATTAGTCAAAAAACAATCTCTTGACATCTCACGTCACTCAAATCAACTTTTTCTCACCTTCTGTAATGTTTTATTTACCGACTTGTACCTAGATTTCCAAATTTTGCTCACTTACTACTTCCTAAGGTCACGAGGATTGTGTGTATTTTGTTTACCATAGTTCTCCCAGCACCTGCCAAGGCGCCTAGATGATCAATTGTGGTTGATCAATAACTCTTTGCTGAGAATATACTTGAGAACAAAACAACAGCTAAAGTATATTGAGAACGATTTTGTGCAAGGTACTCTTCTAAGTCATTTGCAGTTAATCCTCCCCACAACCTTATGAGGAAGGAGACTCGATTGTCCTCACTTTGTAGGTAGGACATAGACATTCAACAGCTTGCCTTGGTTTACTCACTAGTAAATGGCCGAGATAGGATTTCCATGTAGGTATCGTGACTCCAAAGCTGGCCTTCTCTTTTTTTCCCCTGCTTTACTGAGATATAATTGACACTTAACATTGTGTAAGTTTTAAGTGTACAACATAACGATGTGATTTAGTACATAAACACTGCAAAACGATCACCACAGTAAGTTCGGCTAACACATCCATCACCTCGGGAAGCCAGCCTTCTTGGCTGCCTTTCTCTATATACAGCCTCAGAAAGCACTGGATGCCTTCTCTCGCCTCCTCCCTCCCTACACCCATTTCCACTTCCTTCCTTTCTCAGATAACACTGGATATTTCCAAGTCAATATGTGTGTGCCTTTAAGATAAAACCTTGAAGTTTTACCCTTATCCAAGGCATGGGGCAGAGAGACCACAAGCAGTCCAGTGCCTGAGCATGGCTTTGCGAGAATCCCTTGCCTCTCCTAGGTCCCCAGCATGTCGTGCAACCCTGGCCTGCTCGCCCCCTCCCCACCACTGGCCCGTGATGAGTTACACATGCAGGGCGGAGAACAGCAGAACAGCCATCTCAGATCTTTGCTCCTGGATTTCATAGGGTTTTGCTGCTGATCTGGGCCATTGCCTGTGCAGGACTCTGCTTCTTATCAGCATCTCCTGCTTGCTACAAATCCCCTGACTGGGACCTGGGCTTGGTTTTCCTTCTGCTTGATTGTTCCTCCTCATGCAGACCTTAGCCTGTTGACCTGTTGCTTGTCTCTTCATACCACGGAATGCTCGGATTCAGAACTTGGCCTTGCTTTTTATCAGAAGACTAAGTGGCTTGTTGATGTTTGTGGACACTCTGGCCTTGAACCCATGTGTCACCTCCAAGCCAGGTGGAAAAGTTAGACTCCCAGTGGTGGTCATTTCTTATGCCCCTTGGGCTTCCCTACAACCTTGAGGCCAACATGTGTACCCTAGGTTTTTCTCATTCTCCCACTTATCAGTGAAAGGGGAGTATATTCCTTCAACTCTTTCCTTTCTTCCTCTCTTGCTAATATTCCTCAGCTTATCTCTACCCTGTGATCTCTGGTTTCATGAGAGAACCAGGTGCAGATGTGGGAAAACTTCCTAATAGTTCCCGAAGAACTTCTGCAGGGGAGCTGTGGTTAAACCATTTATGCTAACGGTATGATGCACTGTGCTCTGGGGGGTGGAGGGGGGGTTTGGGAGGTCCAGGGTCTGACCTTGAAGAAGACTCCAGAAACTGTATGTAAGGGACCACAGAGATAAAAGGCAGAAACAAACAAACAAACAAACAAACAAATTGTGACCAGAAATTATTCTGTGCGAAATAACATAAATTAAAATAAGATCAAATCGACTCCATTATGTATGCTTCCCTTTTGTACTGTGTGTGTGTGTGTCAGGGAAACCGCTGAGACCATCTGTTAAATGTTTATTTCCATTGTTTCTTCTGAGGTGCCAGAAAAGCCTATAATGGGAAGAAAGAGGAAAATAGCTTTTTAAGTTCATTGGAAAATGATCAAGAAAAGGAAAAGCCAGGAGCCAAATCTAGCCTCGAGGTCTGTCTTTCTTTTTATAACCAGAAAGTTCTAGAATAGGCAAGTCTACATTTTTGGGGAATTATTACCTAGATCTCTGCTTGTTTCCTCGTTGTTGATACTGCTCCTTTGTGGCAGAGGAAATGGGGTACTTAGGAGGGAGACATTTTGTCATTTGTCAATACTTCTCTGAAAGGACAGAGGAAATAGAGCAAAGACAGGAAACAAACCATTTTACTTTACTTGTTAGCTCTTCTGGAAACTAGTTGGAGAATAAGGATGCAGTCTTCAGCCAAAATAAGGTACAAGAGCTTGTCTGTACAATTTAATTATTCATGCTTTCCCTTCCTACAATTAGTCTGGATAATCAAATACTGAGTGACCCAGAAAGACGGAAAGACAATGAAGCATTTTCCAGTGGCCTCACATGCTCCTGAGGTTTAATCCTGCTTGCTGACATCCAAGAATAGCTTCATCATGGAAAAATTGAAGAAGAAAGTAATTAGCATCCCTGAACAAACCTTGAAAGTTTGTGTTTACATTGGATTAAATTCATAAGAGGAAAAATTGTTTTTCTCTGTTCTCTGAACTATAAAAATTTGGTTAGACAATACTTAAAGCACCAGCAGCTTCAGAGTCAGTTACCTTGAATCTTGTTGCCAAAAACCAATTTTATTTGGTTAAAAGGAAAGTGAGAGTATACTGGTTTGGCCCAAACCTCAAACTAGGTTGCAAATGACAAATTCTCATTTTTTCCATCTAAATAAAACAGTGCTGCTTAAGCATTGTGTATTTCTGAGATCAAAACTAACATATAGGACTTACTTTTAAGTACAGTAACCACTTAACAAAGACCTATGGGCAGTTCAGTAAATAAACCTCTTGGCTAGAATACAAGAGAGCAGAGTTTGTCAAAAAGTCAATCTGTTTAAGGAAAGTTATAGTGAGATTTCAGTATTTTATGGAACAAATTACTTTAGGTTCATCCTATAGAAGACTGATGAAGTAAAGGATCGTAGTGCTTTATATGAACTATCTCATTTCATCCTCACAGTCCAGTAAGGCAGGGTATTTTTATCCATATGTCCTAGAAGGTAGACTTAATAACTTTCCCAGCATCTTAAAGCTGGTGTTGGAGCCAGGACCTGCCTGCAGGTGACCTAGCTCCAAAACTGTCTCTACAGAGCAAAGGGGAAGTTTTCCATCTCTAATACATTACAGAGATTGCAAGATTCAAGAAAACATTTAAATTATGGAACTAGAGGGGCACCTGGGTGGCACAGTTGGTTAAGCATCTGACTCTTGGTTTCACCTCAAGTTATGATCTCGGGGTTGTGAGATTGAGCCCCACTTCGGACTCCATATTCAGCGCGGAGTTGGCTTGAGATTCACTCTCCTTCCCTTCTGCACCTCCCACTTGTGTTCTCTTTCTCTCTCTCAAATAAACAAATAAATCTTTTTAAAAATTATGGAACTAGGGCTTACCACCCACACAAGAAAATGAAGGTGATAGTTCTAATGTTTGACATAATGCTCTCGTCAAAAGCTCATAGATACTACTGGTCATGAATTTCTCTTTTTCATTCATTAATCAGAGAGATTAATTCTGGACTTGCTACACTGTACTTAAGCTTTCTGTAGATCATTATGGCTTTGCAAAGACGTAGCTTATAGTATCATTTTGATTGTTTGCCTAGGAGATATTACATTTCCCTGTGAAGAACAGGAAATAGCCAGATTGAATTGTAATAATTAATAAAAACTCCTTCCTTAGCATTTGCTAAGCACTGCTCCACAGCCTCTTGTAGTTTTTTTCTTCTAATCCTTTTGCTGTTCACAAAACAAGGACTGAAAAAATGACCAAGGCTTTAGTCAACACTAAATCAAACCAAAGACTGATTTAAACAAGTTCTGGAAATAACGTTTGAGTTATAAAATCGTGTTCATTGATAAGGATTCTCTTAGTGATATGTTTATACTTTTTATGCTCATATACTATAGTTTAGAAATATTTGAAGCTGTTTGATTACTGAATGAGACTCATATTATTTTCCTCACTACTACAACTTATATTTTAAACATCATTATGTTAATACCATATTCTCATCTTATTTTCCCACAAAGTGGCAAGGAATAGAAACCTGGCCCTCAAAAGAAAAGCTTCAGGGGCGCCTGGCTGGCTCAGTCAGAGGAGCAGCATGCAACTCTTGATTTTGGGGTCATGGGTTCAAGCCCACATTGGGTGTAGAGAATGCCAAAAAATAAACTTTAAAAAAAGAATAGAAAAGAAAAGCTCCAGGGCAGGTTGGGCCATGTAGTGAAAATACACCAGAGGAAACCAATAGGTCCTAGTCTCATCCTGCTCATTCCACCAGCTTCTGATATGGGCAGGTGGCTTATATCAGACCAAGTCACCTAAGAATATGAATTATCAATCTAGACAACATACAAATAAAACAGTCATTTAAAGACAATGGAGAGTGAATAAATGTAGGCGGAAACTCAAAGGGATTAAATTCATGAAATAAGGGAATTATACTAGATATAACCCATATTTATTCAACTTTTCCCTGAGAGCATCCTTCAGACTGTGAGGCATGAGTGGACACAGCTCAATCAAGAAGTAGCCATGTTATTAGCCTAAGAAGTCAGAGATGGAATTAGGAGCTACTAGAGTGGTTGGAAATTGAGAAGGCAAATTCCAGGAAAAACGGGAACCTGTGGTAGAGATAAGCACTCAAATCTGAGCATGAACTACCTTTAAGTACTTGGTTGACCTGGAATGGAGCATGTACAAGACATGACCAAGGGGATGCCTGAGGAAAAACAGCAGCTGGACACTGCAAAGAGCAGAGATTTTAGCAGTTGTCTACTGTATAGAAGACAAAGGGAATTAAAGACCAGAAAATTTAGAGGAGTTTGATAAACACTTAGAACATTTCACTTAAGACCCAGAAGGGCCAAACTTTCAAAGTGAAGTTCAAATCCCTGGTCTAAAGGATTTGCCTTGGAACTCAGAGAAAAACTAAAATAGACCTACACTAATAAAACCTAAAACCAAACTTCTACAAGTTCAAAATGACGGGTGAGCAATTTACCTGCCTGCTACAACAAAACCTGACATTCTTTAAAGGTGGATCATAGAATTCAGGATCTTTACAGTGATCTATCCACCATATCTGGTATATAATAAAAACTAGACATGAGAAAAAACAGGAAAATGTGACCCATAATTAAAAGAAATACCAGCCAATACAAACAGTTCCCACAGATGACTCAGATGTTGAAATTAGCAAAGACTTAAAAATAACTCTGATAAATATGTCTTAAAATTTATTGGAAAATATAACTATAATGCATAAGAAGATGGGGACTTTTAGGAGAAATATGGGAAGTATAAGAAAGGATCAACTGGAAATTCTAGAACCAAAAATTATAACAACTAAAATTAAAAATGTGGGGTACCTGGGTGGCTCAGCAAGTTAAATGTCTGCTTTCGGCTCAGGTCAGGATTCCAGGGTCCTGGGATCCAGCCCCGAGTTGGGCTCCCTGCTCAGGGGGAGCCTGCTTCTCCCTCTCCCTCTGGCCTTCCCCACTGCCCCTGCTACCCCAACTCATGCACTTCTCTCTCATGAATAAATAAAATCTGAGAAGGAAGGAAGGAAGGAAGGAAGGAAGGAAGGAAGGAAGGAAGGAAGGAAAGAAAGAAAGAAAGAAAGAAAGAAAGAAAGAAAAAGAAAGAAGAAAGAAAGAAGAAAGAAAGAAAGAAAGAAAGAGAGAAAGAGAGAAAGAGAGAGAGAAAGAAAGAGAAAGAAAGAAAGAAAGAAAGAAAGAAAGAAAGAAAGAAAGAAAGAAAGAAAGAAAGAAAGAAAGAAAAAGAAAGAAGAAAGAAAGAAAGCAGAAAGCAAGAAAGCAAGAAAGCAAGAAAGAAAGAAAGAAAGAAAGAAAGGAAGAAAGAAAGAAAGAAAAAGAAAGAGGAAGGAAAGGGTGGGGTTATGAGTGATTATTTTTCTCTTCTCAAATTTCTAAATTTTATATTGATAGCCTATTACTCCTTAATATTTCAGTATGTATTTCTGAAAAACAATGACACTCTCATACATAATAATAGCACAACCCTCAAAACCAGGAACTTAATACTGATATACCACTGCCATAGAATCCAAATATTTCTCTCAAATTTTGCTGAGTGTCCTAATAATGTCATTTATAGATCTATGATTAAGTCCAGATCATGCATTGCATTTTTATTTCTTTTGTACTCTTCAATCTTGAACAGATCATTCCTTAATTTTCATGACCTCTATGTTTTTTATACTTTGTATTCTGAACTAATTTTAGACTAACAAAATTTTCAGAGTATATGAATTTCTATATGCTTTTCATTCAGACTCTCCAAATCTTAACCATTTTAACACATTTTTCTTCTTTCTTTTTTCCAAAGCATTTCAGAAAAAAATGCAGCCATGATGCTTCCTTACTTCTAAAACTTCAGTGTGAATTTTCTATTAACAAGGACTTTTTCTTATATTACCACAGCACAATTATCAAACTCAGAAAATTAATGTTAATATAATACTCTTATCTAACCTACAGATATTTTTTCCACTAGTGTTCTTTTTATCAAAAGAAAAAAATAATGTCTGCTCCAGGATCCAATCTAGGATCACAGGCTGCATTTTGTTGTCACATCTGTTTAGTGTCCTTTAATCTGGGACAGTTCTACAGCCTTTTATATCTTTCACGATCTCAGAATTTTTGAACAATACAGGAAAATGATCTTGTAGACTTTCTTCAAAAAATGGGAAATATCAGCAAATAAATGAAAACAGTGAAAAGAACAAATTGGAAGACTTAGAACACTATAACTGATATAAGAAAATCATTGGATGAGCTCATAAAAATAATGGAGATGCAGAGGGAAATGTCAATAAACTTGAAGATAGATCAATCAAAATGATCAAATGTGAAGAACAGAGAAAAATACTGCAGAAAAGAACAGAAAAAGTAGTAATAGAGCTTCAGGAACCTGTCTGACATCATGAAACTGTGTGGAGTCCTAGACAGAGAAAAGGAAGATCAGGACAGAAAAAAATTTGAAGAAATAATGGCCAAATGCTTCCCTTACTTGGTGAAAGATGTAAGTTTACAGATTCAAGAAACCTGACAAACTCTAAACAGGATAAATCCAAAGAAAGCAGTGGGTAGACACACCATAATCTGCTAGAAATAAAAGATACAGAGAAAAGCCCTGAAAAGAGCTAGAGGAAAAAGATAGATTACATTGAGAGAAACAATGATCCAAATTACTACAGTTTCTCATCAAAACCATGGAAGTCATAAGACAGTGGAATAACTTCTTTTCTGAAGAATAGCATCAAATTTTTAAACGTTTATACCCCTTAACTCAAAATTACACTTCTAGGAATTTGGTATAAATAAATGATCAAAAAGCACCTAAAATGCTCATTTTAATTTTGCTTTAAACAGCAAAAACTATAAATACTTATCAGCTGAAAAGAGATTAAATGTATTATTGTACATCTGTATAAATTTCTTTTTTAAAAAAAGATTTATTTGAGAGAGAGAGAGAGAGGAGAGACAGAGCATGTCAGCAGGTGGAGGGGCAGAGGGAGAGGGAGAGAGAGAATCTCAAGCAGACTCCCCACTGAGCATGGGCCTGATGCAGGGCTTGGTCTCAAGACCCTGAGACCATGACTTGAGCAGAAATCAAGAATTGGATGCTTAACCGACTGAGCCACCCAGGTGCCCCTATATAAATTTCTATTCAGTCATTTAGAGGCTATTCATACACTTATTGCCATGAGACAATATCCACAGTCTTATCAAATTTGGAAAGCAAGCTATTTAAAAGGTATGCATGCCATATTTTCTGAACTTATGCACACAAATTCTCACCAAAGCAAGGAAGACAATATCACAGCTTTGTCTAAGGAAGAAAGACCAAATGTTTAAAATACCATTAGTTTCAAATATTATTATTTTCAACATTTTATCTTAGTGTTAACATTCCCAAATCATGACCAAGAAGCTATGTCTTCTTGATTGAAGTGAGCTCCTCTTAAAAAGAGGAACTTCAATTTAATTTTAAGAGGAACATTTAATATTACCATGGTAAACTGTTTAAAATGGTCCCCAATGAACTGTGCCTCTCTGAGTCTATACCCCTTTGCCATGTCACTTTGCTACTCTTCCTGTTGAAAGGTGGGGGTGTATTTCTCCTGAATCTAACTGGCCGTGTGACTTGCTTTGACCAATAGAATGTAGTGGAAGTGGTATTCTGCGATTATTGAGCCCATATCTTAAGTAGCCTGCTAGCTTCTGCTTCTGCTTTTGGAATGCAGCAACTATGTACAGGCTATTCTACTAAGAAGAGAAGTCACATGAGGAGCAAGCCCCAGAAGGTTGAGAGACTGTGGGAAGAGACAGGACACACAGAGGAGAATGGAGGTACCACAGCTCATAGCCAGCACCAAGGCCCAGACTTGGGAGTGAAGCTTATTGGGATCCTCCAAGTCTAGCAATGTTGTCCCAGTTAATACCACATGAAATAAGGATGAGCCATTTCTACTGCTGCCTGAGGTCCTAATCCACAGGGTCGGCAGTAAATGGTGGTTGTTGTAAACTATTTAGTATTTGCAGTAGCTTGTCATGCATAGGTAAGTGAAACATTACCATTCAATTAAAAATCTTGACACCAACTTAAATACTGCTTATAGCTAGAGAACAAGAAAATGTCCAGAACATAACATGGTGACCATTTTGAGTGGGCATGCAAGAGCAAAACAGTCGCTATTAAAAAGATCAAATTTGGGTATTCAAGCAAAACTTGATGAATTTGCTTTCCAAGAAGGCATCACAGTTTTTTAACTTTATGATTCTGGTATTTAGAATTGTTATGTAACATTAAATTCATTTCACCAAGGTATATTTGAAAATTCACAGTAAAAGTAAATAATTTAAAGCAATGTTCTGCTAAAATGACTATCAAAATTCATGGCAGTAAATTTTGAATTCATTGTAGAGACATCTGCTATGCAAACAAATTACCAAAGTGATCTCAATGATTCTCAGTATGCACATCCTTATTTAAATAAGTTATACTACCTTTCACAACTATTGAATCTTCCTCATTCCAAGTCCTAAGCGAGCAATGTAGGTCCAGGTCATTCCACATAGTTGACATTTGAGAAATAGATACTATTCAAAAGCTGTAAAAAACCCACAATTTACAAAACAACAAGTGTGCATTTGAAATCATAGTCATCTATTCTATTCCAGTATCAATAACTGACATTCACTTCAGAAATCAACCTAATGTAGTATTATAAGGATTCCTCTTGAATATGTTAAAATCATTCTAAAAATGAAACTGCTACTAAAGAAATCCCTCTTTTTCTAAGTTCTCTCAAAATTTAAGACAGTAAATAGTAACAGCACCCGTAAGAATAATGTCATGTATTCTTTCAAAAATCTCCTCATAGGCATTATTTTATTAGATGCCCATAACAGGTATGTATCAATTTTATAGATTAAGAAACAGGGCCCTGGATAGATGAGAAAGGTGCTTATTGTCACTGTCATAAGAGTATCTTTTAAATCATAAACCTAAGTTCCCTAAGAGTTAAATGTCTAATGCCTAACTCATGTATTATTGTCAGTGGAGATCACGACATTTGGTGCAGTCAGCACTGTAAGGCAGATAGGGAAATGGGGACACAACCCTGCTCCATGTCTATTTAAAGCATAAATTTCATGGGAATCTTTCAGCCAGCTAGCAAACTTCTGTCATGTTTCCTGACAACCAAAAAAGTAAAACAACAGCTCCTTTTAAAGGGAAACTATCACTTCCTGTGATACCATATATATATATATATATATAACTATATATATATATATATATATATAGTTATAATAAGAGTAGATGTTGAACAAAATGGCACCCAGAGAGAATCTGAAATATCCTATAATATCCTGTACCTTGGAAAATGGCTGCAAGTTAAAATGTTCCATTACATAAAAAGGCCGCCCAACAAGCTTAAAATGCAATAATTCAGTGTGGGGTATATTTTATTGTCAGTTATCAGAATGAAATATACCAAGAAGTCAATTAACTAAGAATTTATCCTTTAGACAATAATAGACTGTTACCCTTGGCAGGTACCAAGGAATTTAGACTTCTAAAGAGAGTTATAATTAAATTGAGAAAATGATGTTTATAAGAAAGAAATCTAGGATTTTAACAAGTTAACTCTAGAAATTATTATAAACAGCATATAAATACTAACGCTAAAAAGAGCAAGTATGGTGGTGGCTCAGGGAACAATGAAACAAAGTAAATCCTGAACTGCAGGATGAAAATGTTGACAAATAGATGGGTAGGATTTATGAAGTCATTTTTAGTAAACAAGATAAGGAGGAAAGAAGCGCAAGAAAGGTTTGGAAGTTAGGGGGAAAGTAGAAATGCATTTATTTGGAGGTAAAACTTGGAAAATCCCCAGATGCTCTCATTAGTGATTGAGGTATTTTCCCTTCTCTTCTTTGAAGAGGATTTGGAGACTATTTATTATAACTTGTGGTGGAAAATAAAAGTGCAAATTAAGTGTTCAGTGAGTTGGGTGTGCGAAATAATCAACGTCTCCTCCCCACTCATTCATCACCAAATCTGCACACCCTGCTGTATTCTTGATCTTTGTGAATAGTAAAACCATCCGTCTAGTTTATGAATCAGAATCTCTTTCCATGCCCTTCTCCTTGAATCTACCACCAAATCCTATAAAGCGACTTCCCAGTTCTTGAAACTGCTCACTCCTTCTAGCCCCTTAGTCCACGCTTTGGATTCCTAACTGGTCTCAAGCCAATGAGGCCATTCCCTCCCCTCTCCCTTGTTTCCCCAGTCCCCACCCCGCCCCCCCAGTCCCAGTGTTGCCAGCATGATCTTTCTAGAACAAAATGTTGATTATGGTATTCTACTTAAAATCCCTGTGACACCTCATAGCTTTCAAAAATTATAAACGCATAGATCCTGCCTGATTTTCTAGCTTCATTTTTTTTTTTTTTATTGTTTGACACTTTATTGAACTTTGCAAAGCGAGACTGAGCATCTTTGCCTTCGTTGTATGCAGCTGAAGCAGGAGCTCAGGGAGGGGAAGACGGCGCTGCTTTCCTTGGCAGGGAAGATGTGACCCCTGTAGTCCTGTCTTGTGGTGGGAGGACTAACCCATGTTCTGTCGGTTGCCATAGCCCCTAGGATGGGTGTCCTTCCAGTCATCCCACTCCCGAGCTCTGCGGAGTGTTTGCTCATCATCCTCAACCTCCTCCTTTTGTTCCTCATCTTCCTGTTGTTGAGCACTTCTTTTGAGCTCTGCTGGTGTCTTGGCTATGCCCTGATCTGGTAATGCTCCAAATTTCCGATGCTGATCATACCAGTCATTCACCGTCATAGATGCCAGACTTGGATAACCAGCTCCAAATACTTTGGCTTGGGCCACATTCCGAGTGAGAACAAAGGGTTTCATTGGAGGCCTGTCCTGACGAGGTGAATGAGAAGTTGATGCCTCTGTTGAGGAGTCTTTTTCTCTCAGGATCTTCATCTCCTGGTCAATGCTCTCAATCTCTTCCAAGCTGATACCAATCCACCTTCGAAGGTGAAGGAGGTAATATTCACGAACATGCTCATCATCTGCTTGACCACTTTCCACGGCAGATTTCAGTGCAGACAACCTATGCTCCAATTCCTTCTTCTGCTTGTATCTCTCTATTTTAGCTTGTCTTTGAGATGCCATATCAGCAAGGTTAGGATAGGCCATGGAGGAACTAGCTGTGTTAAAATCAGTTGAGTTGTTCTTGGTTTTGGGCAGCTCAAACTCTGCCACATGATAGTACCGGCACTGAATTAAGTAGTTTAAAAAGTGTTCTCGAGCCCACTGCAAATGATCTAGACGCTTGCTGGGGTTGACTTGTTTCATGGTGAGTGCTCCTTGAAATGCTGGCACCATCAGGTACTTCAGGTCGGTGGAAGCAATCTCTTCCAAATCTTCATTTCGGCTGAACAAGTCGAGCTGCAATAACATTTCGGCAGCCTTCTTAAGGAGGTCTAATCCCTTGACCACCTTTTCCTGGATCACTCGGGAACCGGTGGGTTCAGTCGCTACTTCCACTTCGTCTAGAAGCTGTTTGCTGGTTTCGAACAGCTCGGGGAGCCGCGGTAGCAGTAACTCGTCTTCGGCTGTTGCCATCTTGGGGGAGGGAGGAACCTCTAGCTTCATCTTTATAACCCCACATTGACACATTTTGTTCCAGGCAAACTGAACTCTACATACTGTACTCCATGCCATGTCGTTTCCCTCGGCCCACAATTTATCCATGTAACTGCCACTTGACTTCTAAAGTTTGACACATACATGTGATCATCTCCAGAAAACCTTCTTTAATCCCTCACTCTGATGTCTGTTTCTCTTCCTGGCTCTCTTCCAATAGCCTTAGGTCTAGAATATGATCATGGCGTGCAGCGGATTAGGGAAGAGTCAGCCAGGCAATTGTCCAGGGCACCAACCTTCAGGAAGACTTACCTTCATTAGGAACATTGCAAGAGAAAATTGTGTTTATCAATTCTGTATGTGGTTAAAAGGACTACTTTGAAATGCTTCTAGGGAAGCCTGAAAAGACTCAAGAATATGCTTGAATAGCAATAAATGGTTCCTAAATTACCTTTCAAAGAGGGTGCATTTGGTTAGTTCCCAAGTTTTTGTTTTGCTGGTTAGGGATTGCAGGCTTGGAGTCAGAGCTGAACTGTTTGGAACAATATAGGAGAGGGTATCCTAGGCCAATAGAGGTCCCTCTGCATCTTTCTCTGCACTGTGTTTGCAGCGTGGGGGTCTGTGCAAAACTGGTCTCTCTCCAAAAGAAAAATGGATTGGATACTTAAAGAACATCAGTCTGG
The DNA here is from genome assembly GCF_003265705.2 of Callorhinus ursinus. Taxonomy (NCBI): domain Eukaryota; kingdom Metazoa; phylum Chordata; class Mammalia; order Carnivora; family Otariidae; genus Callorhinus; species Callorhinus ursinus. Next base: position 1,571,952 of record NW_027397125.1, read on the forward strand.
GGGCGCCTGGGTGGCTCAGATGGTTAAGCATCTGCCTTCGGCTCAGGTCATGTGCATCGGGCTCCTGGCTCAGCAGGGAGCTTGCTTCCCCCTCTCCCTCTGCCTCTCCCCCTGCTCATGCTCTCTCTATGTCTTAAATTAATAAATAAAATCTTTTTTTCTAAATATTTTATTTATTTGAGAGAGAGAGAATGAGAGATAGAGAGCACAAGAGGGAAGAGGGTCAGAGGGAGAAGCAGACTCCCTGCCGAGCAGGGAGCCTGAAGCGGGACTCGATCCTGGGACTCCAGGATCATGACCTGAGCCGAAGGCAGTCGCTTAACCAACTGAGCCACCCAGGCGCCCCTAATAAATAAAATCTTAAAAAAAGAAAAAAAAGAACATTAGTCTGAAGGGAAAACAAAGATCTAATTAGCTTTCTCAGGAAACGCCATGTTTCCGTCTGGACCTGATCATAATATTTATGACTTGATCTTGTAATAAGTCAAATGACTTACTGAAGTTCTCCATAAGTTTCCCAAGTGCTGAGAGTATGACTTTTTTGTTTTGTAACAAGCCCAAAAAAGGAACATGTTCACCCAAACGTGTGACCTGGAAATATAATGAACTGACACCTAAAGATCAAAATTTAGCAGTGTGCCCGGATGGCACTATTGTCCAGAGAAGAATGACCTTGAGTCAAACAGATAAGAATACTATGCTCGCTAAAAGACCTTCTTTATCATGGGATAAGCACAGAAAATTGTGAGTGAAATATACCTTAAAACTGTCCTTTCTTTGATTTGGCCTCATGTTTACCAAGTATACTACTGACTGCTCATGGAGAAGTCCAAATCTATGATCCCTAGAAAAATATATCTACCATTATAAATCAATAAATTTACATTCTAGTTTATATATTATTCTCTTAAAAGTGGAGTAGAAGATATCTTTAAATGATCAATGGTGTGTAACGTGGACAAATCGTAATTTCTGGACCTCTCATTCTGGTGACCAGATCAACCTATCTGAGGTTTTGGGAAAATCAAATCAAATAACATATGTGTAAGCATTTTCAAAATTATACAGTTCCTACATGTATTTTTTCCTCTTTGACAAGAATGACCTGCATATTTCAAAGGATATTTTAGCTTTGATTACTTTTGTCCTAAAATTTTATTTCATTTTGGTACTACTTTTGACCAGTAGAAATTTTATGCTCTTGACCTGATTTAAACTAATATTTTCCTTCTTTCTGCTGCCAGTAAAATATTGTTCTATTCAACTTTTCTCAAGAGAAAGATGATCTGTATTTCTTCATAGTAGGCTACAACATTAAAAAAGAAAAAGGGGTACCTCTTGACCGATGACTCTTCTTCTTTGGAATATATACAGAATTCTGTGAAAAAATAAGCTATTAGGATCTTTTAGGATTAAGTTACATTGCTTTACTAGAGAAGAAATTACACAGATGTGGAATTTACAAGAAATGATGTATTTTCTGGTAATGACACGTATTGATTTGGCAGTTGTTTAAATATTATGTCAACCAATTATATTTAAAATCTCAAGCAGATTGGAGAGATAATCTGCTTGGAGGTTGGAGAGAAAAAAAGTACTATCGAGGGCGAGTAAAATTATTTTTTGAAAAGTGCTATTTGACTTGAGCCTTGTAAAATCAAAACGAATATGAATAATCTTCAATTTTGTCAAACCAGGATATTAAATCATTTAATTATGCCACTCAACCCAGTAGAAATGCTATTTTCTTGCACATATTTTATGTTCTATTAGAAAATTATGTTGCGTTAAAATGAACAGCTTCATAATCCCTTATACAAAACCCATAGGGTAAATGTGTTTTGGAATTAAAACTTCAGATTTTAGAAAACTAGTAGTATGTGTTTGCAGATATGCAGTGTGGTGGTAGTAAAAGACTCTGAAAAAAACGTGTGTATATATGTTTATTATGACTTTTACTGATCAATGTATAGCAAAATTACAAATAATAATAAAATATACAATACTCTTCTCTGTAATTCTATATAACCAACTGATTTTCACAGAATTCTTTAATTTTTGTCTAATTCCTACATTCATAGCCAATCTATGATTATGATTAATGAAGGCATGTAATTCAATCACAAGCATTGATATTTTCCTTAATTCTTATCTTTTGGGGCTTTATTAGGTTTCTTTTCTAGCTTATACACACATATACACACATACATACATACAAGTGCATACATATTAAAAGCATTGCAGGTCTTACGTGTCTAACTTCCACTGTAGCTGCACCCTATAAATTTTATGTTGTACTCTCATTATTGTCTAGTTTTTATTTCATTCTCAGATAGGTTGGATTAAATTGCTTCCTTACTTTTTTTTTTTTAAATGGTGTAGAGGCAACTTTATACCCATAAAACCTCTCCAAAGTCCTCAGCCTATACTCACCTATTCCAATATTTTTTGTAGTGTGTCCTGCAAAATATTTACAAGTTTTCTTTCAACTGACAAATAAATTTGGGAAGAAAGGGTTAAACAAAGTTAAAACAAGTTTCTCTAATGCAGGATTAATATGCTATTATGTGTACCAGGGAAAAACAGCATGTCTGACCTCACGTTGCTTCTATTTGCCTAGCTGCTGTGATCTATACCTTCGAAACTTCTGCTTAGCCCTGAATGTAGGCATGCTATCACTAAGGCTTGCAAAAACTGCTTTTTTACCCAAAATCTACCTCACCTATGGAGATAAAGAAGTATGTACAGAAATGACTGTGCTATGTTTAAGATTTACGGGAATGACATGACCAGATTCCTGTATGCAAAGATCAACTGACCAAGGACAGAGAAGTTACTCAACCTTCTTCGATGTCTACAGACATCAGTCACCTTTTGACTCCGACTCCCTCCTACACCCCCCTCTTCCTAACATAAAAGAAGCTCAAATCTCAGGCTCGAGGAGATGGTTCTTTGGGACAATAGTCTGCCATCTCCTCAGCTTTTCAGAACCGACTTTTAAAGCTAAGTATATGTATAACTTCGTTTTTAAAAACACAATTTAAAAATAATACAAGCTCCCACTGGTTGAAATAGGAAATGGGGCATCAGCTATGAAAAACAGTATAGCAGTTCCTCAAAAAAATCATATAAATGGAATTATATGATCTAGCAACTCCACTTCTGGAAATATATTCAAGAGAATTGAAAGTGTTGTTTTGAAAGATATTTGTACACCTCTGTTTACAGCAGTCATATCTACACTAGTCAAAACATGCAGGCAATGCAAGTGACCATCAGTGGATGAGTGGATTAAACAAAAGGTGGTACAACACAGATGGAAACTCAAGGACATTGTGCTAAGTGAAATACGCCAGTCACAAGACGACAAATACTGTATGATTCCACTTATATGAGATAACTAGTCAACCCCACAGGAAGGGAAAGTAGAATGGTGGTTGCCAGGGCCTGGCAGGCAGGGGAAATGAGTTTTTTAATGTGTATAGAGTTTCAGCTTTGCAAGCTGCAAAGAGTTCTGGAGACTGTACAACAAACGAATATACATTGTGAATAACAGTACTGAACTGTATACTTAAAAACGGCTAACATGGTAAATTTATGTTCTGTGCATTTTGCCATAATTATAAATAATTAAAAACAATATGAGATTCTGGGTCCCACTCCTGACTTAATGGGCCAGAACCCAAGGCTGAGCCTGGGGAATCAGTATTTTTAACAAGGGCCCACATTCATTCTGATGTGCATTATAGTTTGAAATCTGCTGCCCTAGGAATAAACCACCTACCTTCTGAATGTAGTAGACCAGCATTTTCATTCATTTCAGTCTAGCATTCCTGATCAAGGGTATATACTCCCAGCTGAGGAATTAATTCCCAAGTCACTAGAGAATAGTCCAACTTATATGGAAATTATTTATATAGCAATTTAATTCCAAAGAGGACTTCGTTATTTACTAATCCCTATGATCATTGTTCTCCAAAGAGTGGGGCAAATTATAAGTATTATCCATCTACAACTCAGAGAGAAACTGAAGCAAACGGAGATCAATTGTCCAGAAAAGACCAAATTTGAGGAAGATGTAATATCTTTTGATAAACATTACCTAATCACTACGTTGTGTTTACTACAAAAGAAATTCAAAGATGAATTCCCCTCTCCCAGAGTTCATAGATCAGTACTGACACCCCCATAACCTATGGAGATCAGAAACTTTCTCTTATCAGCTAATCTCACCCCACCACACCCCGCCCCACTTAGGAGTCCAAGGCCAGCTTATTTAGCTCTCTCTTCCCTCAGTTCCTAATTCTATGAACGCTATTTTTAAATATTATGCAGTTTACCAATATTTTAACAGAGACTGGCAGTAACTAAATTTGGTAAAAGAAATGTGAATCCAATTTTGAGACAGATGAAGGATAAACAGATGTACTTGACAATTTTTTTGGAACCCAAATCAAAATCAAACCTTACATTAACTTCAGGTCCTACCAGACGAGTCTCCATTTCATTTGACGAAAGAGCAGACAGATATCTTAGGTAACAGATGAATATTCACAACTCAAAGAACTAAAATAAAAACTTTAAATCTTACACAAGAAAAATTGTTTCCAAAATACTATTTATTCAATAAGAACATGAGATGAGTGCTGTACACAAAATATTTTGAAACATAGAAGTCCTCAAATTTTGAGGAAAATTACATAAGATCACATGAATTGCCAATCTGGGGTATATGCTATCAAGTATATCCAAAACAGTATTTTTTACATGGCTTCAAAGAAAACCTATTGTTACTCATATAATTAAATTAAATTTTAGTGTTACCACGAACGCAAAAAGCCTAGTTTACTCTGAAATAAAACTAAAATTTAACATGTGTTAATATTTGTGCCATAAAGAGTGTGAAGAACATACCTTTTTGTCAAAAAAAATTAACTTCTAACTGTTCAAAATGGCTCCTGGAGGCTTTTCTTTTTTCAGCATTTCTCATGAACTCTAGAATATCGATCTCAAAGTTTCTATTTTGAAAAACTGTAGTAACAAAACATTTGTTTAAAAAGCCTCGCAAGGATACCATCAAACTTACTATGAGATATTAAATTGACTAATTTCAGGACTCATTCATCAAAAATGAGAATTTACTCAAAACAATTCATTGAGGATTTAAGTAATTGCAGTTATAAACTCTCCTAATATTCATGAATGAAATTCAATCTGCCATTAGCAAGCCTGTGTTTCATAGGCCACTAAACTCTCAATAAAGTCTATAATGATAACCTAATTAGTGTCACATCTGCACATGTCACTTCAATGCAGTGACTCCAGACAATTATCACCACTTAGATGAAGTCGTTAAGAACTCAGAAAGAGTTAAAAGGGTTTGAAAACAAAAATATCTAAATTGACCAATGCACCCTTCTGTAGGAAGCAAACTTAACTTTTTGATGTAGAGCTCTCATGAAAATATTGCCCATTGATCAGTGTATTGCTAGACATTATGCTGATTTGGTTTCTTGTCTGTGACGGGTCCCTTTTGCTTGACACTGGCAACTTTTCTGGCTCTACTTTTTTGAATCAGAGGAGCTTACGCTAACTTTGATTTTAAAAGAGCCTATTTGTTTTTAAAGTCTGAAGAGATAAAACTAATGATTCTAATGGTTGGAGTGCACACACAGGGCCCACACAAATACCTATTTCATATGCAGATTTTATTCAAGTTCCTGGATTGTGACAAAAACTGTACTATTTATGTTTTTATGGGTTTGAAGTTCACATGAACATAGCCTTTTTAAGAAAATTAAGTAGTTTGAATTATGTAAGGTTTATAAGTTATTTAATGGATTGAAACAGTATTTGCCACAAGTGATTGGTTTTCAGAGTGAATTGTTATTACAATCCAACAAAAAACTCATACAAAACAATTTGCCTTCTACCATCTATTTTGAAGGAAACCTATTTTATGATTTCCATTAATGTGTAATTTTAAAATCTCATTTTTCCTCAAAAATCTTCAATTTGCTATATTTATGACATTATAAAATCATTTCTCAGTTAAAGCTAGAAATTATGACAGCCTGAAATTTCATAACAATTTTTCATTTCATAGACAAAACACAAGTTTTTATTTTAATGACGCCAAGATATGAAACCTATTTTTACATATTATTGGAAAGAAGCACAAATGTTTGAAACAAATGTTTGAAAGTCCATATTCACTAGTCTTCAACACAAATTTTACAAAACTGTACACCTACTGCATACAAGAACAGATAAACATGAGACAAGCTAGACGTCGACTAACTGGTAAAAGGATAGACTGTGGTATTCATACAATGGAATATTATATATATAGTAATAAAAAAATTAGTGAACTGTGGCTCCACTCATCTGCATGGATGGATTTTTAAAGTTCTTGAGCAAAATATAAAGTCATGGAAAAATACAGTGTGACTCCTCTTCCCTAAGATTCAAAAAGAGGCAAAACTAAGCAACGAAAAATTATAAAAACAAACAAGAATGATGAAAATTTAGGATAGTGGTTACCTCGGGGAGAGAAGTGCACGTAATCAAAGAGGAGACCGTGTGGCTATCAGAGGTGTGAGTAACGTTCTACTCTTCGAGCAAGGTGGTGAGTACATGGGTATTTGTTCTATTACTCCTCCTTAAACTGTACATATACTTTATGTATACGGAGAAAATGAGAGGCAAGAAAATGGTGACCGTATAGACAACTCTTTTTGAAGACCACTGATCTTGCATGTAAAGGAATAAAAGATGGGAAGAAATGTGAATGTTCTCAGAGATTTTGTTTTGCTCTTGCTAAGATATGAAGAGAGCATCTGAATGACAGAAAGGTTCCATCAGAGGGGAGAGGCTGAAGAAACAGCAGGGGTGACTGATGAGGCGAGGCCCACGGGAAGGTTTGCCTCTGACAGGAGGAGGAGCGGTCTCATTCAGGCAGAGGGCGGTAGGGAAAGCTAAGAATAACAGGCACAGATTTATACAGTTGATGATGGGAAACGGAAGTACATCAGATATGGGGGCTCGCTCCTCTTGAATGAGGCTCCAAGGGGAAGGGCAGAGCTGGCTTTGAGAAGAAATGAAGGCATCAAGTGACAGCTCGGGGCAGTCAGAGAAACAACTGACCACAGACAAATAAATGCAGGTGCTGTCCTCAGCATTTCACCTTACGTGTTTCCCTGGCCTCTGTCTAGAATATATTTCCCCTTCCTTTTCACCTAGAAAATCTTCCCATCCTTCAAGACTCACCTCACGTTCTCCGTCTTCTGTGATACCTGTTCTATTCCACGGCAATCCTTTCCTTTTAATCCTTACAGCGCTTAACTCTTATCACTCGTTTTTTACTTGCTCATAAACTACCTTGCAGTCACTCTTTTGTGTTGTACATGGCTTCATTCTTCTGGGTGGTCTCCCTAGCTACAGTTCTTGAGGACAGAAATCATGTCTTTTTTTTTTTTTTTTAAGCACCGTTGCTCCCCCTTTCAGAAGAATAGTGCATTCTCATACAGTGAACACTTAGCTGTTCGTTGTTCTATTTTTTAAATATGTCATCTACTTAAACAGATATTCTTAAAAGCAAAAGAAAAAAATATGTGAATAACTGAACTTTGAATCCTCCATTATTTTCTTGTCCCTGCTTCTGGTTTTCAATTTTTGGTTTTAGAACTTACTTGGTAGAAGCCAAGCCAGACATCCAATGTTAACACAACATTGGTTTGATTTTTAGTATTTTTTAAACAAATTGTTTCTACTCATTAAACTATTAAATTTTTTTCTTTACAACTTTTAATATGTTTCCTCATGGAGGTAGATCTTAGAAAATGAGGCAGAATATTATCAGCAAAGACAAATTATGTCAGGAATGCCATCTTGTGGTTGAGAGTAGTCCATTACACTACAGATCCTTTCAGTAACAATCTTTAATTCAGAAATAAAATATCCACTAAATTCACAAATGTAAGTCATGGTTAAAATTATTGTTACTACAAAGAAAGAAAAGCTAGATATGTGTGTTTTCAATTGTGTGTGACTTCAGTTGTCAAAAAAGACAATGTTCATCGGAGAGACAACAGATGAATTATATAGGAATGGACTCTAATACAGAAACACTGCTACCTATAACTATAAATATATTCTATTAAGACTATTGAAATACTCTGAATTTTGGAAAACTTTTCTCATGAAATAGATAATTTTACTTCTATATCCACTACTAACTAGTTATGTTATTACATCCTAGATTTAAATCATGGGTCTTGATTTTCAAAATACATCACCCTAACTATAACCATCCAAAGGGGAGTGAAGGACGGAGCACTTATCTAACTTGGATGGTGTAGGATACACAGAATTAGTTGTCGTCCAAAATGGGACTTGGAAGAGAGGTAAAAACCCGGGCCCTATCTTAACAGATGAACTTACTACTTCTTCCATACAAGTTAGACATTTCAATAATAAATTGTCTTTCTAGTCAATAGAAAGCTAGTAACTGTTACAGATATATTACTTAACAACTACGCTTACATATTCTAATTGCCAAGTTGAATACCAGACATTCTGATCCACTTAAAAGTGGGGATGAGGGCGTAGAAACTGATATATCCCTCACGAGTGCAAAGCACAGCACAACACAAAGGTCCATGCACTATGCTACCCTTTTGTCACTTCCAGATTATAAGGTTTTAAGGAGCATGTGCAGGTACAATGTTCAGTTATAGAGATCAGGTTATTTGAAATTCCAAAAGATAATAGATCTACATGTAGCTATATTTACCAAAAAAAGGAAAATGCTATTGTACTCCAAATCAATGTCTGGGATTTATTATGGCATGCTTATCACCAGGAAAAAAAAAAGTTTTACTCAAAAATTTTTTATACGAATTGATTTTGTATTAGTTTTTCCACATGATTCTTCATGACATTCACATCAGCTGCACAAACCTGGTACTCCATCTTCTCTTGCTGTTTCGTTCTCTCTAATAAGGCTTCGTGCGGTGGAGGCAATGCATTGTAGGAACTCAGCAAGTAAAGCTGACTTGAGGAGGTATGGTTGATTTCTTTAATCTTTAAAGCCTGCATGATAGCAGGTGCAAACTTCGAGTAATGAGCCGTAGATGAGACAATCACTGGGCAAGTTTTGTCTTGCATTCTGTCTGCAACCACTTTTGCAACAGCAGTGTGTGGATCCAGAATATACCCCGAAGTACTGTAGGTGGAATGAATAGCTGCCAGACACTCTCCCTCGGAGCACCAGTCGGCTACAAAATCCTGCTGGAGTTTCTCAACTAGCATCTTCTCTATCTGGAAGTGATGCTGCTCTTCTAGTTGATTAAACAATTTTGTCATTAATTTTCCGTTTTTATCAGCCATCAAGTGTAAATGTCGTTCCAGGTTTGAAGCTTTAAGAATATCGATTGCTGGTGAAAAGGTCTGTGCTAATTTTCTTTCCCTTAGGTCATAGTGTCCTGTTTTTATAAAATCAGTCAAAACATGGTTCTGATTAGAGGCACAAATAAATTTGCGAATAGGGATTCCCATCATTTTGGCATACACTGCTGCTAAAATGTTACCAAAGTTTCCTGTGGGAATACAGACATCCACTGGGCTTCCAAAAGAAATAAATCCTTGGCTAACAAGATCAAGATATGCAGAGGCATGATAAACTACTTGGGGAAGCAGTCGGCCCCAGTTTATGGAATTAGCTGAACTTAAGACTGTTCCATATTCCATAATAAGAAAGCCAGCAAAATCGGAATCTCTAAAAATGCCTTTTACAGCTGTCTGGCAAAAATCAAAATCTGACTTGACACCCACTGCCCATCCATTTTCTTTCTGACTGCCAATTATTTGTGCTTTTTGAAAATCACTTACTCCGTTCTCAGGAAAAAACGTGGCCACAGCTATTCTTTGCTTATCATTCTTATTAATACGGCTAAAACCATTTAAGACTGCACTCCCTGTGTCTCCTGAAGTAGCTACAAGTATCATATAATTGCAACTTGGTGGAATACAGTGTGCAAAAAGATGAGGCATAAGCTGTAAAGACAAATCTTTAAATGATCCTGTTGGTCCGTGAAACAACTCCAGGATGAACTGGTTGCCTGAGAGATGCCGGACAGGGGCAATTCTGGAGCAGGCAAAGTTTTCCCCATAAGCAGTCTCAATCATTTCTCCCAATCTGGCAGCAGGTACATCAGCTGGATGTATACACTTTTCCAGCAGGATTTGTGCCCTTTCTATGTAGGTTGCTCCTACGAGGCTTTTCCACTCCCTACAGTTTAATTTTGGAAACTCTTTCTCAGGAACGAAGAGTCCACCATCAGAAGCTAACCCCTCAATCACTGCTTCGCTAAAGAATTTTGTTGAAACCTTCCGTTCGTCTTTAGGCCAAATGTGTCTTGTTGAAACGAACGTTTCTGAGTCCACATCTTGGTACCGTTTGACTGCACTGAGCACTTTGTCAGCGACCTCCTCTGGGGAAGCCCCACTTTCACAGAAAACACGGGTATCATACCACTTCTTATAATACTGTCTTCTAAACTTAAGTAAGTCTTTCATAGATGTTCCAGCATCCTGACCTACGATCCTATCAATTTTCATTAATTTTAAGCGGCTGACTATATCTATTAGAGGTACATCCAGGTATACAATTATCCCATTTTTCTTCAGATGCCACATGCTAGCATCATGCATTGGATTGGACCCCGTAAGGGAAATCACACTTCCAGATGTAGAGAAGTTTAACACGGCTTTTCCTTCCTCTTCTAAAAATTGCTCATTACCAACATCCTGTAATTTTTCAGACACACTCATATTCCAGGTTTTTTCAAGGATATCATCGTCCACATCTATGACACAACAACCTAGTTTCTGACCTATTATTCTGCCTACTGTTGTTTTCCCAGCACCAGGCGGTCCCATCAGGATAATATTTTTGTCTCCAACAAGAGAGTGGGTTGAGTGCCACGACTTCCTGAATTCTGCAAGTGCAAGGGTTCTTGAAAGAAACAGCTGCACATGTTTATCCGTTCTAACATGTATACTGGGAAAACATTTCTGGGCTATTTGTTTCAGATGCGGACATCGGTTAAAGTGGAGCATTCTCTTTTCACTTTTCTGCCCAAGTCAACCTAAAAACTGGCTTTAGCCCTTTTCAAAACATAAAAACAAAAAAGACATTTGGTTACTAATTTCAACAAACTCAAAATCCCAAAGAGGACTGAAAATAACCATGTCCACGGTACCTAAACAGTTTAGAAATCTTTCAAATGTATGGGACATTTTTTAAAGTACTCAAACCCAAATTCTCATATATTACATATTATCCTTTAAATAATCTTTTCAGTCTCAAGCCCGAGTGATCACAACTTTAAAAATTTGTAACTATAGGCAATGCTTTATTCAGAAAATGCCATATCATAGATGCTTTAAAAAAAAGCCATACTAAATCAGATTAGTATTTCTTTTCCTGTAACGAAAACTGTTTCTTGGTTTATAACCCACATAAAAAAGGATTATTTGGAATGCTATTTACTTGCAATTCATAAAAGCTGAATATTCTTTAAATTTAATTTCTAACTTTAGTTACACTAACATGCTGATAGACTATCATGCTCCTCATAAATGTCTCAAAATTCACAACAGGGAAGTAGAATATTTGCTTACAAAATGCTTAAATAACTTTCCAAACTGTAGGACAAAAGTATGGCATTTTCTTTCTTATGCGCCTTTTATATGCATATCGTAAAGAATCATCCTCAGATATTTTTCATATTGAAGGCCTTTTAAAAAAAGCTAAAACGAAAGGTATAATATTATGCAAATAGTTAAGTTGGTAACAGCAAAGTCAAAGGCTACACATCTATAACCTTATCTGCATGAAACCGCCACTTTTGTTTCTGTCCTCTAAACATTATCAGTGGAGACACTTAACTCAAATTCCAAACTCTACAGTGATAGCAATAAAAACAAACAAACAAACAAAAAACTTCGGGATGTTTCCAATGATGAGAGGAAATAATTACTCTGGCATCCAAAGAACCTCTGCAATTCCCCATATTGCTCAAATCCCTGTCTTTGGGATGTAATGTACTCAACATTAAAACACAAATGTATGCCAGACAAGTCAAATTCTTAGTCATACGTAAAATGCAATTTAGTAACTGTTGCAGTGTTCATTCAAATTGACTAAAGGAACTCCACAGACATCTAGTAGGGCTTTTCACATTTTCTGCAACTAAGCCATATTAAATATCAGATGGTATGTTCAAATATGCTCTGAAAACTTTTAATCATTTACTACTTTGATTATCTGTACTACTATGTTCTGTAATTAAACATTTAAACCATTTTAAAACTAACACTGAATTTAACTTACAAGTTAAATTAGAACTGTCAAGAGAAGGAATACATTTCCTTATTTGGCCTTTCAGCTCGTATGTGCTGTCCTTAATTCCCACTGACTTGTAAACCATATGACACACAGGAACCAATCTCAGATGAAGAGTTTGTTGATGCTGAGGCAAAGTCAATCTTTGCAAAAAACAGAGTCTATAACAGAAAAATTTTCAAGTTAATCATCACTGAGTACAATGTTACAAAATCCCACACATGGACTGGTCTATTATTAAAATATCCACCTGAAAAATTTAAAGTCCAGAAAAAGAATGAATTGACCCTTTTCATGTTTCCCCAAATCTATTATTAAAAGTTTAAGATACTGTTTTTTTTTAACATCTGTGTCTTATAAAGGAAAAGAAATTTCATTAAACAGTACTGAAGGAATTTCTTCCACCAAGCAATATGAAAGACAGTAATATAACCAAATAAGAACAAATACAAAATCTCTCACAATGACACCTGAAATTTTAATTACTTAACTGGATGTTTAGTGATGAGAGAAAAATTTAAATCACTGGACTAAAGCTATGAAATGAGTGCTTGAATTACCCTTGTGGGTTGTTTTATCCATCTGAATCACTACATGATTTGTATGTAATAATACCTACTGTAAAAAGCGCAAATATAGTGTCTGCTACACACCAGTACCCCTTGTCTATTTAATTGAGTTTATAATAAATTCAAAACACGTATCATAGTGGCTGGCACATAAGAATATTCTCATATATGGTAATATTATTATCACTCAATGGCAATGGACTAAAAACATATAAATTGAATCAGAATATCTAGGCTCAAGGCTAGGTGTATTTTTTCATGGTTTGTTTATAAGCCTTCAGAGAAAATATGGGTACTTAGCCATGAATCAAGAATTGTTTTGCTATACACAGTCTAATTCTTTCCCTGCCATGAACCCAGGATCAGAGAAGTATACACTTGAACCATTATTGGTAATGTCTTTTATTAAACTGTATTCTAGTATAGTACTTTAACACCAGCTAGTTTTCTTGGAGGAAGGGGAACACTTTCTAAAACCATCTGCTTCACCTGCTATTCAGGAGTGTGTTCTTGTTTTGTTCCCAATGTGTAACTTCTGATGTCTGTATTAGCAGTAATTGTAGTATTACCTGAGTAGCTGGTTGGTTTTTCTGGACATTAAATCTTTTAACTGATCTTTTTCACTTTGTGTTGGTTGCTACAATGCTTACCATCAACTCCACTAAAAGTAGAAGACTGTAACACAAACATTATGCATTGTTTGCCTTATCTTTTATAACCTTAGTTTTCCTTTATTTTATATGAATTAAAAATAGAAAATTATGACAGCTTAATTTAATTTAGTATATTATTTGACAATAAAAAACTTCCTGAAAATAGCAGAAGGCAGTTTTAAAGGGCTATAATATGTAAGAAATATTACGATATTTAAAGAAATATTATTTTTAAATATAAATATATATTTATAAAATAAAGAAGATGAATTCTATTTTAAGTAACATACTAAATTTTGTTTTGTAGCATTTTATCCACAAATTAATTTTAGGGCTTCAACACCCATTGTAAACAAACCAAAATACAAGATGGAATAATATCTATAGTATGTAACTTTCATCTGAAAACTAAGTCTTTACTTAAGAGGTAATAAAGTCAATTCTCATTATTCATGGTATTATGTTCTATAAAGTCATCATTCTTGAGTATTGAATTAGTGAACAGTGAATAGTCCCATTGCTCCTAGGGGAAATACAGGGTTAGGTTTCTGCGAGCCTCGAGTCACATTTTTGCCAACTGATCAATACCTAGGCTTGTTTTGTGTTTCTGCTTAAAGTCATTTTATATATTTTTTATATCTTTAATATATAATTTATACATATATATATATGTAGTTGACTCATTACCGCTCTACAGCCAACAGCACTCTAACTTAAGCCTGAATGAAGCTTATCTAACACACATTTTATCTGTAAGGCACATTATAGCCTAATTACCTTAGGAACACTAGGCAGCACGTCAGCAACCTCGGGGCCATTTTAAACGGCAAAACCACCAACTAGAGGTACAAAAATGTGAAAAATGTGGCACTAACTAGAATGGGAGAAGGATATTTTTGTTTACAGTATTTGAGCTCAAACAGCAAGGCAGAGCATCATCTTGCCTGACCACAGCTTGGAGCACGTACATCAGGAGACTCAAATTTTTCACCACTGTGCGTGTGTCCATGAATGAATGCACAAGTTTGGCAAGTATTAATTTGGGCTTATAAATAAATTTTAGTGAGTAGAATTCACAAATATGGAACGTGTGAAAAGGGAGGATCAACTGCATATCATTTTCCTTTACGATTCAAAGCCATGTTGTTATGCTTTTTCAATTATTTTATATTTTAGTATGTATTTCAGTCTAGTGGTCATGAATAGGCAGTTTTTCTTCAGCCAAAGGACAAAACTTTTTCAAATTAAATGGAAGTCAAGGAGTCAAAAAACAAAAGCTGTACTTAAAGACCAAATCTCTTGGCCATAAAGTACTCAGGTTTTACTGTATTAATGTTCTAAAGTGTTTTCTGTAGAGCCAGGTTCTTCATGAAAACATTTTAGTCATACTCTCTAATTCCTCACAGGACGGAAGATCTACACAACTCCATTATCCATTAATACTTTTTAAATAGGTTTTCCTACTGATCACTTATAATGGGGTTTTTTGATCCACGAACTCCACTGGATACTTTTTAGACGTAATAGACACTTGTCCTTCAAACAGACAAATGAAAAGCCTGTCGCTCTCACAGCAAAAACTTTAAAAAACAAAAACAGAAATGTCCACATGTACAAAATAATTCAAGTACTCTTTGATTTCACAGCACAAAATTTAACAATTTTACTTTGGCAAGCTGATCAAAACTGAATAGTGAATTCAAGAAAAAAAAAGTAAAGAAATTACTTTTTAAATCACTTTTAAATAATTTCCTATGAATGCTAATAAACTTACATTTTTAAACCAGAAATTCATACTAATTTTCAGCAACCTATTTAGTGATGTTTTCCTAAGGACACCACTAGATGATTGCTAATCAACTAAAGTCATACCTGTTACCAATTTTTACTTCCAAAATGGTCTAGAAGAATTTTTTCAATTCCATTATAAAATTACCTAGTTTCTAATTCCTCTGGGAAATTACCCAAATCCTATTCAGTCAGGATGATTTAGCATTTGTCACCCATTTAAAGTATTTGTTTCATACTATTCCAAAATAAAACATAAGTCATAGCACTTTAAAAATTATTTCATGATGAGAACTGGCTGCGGTCCAGTGAACTTCTGAAAACATTTATGCCATGATTATGCTTGTCACCCTATATTAATGCAATCTAAATTTCTCAGAAGAATGACTAAATCTAGTCCATTATCTTATGAAGGCATCCTGACATATTTTTTAATTCTTAAAATGACTATTTTTACAGTAATAAATTGTTTTCCAATACATAATAAAAATGCAAATTCCTAGGACATAAACTAGCCAGGGGGAAGGTAAAGTTCTGCTGCTCTGGACTGTTAAGCAAAAATCCTCCCAACACGCCTTTAGGTCAGTCAGCAATTACTTCCCTGGAAAAAGCAAGACGGAAAGACCACACACTCCAGTGTCAAGTTGTAATCAGAGGGATCTTAAATCAAAAGTAGAATTTACAAGTTCATCACTCATCTTTGCCCCTATCTTAGCACCAAAGCTGAGTAAGCCTTTCCTGTTGCTACCCTTTTGCTGTTAGATACCCTAATGGTCTTGAATATTTAATTCAAAAGACTTTTTAAGTACCCTTTTTAATTCTATAATTTAAAAATATATTATTATAAAGAATATCTCTTATACAGGGTTATTTTTCTTCCTAGAAAATTGTCTTTTTTATAGTCCCACCTAACCTCATTTTATTCATCTAAGTAAATTAGAATTAATCTTTAGCAAAAAAACTCTTAACTTGTATGTACAAACCACTTATAGCAGGGGTCTGTGCAAAACTATAACCCACAGGCCAAATCTGTGCAAAATTACAACCACGCTTTCTGTAAATTAAGTTTCATGGGAACACAACTGTGCTTATTTATTTGTTCATCTGTTTTGTATTGTCTTTGGCTGCTCTTGAGCCACAACAGTAGAGTTGAGCAGTTTCGACCAAAACCATTTGGCCTGCAAAGGCCTAAAATATTTATTATCTAGCCGTTTGCAGAAAAAGTTCATGACCTCTGTCAGTATACTAATTTCCTGTGGGCATAGTGGAATAGACATTTCCTTGAACAGTACTAACATTTTGAGGTAATTATAAAAATTAGAAATATATTCTTTGTAAACATGCTTTCAAAAGGCAAGCAGAATTATAGACGAAGTATCTAAGGAAAAAAGTTCCTTTCTAAATGATTTAACAACTTCATCATGACTGTAAACTAAATACACTACAGTGAGGAGATCATAAATTGGTATTTTTAAGGCCACAATAAATATACTGATACCAGTGAAATTACTGTATTCAGTAACAGAAAGTCAAGACTAGCTAAGGTTGGTTGGGACTTACTAATTGGAGAAATCATGCTTTGCCCTTTGGCTCTTTTAGGAACTGTTTAATATGAAGCGTCCCAAAGTGTTTCTTCTTCATTAGAAAATGTATAAGCTTTGGCCAACGGCCACCCACTTGGTTAATGGCATTATCAGTATGAGTCCTTAGTTCAAATCTTGCCATGGATAAAGAGAATTTTTCTCTATACATGCTAAGCAAAAACAAACAAAATATCCCCCCAAACCCAAAACATAAAATAGTCTAAGGCGAAAGGAAACCGACAAACTGGTATACACATAAAAAATGTTTTGAAAAGTAGAAGATCTGATGTGAAGAACAGGAGCATCATCTCCAACATGCCACTCATCTGAAATAAAATGCTCCACTCCTGGGATAAAA
The DNA here is from genome assembly GCF_003265705.2 of Callorhinus ursinus. Classification (NCBI taxonomy): domain Eukaryota; kingdom Metazoa; phylum Chordata; class Mammalia; order Carnivora; family Otariidae; genus Callorhinus; species Callorhinus ursinus. The sequence continues at coordinate 1,589,312 of NW_027397125.1, forward strand.
ATAAAAAATCTGATCAATTGGATAAGAAAAAACTAAATTTATTCTTATCTAATGAAATTCGCTAAGAGCCCCAAATGAGAAGGACCCACACATTCTGCAGAGCCTTTTAAGTCGGAACTAAAAGGTTAATGAAGCCATCATGCTGTTTTTCTCTCTCCACCGAGCACCCTGGCAGTGAGACGACCAAAACTGGTGTTGGTTCTTATCTTTGACCATCTCTATTCCCTGTGGGCAATGGCCTCTGTAAGCTTCGTTCAGACCAACTATCCTCTTTCCCAAATATTGCCAAAATGTCTTTTAGAGACTCGGGATCGCAAAGGCTTCTGTATGAAATTCTTCCAGCAGTCCTACGTGCATAAATAGGTTTAGGGAAGAGCAGACGGTTCAAAACGGAACAAAACCGCTCCCGAGAAGGCAATTTTCAAAAAGGGACACCATAAAAATGGGCAAAAATTCAAGGGCCCATTTAAAGAGCCTTCTCCTGGTTTAGGCTGCTTATCTAAAAAACATCAAGTCCACTTGTCTGTGGATAAAGACCTAAGAGGAGGGGCGCGACCAGGAGGTACACCAGGCTGAGAACAGAGAACGGGAGAACAGAGGTCGGTGGAGGGGAGGGCCGCGGCGCGACAGGTGGATGGGGCGGACGGCGGGGCGGACGGCGGGGCGTGCGTGGGCGCGCACGCCCACAGGTGGCGAGCAGGGCCGCGCGGCGAGCTCCGGGCAGCCTGGGGCAGAAGCAGCGGGGAGAACGAGCGCAGACATAGTTGAGATTACAACGGAGCAGCGGACAGGGGCAGGAACGAAGTGCGGAAAGGCATGCAAAGGGAAGAAGCACCGGCTTCTACAGTTTCCCTTTCTTTCTCCTCAAATCACTCACCAAGAAAATCACACTGGGAAGACGGGGGGGAAAGGAAAGAAAATGGGGAGGAGCGTCCAGGAGCCGCCAGTGCCGCCTCAGGACGGAGTGCCACACCTCAAGGGCTCAACCCGGCTCGCCCACGGCCCGGGCCCAAGGCCTTCGCTAGGCCTGGCCCGCCCCCAGCCCCGCGCAGCGGTCTCTGCGCCTGCGTCGGTGAAGGCCTGCGCGCCCGCCGCCACACCCACGCCCCGAGCAGCCGCACGCCGGGCACGTGACTCTCGGTCCCCCGCTCCACCTACCTGAATCCTCCCTGCTCCTCAGGCTCCTCCCTACCCGGCCCGCTCTCCACAGAGGCCCTGCTCAGCGCGGCCCCAGCGCCTCGCCCCGCCCTCGCCGGGATTGGCGCCTGCGCACAAGAGCCTTATTGTGTGACGCCTACAGACCGGCGGCGCTGCCGTACTGTTTCTAGTGGAGTGTATCTTTCTCTCCAAATACGCAGAGACAGAAACGTGCAGTATTTTTAAGGGGATGCCATTCAACTCATTATTCCCAAAGGCACATATAAACAGTGGTTTCCATACTGAACTCCAGCAGAAAAACTGCACGGGGAAGAGAGGAAACCTAGTTTACCGTGCTGCCGTCCACTTCCCCGTAGCCTAGCAACTGTTTCCAAGGCAACCACGCCGTCAACAACGCTAAGCAACCCCGAGATAATTAGAAGGCCTATTTTATTTTCTTCCCAAGAGAGGACTGCTAAGAAGAGGTCAAAGGGAAATTAGGTGAAAGAGAGAAACCTTAGTTCTGTGAGAAGACAAGAGTAGGAAAGGGGAAACCCCGTGAAGAAAGAGACGGATATTGGTACAGTGAGAAAAAAGTTGATTATTTTTAAGGAGTCATTTTGGTGGCCATGGATACAGCTTGCTTTTCTGAGAGCATTTATAACCTCATACCCATTGACTGGAAGGAGCCTCCCCAGCCTCCTAGGTATGTGGGTAAGCAAAGATTATCACTTGAAACAAGAATAAGGAATAATTATGCTACTTCAGGATTAACTGAGCATCCTATGACGTTAAAAAAGAAATAACATACATTTTTGTCTCAGTGAAGTACTCTTGGATGTCAGCTTATTAAGGAAGTAGCTGCAAAATCTAGGTATTTCGCATCTCACAATTCAGAGAGGGCCATCCGTGATGAGAGAGGACCATTTTATTATGTTAGCCGCGTGTTAATACAGTATGTAATTGTTTTGTAATTTATCTAATTGTTCATACATGACGGGGTATACAAAATGGCCTGAAATTTCTTGTTGCTGTTGAAAAGAGAAAATCGTTTATATTATCCTGTGTTAGGATACCTGGTATTTGGTTTCAGGAGTTCATTGTTTTATTTCTGACTACACTACCGCTCCCTCTCTAAAGGGATAGTAGTTATTTATTTCTGAGATTATTGTCAAATATAAATTCTTGTTTGTTTCTGAAGCTCAGTCTTTTTATTGGTAAAACAAAATAGATTAAGTTCTAAGGTCTTTTCCGGATCTGATAATTGGATAGAAGGAAGAGTAGATGGATGGAGGCCCAAAAATATGTAATTGAGTTAAAATTCTTACATAAGTGTTAGGACCCCTTAAATTCCCCACATTTTAAAACATTACCCCAAAGTAAATATCTCAGTTAATCTCCTGTGTAGTGGTTTAGAACTTATGCAAATCTATGGGGGGGAAAGTAGGTAACTAGTGCAGAAAATCTTATTCCTTCTAGTACTCAAAATATTTGCTGGTTTTTGTTTTTGTTTTTGTTTTTGTTTTACCCTTCTTCTTTTTCTGATGCAAGTCAAAAGCACATTGAAAGAGCACTAGGCCACAATGCAGGCTCTGAAAATAATTGGTTTGGGAATCATGAATAAATTTTCAAACTAAATGATTCAGATAATCTTTACTTTTCCTTTCAGATCTAATGGTCAGTTATTTTTACTAGTAATTACTTGGGGTGCACGACATAAACAAGTGGGCACATCCTTCCATCTTAAGCCTGAGTATCTGGTTTTAACGAGAGTAGTACCCGTATTATTTTCTATTAGCTTCTCAAAATCTAGTTGAGAATGGAAAGAGGAATGTAAAGTAAAATGTGATGGAGTTGCAGGGTTTATGAGGAGGATTCAAATTAACTATTGCTGAATGAATTTTTGGTCAAAAATTCCTGTACGTTGTACTAGATAAAGCTCCTCCTTTCTGTAACCACTGGTAGATTGTATTTTCTATAGAGTACTGAATTTGAATTGTTAAGACATTTTATGAGATAGGTGTTTTGTTCACTGGTAAATTAAAAAGATGCCCCTTTACTGCATCTAAGTAATTTTTTTCAAGAAATTTCATAGGAACAATCTTTATTCATTTGGCAAGCAATAACTGAGCCCCTATTATGTGTATAACGTTGCCCTTGGAGAATGTTCTTGGGAAATGTTGCAAGTGACAGCAAAAACTCCTTGGTTGACTCTGAAGGTGTAAGTAGGAAAAAGGAACTCGTGGTAAAGGGAATAGAAGGCATCCAAATGCAGTGCCGAAGAACTCTCTCTTTTAGAGTGAGACTATCTACAACAACCTCTACGGTCTGCAACAACCCTGAGAAGGTTTTAATTTGATAATTAAACTACCAGTAAATAAAACCACCAATATATCAACCACCAATATATAAAAACAGAACATGATAACACATTTAACACATTCCTCTCACCACACTAACATTTACTTGCCCTGACCCAATCCCCTTACTAATAGTAAGAATTGATCATAAGAAAGAAATGTATTAACCTACAAGACTTATTTGCATTACTGAGTTACAAACCCAGCTTCAAGAAAACTCACTGCAGTTTTTGCAAAATTAGCAAGATGACTGTCCAGCTTTCACAAAGAGGTGGATTCCTCAGCAACTGACTGCATTGTGATCTCCCACACCTCAGAGGTTACAGTCTCCTTGGGACACTGAAGTATAAACATTAACATGTTTATATATAGTATATAATATATATATAGTATGCAGTTTATACTGCAGACTAACAATAAAATCATATATTATTGGAAACCCTAATGAGAGATGCAGGTAACAAAATGAGAACTTAGAAAATGGATATATGTAATGAAAGTGGGGTGAAGGGCATCCTCTTGCAGTTGAACTTAATGAGCTGAGACCCAAGATATAACAGTGTTAAAGTCAATGAGAAGCCATGAATCCATTTTCAAAATTTCAGTGGCTCACGATGCATTGAGATGGTTTCCAAGATGCTCACCAAATTTGTCACCCTTCTATTGATGGTTCCAGTTACTTAATGTCTCTGATCATTCTGTCTTTCCCTTTTGTTTAAAGTAATATTCCAGGTATGTACCAAATAGCCCATGGTACCATTATCTCTTTCCTTGCAGTGCAGTACTTTTATTAATACACTCATTAGCGTTTTGACATTCATTTCCCCACCGTTGCCTCACATTGAAATTTCTACATGAATTATGACCAAGGTTGGTCTCTACCATACTATAATTAATGTAACTGTTTTTGATATAAACTCGTTATCTACGGAGATAGTTTTGAACTTTGAATCTTTCATATACTCTCTCAACGATCCCTCCCAGCTTTGTGTCATTTGCAAATCTAATAAGTATGTCTTTTCTATCTCCATCTGTCATTGAACAAGGCAAGTACTTTGCATTTTAGTAGGTTACTAGACACCTCTTTCCAGGCTGAGAGCAATAGTGGTTTTGAGGGTTCAGTCAGTCATCCATATGCATCCATTAATCAATTCATATTTCTCTACCTTATCAGTAAGGATAAGAGGCTTTGCTAACATAAAGATGTATATTATGTCTAAGGTATTTTCCTGATTTATGAGTCAAATAATCTTAAAAAAAATTGTGTTCATTTCAGTGACCTGAAACTCCAAATGGCTTGTTTAATCATTGCTTCTCTACAAGTTTTTAGATGCTCTCCAAAATTGACATCAGGCTCACTGTTGTGGAGTTTCTGGATGCATGCTTTTTAAAAAACTGGAATATTTAATGTGTAAGCACCGACTAGTTGGCTTTTTTTTTTTTTAAGGCTTTCTGGTTTTCACTGATGTTAATTAACTGTGACATGTAGTCAGAATTTCATTTTCAGAGCTCCTCATTCTTCTTGGACTATCTTTCATTTTATTCAATTTCCATACTGTTAAATCTATGTCTTCAGAGGCTTTGTAACATCTCTTTGTTTAAAGTGTAGTTATGGGGCGCCTGGGTGGCTCAGTTGGTTAAGTGACTGCCTTCAGCTCAGGTCATGATCCTGGAGTCCCCGGATCAAGTCCCGCATCGGGCTCCCTGCTCAGCGGGAAGTCTGCTTCTCCCTCTGACCCTCCCCTGTCTCATGTGCTCTCTCTCTCTCTCATTCTCTCTCTCTTTCAAATAAATAAATAAATAAATCTTTAAAAAAAATAAAGTCTAGTTATGTATCTAACTTTGCTAAGCAATCTTGACTATTATGAAATCTTAGATGACAGGGTCATTTTCTTCTGAGATTCTTATCTACTTTGCTGACAATTTGTAGCCAATAATTCAATTGGGTAAAGCAGTAGTCCTTTAAAATGAACTTATATTCAAAGAGTATAAAAAATATTCCAAAGTCTTTGTTTTTAGTATAATGAAATTTTATGTTAAAATTCCCATTGTTACCATATATGGTCTCAGAGATTTATGACCAGTGTTAGAAATTGTTTATTCAGATTTTTAATTTGGTTGTCCAGTCTCTGCAGACTTCCATAATAATAACTTTTCTTCATCTCTTGTAAAGAAAAGAAAGTAAACTTTACGTGTACTGATATGTAAAGAGATTATATTAAGTTTTAAAAATCAAGTTATATTTCATACATAAATAGAAATATAGGAAACTGAATTTATTTGAAAAATGGATTGAGGGAAAATAGATTGAGGGGATAGAGGAAAACTAGATTTTTATTCATTTTTTAAAATTGAGATATAGTTGGCATATACCATTGTATTAGTTTCATCATTTTTTTCTATTTTTGTAGTTTGGAAAAGTAAAAAATTATTCAAATAGAATAAAACGTATTGTTTTGTGTAACAAATGGCTAAATTTTCAGTTCATAAAATAATGTACTGAATCACAAGATTGAAAATTAAAAAGGTGAAAGTATACACACTTTTCTTACCATAAGAAAAGCTAAATTATTAATCAAGAGATAATATCTGCCAGTTCCAACTTGCATATGAAATTTAAGGCACAAGTTTGAATTGAACATTATTTTCTGAAGGTATCTAATAAACTCATTCAGTTTAGACCATAATTGATCCCTAGCCATTGAATTCAAGATTGAGGAAAGACCCCTAAAAGCAAGAAATAATTCAATGTTTCTCCAAACAAATTTATCCACATTAAGTAAGAAGAGAATACGAGTTGTTAAAAGTGGTATAGCTAAACTTCTGCTTCCAATCAAGTATGGAATTTACCCTCTCACCTTAAACAACTAAAACACTAGGGGGAAAAACTGTAAAACAGTAGTTTTCAGACAATGGACAATAAGCAGCACAGAGCAGTCATCCCTAAGAGAAGAGAAACAAGCCTCACAATTGCCCCAACATTCTTCCTAGAGAGTTTCCAGGCCAAAGTCCAGGAAAGAGGAATTGAAACAAGACCCAGCAGTCCCTTGAGTTAAAGGAGACAGAGTTCAGAGTCTGGGGAGGTCAAGGCTGTAGAATTCACAGCACAGAGACACAGAGTACCAGAGAGGAGAGGACTGGAGAGAGAGAAAAAGAGAGAGAAAGTGTGTGCTATAGAAATATGCAAGAAGATTTTTCTGAAGTCTTTGGTTAACAGTACATGTATATAATGAAACCACGGAGGCCAGAGAAATAACCAACAGAAGGTAGTAGAGCCAGATAAAGTTCGAATTCCCACCAGCCAGAGTGGAAACACCTAAGGCATAGGGCATTGAGTAGTGCACTCAAAAGCATATTGCCTCAGTAGTGGGGCCAAATTAGAACTAGACTCAAAGCTCTTCTGGACCCAGAAATATAATGCATAGCCAAAAGAAAAATCAGTCAATACAAACAGGCAAAGAAATGACATCAATGCGAGAATTGGTAGACAGGAGCATTAAAGCTATTTTAAATATGCTCCATGTATTCAAGAAGGTAGAGGAAAACATGAGAAAGATACAAAGAGAAATGGAAGGATAAAAAAAAAAGACCAAAATCTAACTTCTAGATATAAAGGGTACCACTTCTAAAATGAAAATGGTCTATTGGATGGTATTAACAGTAGCTAAAACACTGAAGAAAATACTGTTGAATTTGAAAACATAGTAATAGAACAATACAAAATGAAAGAAAAAAACTGAACAGGAAAACAGTGAATCAGTGAGTTGTAGACAACATCAGGGAGCCTAACATAATTAGAATTGCAGAAGGAGAGGAGAGAGATGGGTAAACAGAAAACATATTGAATGATGGCCAAAATTTTGACAAAATTAATGAAATTTTCAAATCCACAAATCCAAGAACCACAATGAGCCCCAAGCAGAAAGAAGAAAAAGAAGGAAAAGGAGGAGGAGGAGAAGAAGACCATATCAAGGGATATTACAATCAAATTTCTTAAATAATAAAGAGTAATAAAGAGAAAAATCTTAAAAGCAGCCAAAGAAAAAAGAAACATCACATACAGAAGAAGAAGAAAGATAGCAAATATCTCATCAGAAACAATAGAAGCCAGAAGTTACAAAGTCCTCAATGCACAAGAAAGAGAATAAGTTGGAAATTTGGATTTACACAATGAAATAAAAAACACTGGAAATGGTAAATATACAGTAAATATTAGAAATTATTTTTTTCTCTTTAAATTTATTTAAAATATAGTTAGCTTTTTACAGGGAAATAATCACAATGAATTATGGGTTCAATAACACATTGAAATAAAATATATTACAACACTGGGACAAAGGTGGGGAGAGAGGTAAATGCAAATATTCTTTTACATGGTTCTTATATTGTATGTGACATGGTATAATGTTACTTGAAGGTAGGCTTTGGTAAGTTAAACATGTATGTTGTAAACTTTAGAACATCCACAAAATAAAGTCAAACAAAAATAGAAAATAAGGCAAAATAAAAAGAGTAAGAATGAACAAAGGGGTATGTAGAAAACAAATCGCAATATGGAAAATTTAAACACAAATATGTTTTTAAAATTACATCAGATATTAATTGTCTAAACAAATAAAAGAGATTTTTTAGAAAGAATTAAATTTCTGTGCCCTCCATAAAAAAAACCCTTTAAAAATAAAATCACAAAATAAGTAAAAAGTCAAAGAATGGAAAAACACTGTGTTGCCACAGATCAAAGGAGTGCTGAAGTGGTTTTATTAATATGAGATAGAGTAGATTTTAGAGTACAGAGTTTTAAAAGGAATAAAGGGCATTACTTTATAATGATGAAGTGGTCAGTTCAAGAAGATATGATAATTTTAAATGCTATGAACCTACAAACAGAGCTTTAAAATATATGCAGCAACAATTGATAGAACTAAAAGAAGAAATGAACAAATCCACAATTGTAGTCAGACATTTCAACATCTTTCCATAATTAAAAGTACACTTGAAAACACTACCAGTTTGACCTGATTGATATTTACAGAACATTCCAGGCAGCAACAGCCAAGCACACTTCCTTTTTGAGTGTATATGGGACATTTACCAAGATAGACCATAATTTGTGCCATAATACAAGTGTCAGAAAGCTTAAGAGGATTGAAATTGTACAAAATATATTCCCTAACCATAGTAGAAATTAATTAGAAATCAGAAAGACATCTGGAATACCCTCAAATATTTGGAAACCAAACAAAACACATCTAAAGAAACTCCTTAGTCAAAGAAAATATCAGAAGAGAATTAAAAAATTATTTTGAGCTGAACAAAAAGGACCACATAGGCATATCAAGATTTGGGGGATGCAGCTATAGAACAGTGCTTAGAAGGGATTCTACAGTTTTAAATACTTCTATTAGGAACCTACTAAGTTTAAAGTCAAATACCTAAATGTGCACCTTAAGAAACTAAAACAAGAAGGGCAAATTAAACCAGAATAAGGAGAAATAACAAAGATAAGTGTGCAAATCATTGAAATGGAAAACATGTGAACATTAGAGAAACACAATGACAAGATCAATGAAATAAAATGCCGAGCTATACTGATCAGCAGAGAGAGGAGGACACAATTCACCAATATCAGGAATGGGAGACGTGACATCACTATCGATGTTACACATATTCATGTGTTAACAAGGAAATATAATCTCGACCCTGGCACCTCTCTCTGAGGGCAAAGCTTCCGTCAAGGGTGCTTGATAGACAGGGCTCAGATAACTACACTTTATGTCTGTCTCTGAATGAATATAGACTTACATATATTTAAAAAGTGTATCTTTTCTTAAACTTGAAATCACTTTTACTGGAAATACAGATACTACAATTTTTTTTAATTTTAGGTACATATCCATTTTTAAGACTTCTGTAAAAGATAACATGCAAAAATGTAAAACTGCAATGAAGACTATGGGACCACCAAAAGTTGAAGTACCTTCTCCAAAGGATTTCCTGAAGAAACACTCAAAGGAAAAAACTCTACCACCCAGTAGGTTTTATCACTCTTTTTAATGTTAAAAGTGCTAACATATCATTTAACTAGAATTATCTTACTGCCAATGAATATTAAATGTTCACCGATGATAAGTTTATCTCATATTTAACAGAATCTGAAATTCTAGGAGGAAGTAGAAGTAGAGAATGTAGTGGAAAAAGAAGGTGGAGAACACTAAGTTGTCCCCAAAATAGACTTTCCCTGTGATGGTGCAGGCTTCTGAAGTACATCTTGGACTATCCAATAAAGCCCTACCTCCTGCCTCACATGCCTCACCATCTTAGTCCCTAGCCAGATGATTTCAGTAACAAATAACAATTTTCTTGAGTTTGAAACCCCAGTGAGAAGATTGCCTGGCATCTAAACTGTGTCTGGTGTTTTCTGCAAGAGATGAGACTCACAACTGTTATACCAGTTGAAGCAACTATCAGGCATGGGCTTTAACTCTCCCAGATCTCTAAGACCATTAGGACAGTAAATGAGTCAGGTGTAATGGAGGAGCCTTCATAAATGAGTGGTAGACAAAGCCAGCTTCTTGGGCATGTGTGCAGTCACACAGGGCCGTGTGCTTAGAAGCTTGGTTTAATGCTCTGCTTTTGCCCTCTTGAAATTCTTAATTTTTGGTCAAGGAGCTCCACATTATCATCTTGTACTAGGCCTTGCAAATTATGTAATTAATCATGGTCATGGTCATAGAATATATAGATATTAGGAAGATTAGGAAGAAGGCTGTCTGGAAAATGGACAGGTATGTATGCATGGAAGCAGCTTCTTCCCATCTTGGGTGTGTCTTTCCTGATGTTTTAGGACAATAGAGAGGAGAGGGAGATTAGTCTCTCTCTTTTACTAAGTTAGCCTTTTTATGTTGCCTGGCATCAAGGAAATAATGCAACATCTCAAGCCCAGCTAGGGTGTTCCTTTTGACAAAAGTGAAACTACTTCTCCTTATGGCAATATTTTATATCCCACAATCCTCTCTCATAACCCATAATGCCATGACAAACGATGAGGATATTATCAGGAAAGATGGAAAAAGCACATCTAAAAATACGATATTCTTGCATAAATTCACGTCTTTCAAAAGTCTCTTTTGTATCTTTCTCAAGGAGAGTTTTGGTATTTTGTGACCCACAACCACTTGAGAACACTGGAAAATCTTAAAATGGAATTAGTTTATTTCAATGATATTACTTAGGTTTCCACGTATCCTCTCTAGAGTTAAATACATTACATAACAACTACCAAACTATATAAATCCTAAATATCAAGTAAGGAAAAAGGGAAGTCTATCTCTCCCCTTATATAACAGGACAAAACAAACACAAAATTATATGGCCTTACGAATAATCAAGAAGGTCGGTTGTTGCAAGAGTTCAATCCAACGAGTTAAAGGTAATATAGACCAAGGCTGCTTCGAGTCTCTTTTTGAATATTCTGTCATTTCGAACACAATAGTTTTGAAGACAGAAATTTGCTAGCACACTGAACAATACTTAATAGATACATGAATATTTCTCTAAGTTCAATTGATAGAACATCTGCATGACAACAAGGCTGTGTTGACATTGCCATTTTGATATAACTTTAAGAAAGCCATTTGGTTTTCAGATTTATTATCACAACTATCAAATACCTTGTGAAAAGACATCCTCATCCCATTTTCCAAGCCTCTGCCCGTTGTCAACCCCTACACCTGGGATGAGAGAAAAGATGATGTTTAAATAGATGTAACAAAGTAAAGACGGGACTGGCTCTAGGCACCATCCAGTGAATAACCAAAACCAACCAAGGGTTGTAATTTACTCTACTTACTCGCCTAAGAATGAATTATCAGTCTTTCTAAACTGTTTCCTCATTTTCTAAGAATTCAGCTTTACCTCTTATATACGTTTCTAAAGCTACAGATTTCCTTATAGTCCATTTGCATGCACTTTCAATTCATAATTAAATTGGGCTTCTTAATATTTTCAATGTGAACATCTAGAGAATAGATAACTCTAGTTTTTTAGGCAAACAGATTTTGCAAACCTCATTTGGTTGAGTGTATCTGGTAGAAGGAAGCTATTTGGGTTGTAACAACGAGCCCTTATTCTCTGCTCCAGGCTTTATAGGAACTCCAAATTCAATTTCTAATAATGCTCACAACATCTCATTAATACATTAAATCGGAAGATACTATTTTGGTAGACCAGAAACAGTAAACAATTTCACATGTAGTTCAAGCAAATATATACATTATATTCTACATATTAAATTTTATCTTTTCTTTTCCCCCTATAATGTAAACTCCATGAGAACAGGGACTTTGTCTCTTGTTCATTGCTGTATCTGCAGTTCCTAGAGCATTAACTGGGGATATAGTATTTCTCAACAAAAACATATTGCATGAATTAACGAATAAGTAAATATCCAAAAACTCCTTTATAATATTTCTGGGTGTGTAGAATTAATATCAATAGCGTTGACTTGCTAGTGCTGCCATAACAAAGTATCACAGACTGGCTGAGTAGCTTAAACAGAAATGTGTTTAGTACTGGTGTTAGGGCTTCAACATATGGATATTGGGAGGGACACAATTCAGCCCATAACAAGAGGTTAATCCAGTCCTCAGACATTTAATAACAGGTATCATTTTTCCTGCTAATAAAAGATACATAGGGGCTCCTGGGTGGCTCAGTTGGTTAAGCATCTGCCTTTGGCTCAGGTCCTGGGATCCAGCCCCGCATCAGGCTCCCTGCTCAGCGGGAAGCCTGCTTCTCCCTCTCCCACTCCCCCTGCTTGTGTTCTCTCTCTCGCTGTCTCTCTCTCTGTCAAATAAATAAAATAAAATCTTTAAAAAAAGTTACATAAACTCATAAAAAGTTCAAACAGTGTAGAAATGAATAAAGGCAAAGTACCTAGGATTGTGTGGAGTTAAGATTTGGGTAAGGTTTTGTTAAGATGCCTGTTGCCTTCAGTTCTTGGAAATAAATTGTAATTATTTTACATTTTAGCATTCTGACAAACTATTTTGATGTGGCTCTATCAAAATAGATGAGTCCGAATGGTCAACTTGAAGAGGCTGTGTAAAAATGGCCAGTCTCATCTGCTGCTAATGAAGAGAATGTGGTAGAGAGAAATAAATAAGATCAATTCTTGATAGTAGTAATTTTAGGAAGTGAGATGCAATCAGGGAGGAGTGAACTGGAAACTTCAACTGTGTTGGTAATTTGTATTCCTTAAGCTGCATGTTGGGGACAAAGCTATTACATGATCTTCATACCTTATAATAAGAGTTCTAGTGAAAAAATTCCATAATTCTTGGACTTTCACCAAGTTTGACTTATTGGTGACTTTACAGTAACTTTCCTCTGAAGAAACAATTACCAGTAATATTGCTAGTACTCAGAAAAGAGTAAAGTTTCTTTGAATTTTTTTCAGTGAAAAAGCTAAACATTTATTATTGATACCATTATAAGAAAATATTTTCACAATAGCTAGTAAAAATATAGTAGTTAGCTAACATATGATTGGGGTGCTTATCTTCTTCCCTTAGACTTGTATACTCTTCTTCAACAAATTAATTGATTATTTTGTGCTTAGTTTTTGGCATTTATGATTACTGATTTTCCCCTAAATATCTGAATATATTATTAATAAAACTCTAATATACTAGTGGTAAAATATCTAGATATTATAAGTAGTACCGGATAGCAATGTTTATAATTTAATATTAACAAGAAAATGTTATATTTAACAGAAAAAAGGTTTGATCGGAATGAGCCCAAAAAGCCTCCTGTGCCACTGAGGACTGATCATCCAGTCATGGGACTACAGAGTGAAAAAAATTTTATAAATACAAATGCAGCCGATGTCATTATGGGAGTGGCTAAAAAGCCTAAGCCAATTTATGTTGACAAAAGAACTGGAGACAAGCATGATCTTGAAACTTCAGGACTAGTTCCAAAATACATCAATAAAAAGGTAGCCTTGTGATGTATTAATGAGACCTAAAATGCAAATAATTTAAGTATTCACAATGATTATCCATATTATTATTAATAGTGCTCTCACAGGGCAAATTATTCCTCTGCAATCTGTGTTTGGTCCAAATCTAATGTGATGAAGTTATGGAGAATTTGGAATGAATAACACCATGTAGTCCAGTAGAGGAAAGTTCTAATTGTTTCCCCTAATTTCAATTATTAATATATTTAACAATTATAGCAAACATTCTCCAAAAGATGTTAATTTTTAGGGTGGTGGACATTTCATGAACAGCATAGGCATGACTAAAAGTCATTACTAAGAAATAACCTTTCAGGAAGTCCTAAGATTTGGTCATTAGGTTGCAGTATCTCGGTAAGAAAATGAGGAAAAATGAAGAGGAAGATAATTTTAGAGCCATCCATCCTATCAATGTAGTATAAATAATTCACATTACAATTTCAACTTGAATGTGTTTGGAATAAAGCAGACCTTGAAAGTACTGTACAATAAGCTAGTCCTTTTGGGACCTTCATCTCTATCTGAAAAGGTGCTTATCAGATAGGCATACAATTTCATTGTTGAAAATTATAGGAGTTTCAGTTTGTTTAAATATAGAAGATCTTTAAAATTTAAAAAGCTTACAAAAATACCTTATACAAAACCTATTTTGCTTTGTATAGTTACAGAGTATAAAACTGCTGGGAACACACATAGTAAAATATGAATGCAAAATCCTAAAGAATAATAATCCATAATAATAAACTGTGGCAAAAAAGAAAGGAAAGACAGAAGGAAGAAAGGAAGGAAGAGGAAAAACAGAAATTGCAATAGTGATGTATGAGGGGTTTGCATCAAGGTAGTCCAGTGATCTACCATGATGAATCCAGTGCCTGTTCAAAATCAAAACGGGAACCTCAAGGCTGTTGTCAGAGTACACCACTTACTCTCTGTGGAAACTCTTGTCACTCAATAAGCTAAGACACTTTTGGGAGACCTTAGCAAGTATCTAGGGGTTGGCAGCACATGGTGATAAAGTTATTTCAGGCTTCTGTGAATACTTCCTCTTGTGCCCTGAAGGCTGCTCATAGCCCTTGTCCCATAGGGGATGAAAAACAGAAATTTCACTTTAAAACAACTTCCAATCCATTATTTGTCCACTCTGATGTAAAAACCCTTCTCCTTTGCCCACACTGTGCCCCTCTTTCTGGCTGCCTTCTGCCCAAGCAGTCCACTTCAGTACATTTTCTACCCTGAACAGAAAATTGAGAGTATTCATCATGGAGACAGAAAAATATTCAGTTAGTCTTCCTGTGCTTGTTTACCAAGCATGCAAACGCTCTGCACCCGCTACACTCTTGGTGTTGCTGGCCGGGCATTCAGGGTTCGTGAAGGACTTTCTCAACTTACTCTCCACTGATCAGAGTTAAGTCTTTAAAACCCAGAGCACCTGAGTGGCTCAGTCAGTTGGGCAACTGCCTTCGGCTCTGGTCATAATCTCAGGGTTCTGGGATTGAGTTCACGTACTGCTCCCTGATCAGCCAGGAGTTTGCTTCTTCCTCTGTCCTTCCCCTGCTCATTCTCTTTCTCTCTCTCAAATAAATAAATTAAATCTTTAAAAATGTATAAGGCCTATGTGAAGGAAATTATAAAGTTTAAAAAAAGGTAAAACCTATTAATGGTAAGTGAGAGATCAAGTCTTTAAAGGGCAATGCCATTTTTATAAAAGTGAGTGAACCTCATGTTTTAGTTTCAAATAAAATATTGTATGCCCATTTGTGCCATGGGAAACCATCTGTGAAAACAAACTGAAGCACTGGTGATTGCCTGAGGTCCACGGCAATGGGCATGAGACATCGTTTCAAATTCTGACTCCACCACTTAACTCTGTGATCTTTCACACATTAGATTTATCACAGGGTTGTAGTAAGGATTAAATGATATAAAATCTATCAAGGACTTGACACGATATCTGGCACTCCATAAAAGTTCAATAGAGAGTGGGTAGTATTAATTATTAACATTAAGAGTATGCATTAGCCCTCAGTGATCCAGCATGTGGGAATATTTCAGATCACTGAAGCTTTTACCCATGTGCGAGATAGTTCTTTTTCCTAAAATGTATTATGTTATTCCCTTTATTAAACAGAATATGCCAAATATAATTTAATCTCTTTGCAATGACTCAGAATCATCATTATGAGCATCAGTAACTACTTAGCTGTAATGAGGTTTTGCCCTCAGTGTTTCCTGAGGTGAATTGGACTGTTTACCACTGCACTAACTTACCAGAATTCTGTGCTCTTAGAATTTATCTGTAGAGTGTTTTGCAACTTGCTGGAACACATTTATAGCTAGGATTTCAAACTGACCCTTTTTTTCAGCCAGGATAGGTTAAGTTATGCTTTGGTAACAAATAACCCCCGATTTCAGTAGCTAAAAGCAACTAAGTTTTATTGTTTGCTTATTGCTCCATGTCCATTAAGTGTTGGAAGCTCTGCTTCTTGTCCTCATTCCAAGACACAGGCAACCCCAAATATTTCCCATCATTATACTAAACCGAAAAAGAACATGACAAGTCATCCATTAATTCTTGAGGCTTCTACCCAAAAGGGACAGAGGTTACTTCCACTCTCTTTGGGCAAGTCAGGTCACATGATCACATCTTACTTCAAGGGGATCAGGAAAGTGTCCCATCAATTGCCTACAAGGAGAAGAACCAGAATGTTTATGAATAATTGTAATGACTATAATACCTATTAACAGCTGCTTCCTCAGAGAGTTTTTCACTGACCTCCTTATTTATCTAAAATCGATCTTATTTCTTTCTTCCCCCTTACTATTCTTTGTTTCAGTTTGGAGCACTGATACGTATATTACTTTATACTCTATTTTTGGTGAGTTGCTCTCACCAAAGAATGCACATTCCATAAGGACAGAAACTTGCCTTTCTTATTCACTAGTATACCTGGCATCAAGTAAATTCTCAAATAATTTTTTGAAAAATAAACAGGGAGTAGTTCTGTTTCTGTACACAGTGGTATCAAGCATAGTTACTAGTCTGAAAAAAATCACAGCGGATTGCTTCACTGTCTATCCTTGTAAGCAGCCCAGGAGCCTTCAAAATGGATTTGGC
The DNA here is from genome assembly GCF_003265705.2 of Callorhinus ursinus. Classification (NCBI taxonomy): domain Eukaryota; kingdom Metazoa; phylum Chordata; class Mammalia; order Carnivora; family Otariidae; genus Callorhinus; species Callorhinus ursinus. Next base: position 1,605,948 of record NW_027397125.1, read on the forward strand.
ATTCCAAAAACAACCTTAGGGTCCCAAGTCAGTTGTTACTTAAAGCAGATGTGCATTGTGTATTTGTTTTTACAATACTTTAGAAGCATATATCTTGTTTTATATAATAAGAACTTGCAAAAGGGACCTCAAGATATTCAAGATATTTAAAGATAAAAGCTGAAGCACCTAAAAGAAATAAAGAAAAAACAACTCTTAGAGGTAAAACAAGAACTGAGTCATCAGCCAGGAACAGGTGCTGGAAACATTCAGAAGAGAAAAAACAAGCAGCCACAATAACAATTTAGATGGTTTTAAAAGATGAGAATCAACTAGTTCCCAATGGGAAAAGAAGAAGAAAAAAAAAAAACACCTTGAATTTTATCAATTTACCATGTTTGGAGCAAAGGCTTTGCTCAAAAAAAATCTGTAACATTTCTTTTCCTCTCAGTCATTAGTTGATGTATACACATGTGTAAGATTGCATTCAGGATATTGATTTTTTTTTCTGAAAAAATCCTTTTAAGGATTATGGCATCACACCAGAATATATATGTAAGCGAAATGAGGAAGTAAAGAAAGCCCAAGAAGAATATGATAATTATATCCAGGAAAACCTTAGGAAAGCAGCTATGAAAAGGCTCTCTGATGAAGAAAGGGAGGCAGTTCTGCAGGTAAGCATTCTGTAATTTATATTCATATGTAGTACTTTTGAACATCTCTGAAAGAAAGGTCCATCATCAATGAATATTAAAGCCTGCACCTTGACTTTGAAATCAGAACACACTCTTTGGGTTATGGTGAGGACTACGAGCAGCACACTGACTCTTTGGGGAGAGCAAAAGTTGTAATTAGGAATTATTGAATCATATTTTGTTTCCAATTTTGTGAGATTCTGTTTTCTCCTGGCGTAGTTAGTGTAAGGAAGCCCACATTCTCCTTCAGCGAACATGCGTGAGTAAAGCCAAAAGGTGTTTTTATTTTCATTGTCATGTCCCTGAATTTTTCAAAAATAATATCCATAAAATAGATATTTTTCACTAGATGGAGCTCTAGAATAATTGAAACTGCTCCCAGACCAACTTTTTTTTTTCTTTTCTATAAGCCAAATGTCCAAATTTTAAAATAACCAGGTGTTAGGCTTTTTATGTATTTTCCATATTTTGAATAAACTAGGCATAAAGATATATGACCTTATGTGTTTAATGCAAGACTTTTATCTGAAGCATTTAAAATGTCTTTAGAGAGTATTTATGAAGCACCTAATTGTACTCTTCTATAGTTATGATATTCTTATAGGTAAAAATCGTACTTTATTCTTGTTATTTTGAAAGATTTCTACAAAGTCATTTCTAGCAACCTTTTAAAAACAGGAAAAAAAATTTTTTTCCACATTAACTTCTGTTGAAAATGGATTTGTATGCTGTTATAAATTCTTAACATTTTATTAATGTCATAATCATTAGTAAACATTTACTAAATTACTGTTTTGTATTAAGTATCATGCTAAGCCTCAAAGATATTAAGAAGGGCATAAGATAAAATTCTACTATAGATAATGTAATATAATGGAAGAGAGGTGATATGTATATATGTACATATGTAAATATATGTGTGTTGTGTGTATGTGGAGATCATAAGTTTTATCAGGTTCTAAGACAGAGTATCCACTGAAGGATGTAGCTGGGCCTTAAACTGCACAGTAAGAGGATCTTCTGGACAGCAGGAGTGACCTAAGGGCAAAGACTGTGTCTCTTTGTTGACACAGTCTCCTTTGTGCCTAACTCAGTGCCCAGTATAAACACAGAGGTTTAATATTGGTGTGCTGGAAAGAAGAAAGGAAGAAGGTAGGCAAGAAGGCTGGCAGACGTGGAGGTGGGACTTTGGATGTCATTTTCAGAGTACTGGTTTGTGGTCCATTCTCTCTTTTTCTCTTTCTCTTTCTCTTTCTCTTTCTCTCTTGCTTTCTCTTTCTCCTTCTCCCACCCCATCTCTCTCTAGTTGGATTCTACCATGTATAGAAAGTACAAGCTTTTGTGAAAGCCAGGTTTTTATATCTAACCAATGCTGAAAAATAGGAAAAAACACCGATGGATAGATCATCCAGACAGAAAATCAATAAGGAAACCTCAGCCTTAAACAACACATTAGACCAGATGGACTTAACAGATAGATACAGAACATTCCATCCAAAACCAGAATACACATTCTTCACAAGTGTATATGGAATATTCTCCAGGATAGATTGTATGTTAAGCCACAAAACACATCTCAATAAATTTAAAAAATTGAAATCATATCAAGCATCTTTTCCAACCATAATGGTATAAAACTAGAAATCAATTACAAGAAGAAAACTGGAAAAATCACAAACATATGGAGATTAAACAATATGCTAATGAACAACTAATGGCTCAATGAAGAAATCAAAGAAGAATTCAAAAAATACTTTGGGGGTGCCTGGGTGGCTCAGTCAGTTAAGTGTCTGACTCTTGATTTTAGCTTGGGTCATGATCTCAGGGTCGTGGGGTCAAGCCCTATGTCAGGCTCCCTGCTCAGTGCCAGTCTGCTTGAGATTCTCTCTTTCCCTATCCCTTGCCTCTCCCCCTGCTTGAATGTTCTCTCCCTAAATAAATAAATAAATAAATAAATAAATAAATAAAATCTTTAAAAAAAAAACTTTCAAATGAAAATAGAAATACAACCAAAATCTATGGGATGACAGTTTAAGAGGGAATTTTGTAACAATAAAAATCTCAAATAAACGATCTAACTTTATACCTAAGGGAACTAGAAAAAAAGAACAAAAGAAGCCCAAAGTTCTAGAAGGAAGGAAATAATAAAGATCAGAGAGCAAATAAATGAAATGGAAACTATAAAGACTAGAAAAGATCAATGAAAGTAAGAACTGGTTCTCTAAAAAGATAAACTAAATTGACCTTTAGCTAGACTCACTAAGAAAAAAAGAGAGAGGCGTTAAATAAATAAAATCAGAAATGAAAGAGAAAAAGTTACAACTGAACACAGGAATACAAATGATCATAAAAGAATACTGTGAACAGTTCTATGCCAACATTTTGGACAATCTAGAAGACATGGATAAATTCCTAGAAACATACAATCTTCCAAGACTGAATCATGAAGAAGTAGAGAATTGGCATAGACCAAGTACTAGTAGGTAGATTTAATCAGCAGTCAGAAAACGCCCAACAAATAAAAGTTCAGGGCCAGATGGCTTCACTCATGAATTCTACCAAATATTCAAAGATTTAACATCTATCCTCCTCAAACCCTTCCAAAAAATTGAACATGAAGGAATGCTTCCAAACTCATTTTACAAGGTCAGCATTACTCTGATACAAAACCCAGTCAAGGACACCACATACACTAACAAATCATAGGCCAAAAATATCCCTGTTGAACATACATACAAAGAACCTCAACAAAATATTAGCAGATCAATTTCATCAATACATTAAACATATCATTTACCATGATCAAGTGGGATTTATTCCAGGGATGAAAAAATGGTTCAAAATCCATAAATCAATCAACGTTGATATACCATAGTAATAAAATGAAGGATAAAAACCATATGATTATCTCAATAGATGCAGCAAAAGCATTTGACAAAATTCAAAATCAGTTTGATGATTAAATCAACATAATAAAGGCTGCCTATGACAAGTCCACAGCTAACATCATGCTGAACAGTGAAAAACTGAGAACTTTTCCTTTAAGATCAGGAACAAGACAAGGATGCTCACTCTCACCACTCCCATTCAACATAGTATTGGAAGTGCTAGACAGAGCAATTAGGCAGGAAAAAGAAATAAAAGCCATTCAAATTGGGAAAGAAGTAAAACTATTTGTGGATGACATGATTTTTTATATATAAAGACTCCACCAAATATCTCTTAGAACTAGTAAAAGAATTTAATAAAGTTGCATGTCACAAAATCAATACATAAAAATCTGTTGTGTTTTTATACACTAATAACAAACTATCAGAAACAGAAATTAAGAAAATAATTCCATTTATAATTGCAACAAAAAGAATAAAATACCTAGGAATAAATTTAACCAAGGAGGTGAAAGATCTGTGCACCGAAAACTTAGAAGACACTGATGAAAGAAATTGAAGAAGGCAAACTAAATTGAAAGATATCTCATGTTCACGGATTGAAAGAATTAATATTGTGAAAATGTCCATATTACTCAAAGCAATCTACAGATTCAATGCAATCCCTATCAAAATTTCAATGGCATTTTTCACAGAAATGTAACAAACAATCCTAAAACTTGTGTAGCACCACAAAAAATCCCAAGTAGCCAAATCAATCTTAAGAAAGAAGAACAAAGTTGAAGGCATCACCCTCCCTGATTTCAAACTATATTACTAAGATATGGTAATTAAAAAAAAACAGTATGGTAATGGCATAAAAACACATAGATCAAAGGAACAGAATAGAGGGCCCCAAAATAAACGCATGCATATATGGTCAATTAATTTATGACAAAAGAGGCGAGAATATACAATAAGAAAAGAACAGTCTTTTCAAAAAGGGTGTTGGGAAAACTGGACAACCACATGCAAAAGAATGAAACTGGACCATTATCTTACACCATATGCAAAATTCACTCAAGATCGATTAAAAACTTGAATGTAGAATGAAGCCATAAAACTCCTAGAAGAAAACATAGGTGGCAAACTCCTTGATATCAGGCTTGGCAATGTTTTTTTGGGATCTGACTCTTAAAGGCAAGGATGACAAAAGCAAAAATGGACAGCTGGGACTACACCAAACTAGAAAGCTTCTGCAAAGGGAAGGAAACCATCAACAAAATGAAAAGGCAACCTCCTGAAGGGGAGAAGATATTTGCAAATCATATATCTGATAAGAGGTTAATATCCAAAGTATATAAAGAACTCATACAATTTAACACCACCACCACAACAAAACACCCCCAAACAATCCAATTAAAAACTGGGCAGAGGATCTGAGTAGATATTTTCCCAAAGAAGAGATACAGATGGCCGACTGGCACATGAAAAGATGCTCAGCATCACTTATTGGGGAAATGCAAATTAAAAACTACAATGAAATACCACCTCACACCTGTCAGAATGGCTATTATCAAAAAGACAATAAAAAACAAGTGTTGGTGATGATGTATAGAAAAGGTAGCCCTTGCAGCCACTCTGGAAAACAGTATGGAGGTTCCTCAAAAATTAAAAATAGAACTACCATATGATCCAGTGATTCCACTTCTGGGTATTTATCCAAAGAGAATGAAGATATTAATTTGAAACTATATATGTCCCCCCACGTTCACTGCAGCATTATTTACAATAGCCAAGATATGGAAGCAACCTAAATGCCCATTGATGTACGAATGGATGAGGAAGATGTGGCATATCTGTGTGTGTGTGTGATGCTAAGTGAAATAAGTCACACAGAAAAAGACATACTATAGGATTTCACTTATATGTGGAATCTAAAAAACAAAACAAACAAAACAAAACTCATAAACACAGAGAACAGAGTGGTGGTTGCCAGAGGGGAATGAGGTTGAGGGTGGGTGAAGTGGGTGAAGGTAATCAAGAGATACAAACTTCCATTTATAAAAAAAAGTCTGAGGATATAATGTGCACCATGGTGACTATAGTCAGTAATATTGTATCACGTATTTGAAAGTGGTTAAAAGAGTGAATCTTAAAAGCCTTCATCACAAGAAAAAAATATTTTGTATCTTTGTACAGTGACATGGTAACTGGACTCATGCTGATTATTTCACAATGTATACAAATGTCAAAAATCATTATGTTGTACACCTGAAATGGATATAACGTTATATTATACTTAAACAAACAAACAAACAAAAAACAGGAAAAGAGAGGAAGAACTTCCCTCAGAAGGAAAAGGCTCTTCTGTCCTGGGTCTTTTTGGCTTAGTGGATAAGCAGCCCTCAGTTGCCTAATACGGTCACTGCGGATTTGACAGGACAATAGCAGACCCTTCCTTACATGCCTTATTAGCCAGGTAATATAGCTGCCATGGTAACAGAGCCACCAGCTCTGCTCCTGATAAGTCCTGAGTCATGTTTCCCTCCATGATTAGGAGTTGCACACAGCGCTATGACAATGTAGTTGTATGTGCCTGAGTAGGTCACATCCTGCTCATTCTTCATAAAAGAACAGTCTCATTATACTTAGAGGATTATCCACTCTAATCATTCCACACTTCTCCTTTGACATATGAGGATATAAAATGCAAATATATTAAGTTTTGTTCATTTATCTATTCATTCACTTGAACAGGCACTGTATCCAGCCCAGGGGGATACTATTGTGAGCAAGACAAATGCACTCTTTCCTGTCAGTACACTTAGAGTTTGGTTTACATTTGCCCTTGGTCACAAAATTATCAAGGAGCTAAACAGGGACTAAAACCCACATCGGCCAAGTCCTGGGCCAGGGCTTCCCCTGCGACATCGTTCACACGTGCGTAGAAAGTAACAAAAGGAAGCTCTGTCAGTCAGAGATCCAGCAGGAAATACAGGCACCACCAACCAGGATTCTGAAGCACATTTATGAAGAACTATTTACGGAAGGAAGGCAGGGCTACGGGAGCGAACAAAAAACTTGGTAGCACCCCAGGACTAAGGACAGTGGGAATCCATCACCACCCTAAGCTCGAAGGGCAAAGGCAAGAAATGGTGTTACCAGAGCCTGGTAAGATCTGGAGCCTGGAAGAGAGCTCACTGAGCAGTGTTGCCCTTACAGACACGTGAGCCAGAACTAGGGTCCAGGTAACGTCAAGGGAGAGGAAGAAGAAATGCCCCAACCTCTCCTCCCACCAGGGCCGAGCTCAGAGGCTGTAAGAAGCCTTAAGGGTGTGTGTGTGTGGGGGGGGGGCACGATGAGGAGGAGCATGGAACTGAAGGCACTTCCTATTTATTTTATGACTGCTTCTCCCTATCTGAAGCTTTTCCCAAACTAACAATAATAAAAAAAAATAAAGTAGAAGAGAGAGAGGTCAATTAAAAAAAAAAAAAAAGAAAATCACTATTCCTGCAATGAATAAAAGATTTTTTAGATGAAATAACAAAAATAAGTCTTAAAAACAGCAGAGAGGCTATTGTCAATAGAATATATTAGTTACATTTAGTTCCCACCCCTGCCTGTTGACTTGGATCCAAGGCTTTTTGTACACACTGGAAGATAAAGGCTACAGAGAAAAAGTGTAGCTGCTGTGACCACAAGTAATGTGGAAATATCACTCAAGTAGCTATGAAAAACCTTTGATATTTGAAAGTGTATAAATGCATAGATTTCCTCTCTGCAGTAGGCACCCCTGTGGAGCACTGTGGAAACATAGTTCTCATTTCATAATGAAAGGCTATGAAAAAAGAATTCTTCTGAGGACATCTTTTTGGAATACATCTCATACACCATGAAGAACTGTGCTAACCTATCCCCCTCTTTTTAAAATGTAACCTGGGTATTTTCCCTCTTTCTTTTCCTTTCCTTCTTTCATCTAGCCTCACTCAATAAGGGCTCAAAAATCTGTTGCCCTTTTCCCCAGCCAACCTGGTCTGTACAACGTGCTCTCTCCCTATCATCATTTTTACCTAAGCATGGGAATAAACCACTGAAATGTTATTACCCCCCACAAGCTTCTACAAAATTAAATTTGTACGATGAAGCCTTATTATGAAGATGTTATTATGTAAGAAACTTCTAATCTTCTCTTACACCTAAATATATAGCCGTGGATTTCAAGGACCATATTTTCAAGGCAATATTTTAAATTCTACTTTCAGTTTGACTTTTTGTTTTTGTGTAAATAAAGTGATTTGTGTACCCATAGTGAATAACAGAAAGTGTTAGTTTTGCAAAAATTTCATAGCTCAAATTTGATTAGAGGTTTCAGCCCATTTTGTCAATGAGACCCTCTGGTGCACTGTGATAAGAAATGGGGATTAGGCAGATGAAAATAACCTTTATTCCTCCTTAGAGATCCCTAATTTTGAATTTGTCAGCTTCTGAGAATATAAAACATTAACTACATTACTGAATTAGCATGCATTTACATTTCATGACATCTCAGTCATTTCTGGTATACATTAATGGGACGTATAGACCCCTTGACTATATGAAGAGTTCTTTCTAATATATTGAAAAAATATTAAAGGATCATCTCTTGTTACATTGAATTTTGGCATTTTGTACAATTCCATTTAGTCAAATATAAGCAAATGTGCCATGCAAGTCCAAATCAGATCTTTTGATGAATGGCGATAATGGTTCAAAACTAAAATTCTAAAGAAAAAAAAAGAAATTTTTTCTAAGAAAGAATTTCCTATTCAAAAATATGTCTTGCTTGCCGGGGGGGGCGGTGGGGAGGCATCGATTCTCACTTGTTTTTACCAAAGCATTTGCTATGAGCTTAGTTTCATAGTACTTGTAACTCTGCATATGCATATTTAATGGCAAAAACAAGTAACAGTAACATAATAGAGAAAATAAATACTCCCTCTGGGAACTGAGCACACAATCAAGGACAGGATTTGGCCTCTGCACAATATTTTCTGTTACTGTAGCCAAGTACTCGATAAATACATATCGTTTTGTAAAGTTATTTTCATCAGTTTCCTATACCTATTTATGTTTCTCTTCACCAGCACACTATATATATTTTTTAACCATTTACATTACTTTTGCAGTTACCTTAGTATTTAGAGTTCTCATTACCATTTGCAGGGGCTGAAGAAGAACTGGGAAGAGGTGCATAAGGAGTTTCAGTCCCTCTCGGTGTTCATCGACTCCATCCCAAAGAAGATCCGCAAGCAGAAGCTGGAAGAAGAGATGAAGCAACTGGAACATGACATCAGCATCATCGAAAAGCACAAAATTATTTATATTGCGAATAAGTAATCATGGATTTTTTAAAAATATAGTCATTTTAACATAGGGAAGAAAATGAAACTGCTTTTCAAAGAGGAGAACACTATGAAGAGAATTAAAATAGTTTTTACCAAAATGCGGAGGCAATGATTAAAGGGTAATCGAATTATTCTACTCATGTGAGAGAAAATTTTGTTTTTACCAGCATTAGGATTTCCACGTATAAGCAGAAGTTTGATGTGGCGTGTTCCAATCTGTAGGGTGATCCATTATTTTTATGTACTTCTTTCACAGAAATATTAATTTCTGGGCGCTGAAGAATAAAGTCAGCACTCAGAACTTCAGAATTTTTCTATACTGCATGATACAAAGAGCACAACATTAAAAACTGTGAAGAATTTTGAATTGGACATAGTGGCATATGCTTTCTCCCTACTCCAGTGCTTTCTAAACATTGCTTAAGATTCCCACACATTCAACAGCATGCAATCTCTGATAACCTCTGTCATTTGCAACTCTTCCCAACTGCAAATACCGTCAGTGTCCATAATGCTAGCTATGCCAAAGAGCTTATATTGGGAGGAAGTAAAATGAAGAAGGTAACATAAAGTCAAGAAGACAACTTAGAAAAGGCATCACTGAGCATAATCAAAGAGAACAGCCTTCTTCTGGGTATACCAACTTTTAAAAACTTTCCTACTCAAAGTGCTTCATTCCATAATTCACTATAGGTTTTTCACTAAAATGGGATGTTCCTTTTTCTTTTTTTGTTCCTATGTATCTATTTGGTGAATTCTAAAGTTTCCATTTGTATGATTAATTTATTAAGCAATAAGTTCATGCGAGTAGAGCTGTCTTCAACTCAAAATAAGTGTATAAGGAGAGTCTAAAAGGAAAAGATTCTTGTATGAAATTTTAAATTAGAGAAATTCAGTAGAACATGAAATACAAAATATCAGAGCAATAACAATGTCTGCTGCTTACACTGATTTTTATCTTATGGACGAAAGAAAAAAATGACATATTTTTTAGCTTTTTCACAAACAGAATTTGAGAGCATTGTAGAAAATCTTACTTTAATTAAATAAAAATGGTTATATACAAATATTTTTGAAAACTCACTTTAAACTTTTTTCACATCTTTTTATGAACATCATTTCTGTATTTATTACCTTAGAGCAGATATAAAACAAAAGCTAGTGATTATTCAGAATGGTTGCTTGCTATTTAGAATAGGCGAATAGTTATAACAATAAACCCAAAATGTATAATAATAACATAATAGAAACTCATATCTTGCTCACGTAACAATACTGTGCTGCAAAGACATGAGCAGGAACTCTTTTGCACACAGTTGCTCAAGGACCCAGACTTACGGAGTGGTAGGCTCTGTTCTCTCCAGAGTTCAAGCCTAGAAAAGATGCACATCATTTCTCTTTGCATTTTCTAAGTCAGAACACTAGTTGCACATACTGCCTCTAAACACAAACACCACCAAATCTTATTTGTCTGGTAAACAAATTTCTCATTGACGTTATTGTCCTATGTGAATAAGGGTGGGGGGTGGTACTCTGTTCCATGCAGTCACTCAGAGACTCTGATGGTACAGCTGCCCTTCGCCACGCTGAAGGATAAGATGTTTAGGTTAGTATTTTATTTGTGAGATGATTCTTATACATAACTAATTTAAAAACAATTCAAAGTCAGTAGTGATGCAAAAATATTCTAATTATTTCAGCATCATGGTTGTTAGGTTTGGGGGCCATGAATGAGAGTTGCCTTACGTGATATCTTTGTGGTTTTAACAGATGGTTTTTCTCTTCCTGTATGTCTACTAAAGAATAGACTTTTCTCCACGGCCCACGATGTTATTCTAGATTGACTTTATTGCCTTTCTCATTCACAGGCCTCTTAGGGAAACCTTCCCATCCATTATTCCTGAAACATTATCCTACACTCCTACCATTGGATTCTAACCTTAAAAATCTCCAGTGCTAGCTTCCCACATCCACATTCAAACACACACACACACACACACACACACCTGGGTCATTCTACCAGGCAGAGGAGGGAGAGACACCTGACTCAATGATTGATCAGTGACTGATCAGATTCTCTTGCTCGAGAATGTGAATTAAGAGACACAGAGACCACAGTCATTTGGGAGCAGGCACTTGAGCCTAAAAGGTCAAACTTCATTCCTGCAGCTAGTTTGACTTGGTTTTTATTCCTATTCAAAAGAGCTCTGAGTAGAATAAAAATCCGATGTGGTCTGGTCCTTTGCCTGTGACCTCTTTGGCTTGGTTCCTTGAAATGCTGCCCCCTCCCCACGGTGATGGGTGTTCCTATAATAGTGAGATATAGATGCCCCTCCCCCCAGTCTTTGCACATTGTTTCCTCTGCCCTTTTCTTTCTTCTCCTGCATATCTGCCTGGAGAAAATCTGCTCTTCAAGAGTTGGATCACATTACCTTTCCGTGACACCCCTTTTTGATTCCTCAGACTCAGTCCTCCTCTTCCAGCATTGCTCATGTTGTATTGTGTTTATGTGATTATCTGCTATTTCCCACAAAACTGCACACTTGTGGGGGAGAAGGGCCGTATTTTTTCATCTGCATTCCTTAGAATCTACATCATAGAAGGTGCTCAGAAAACCTTTGTTGAATAAATTAATGAATGATGTCCAAACATATATTTTGATGACCCCTTGGCATTATTATCACAACATAAATCAGACATAGAGGATAGGGATTTGGGCCAGTAAACAAGGCAGTTGACACCGCAGCAGCTAGCTGCATGAGCAAGTCGGGAGAAGGCAACCTCTTGTAGTGCTTATGAGCTCAAGCTCTGGAGTCAGGTGGATGCAGGTTCACATCCCAGCCCAGCACTTACTAACTGTGCTTCAGAATCTTTTTTAAGATATGTTTTCCCAGTCTATAAAATGGGTTGATAACCTACAACCGTGCTTTATAGAGTAGTGATGGGAACGGAATGAAACAACATGTGTACAACAGCATAGTCCCTGGCATGTAGAAAGACAATACATTCCTTACTAAGGTTTATTATTAAGAATCCAATTCTGGGGCACCTGGGTGGCTTGGTCGGCTAAGTGTCCAACTCTTGGTTTCAGCTCAAGTCATGATCTCAGGGTGATGGGATTGAGCCCTGCGTGAGGCTCCATGCTGGGCATGGAGCCTGCTCAAGATTCTCTCTCTCCCTCTGCAACCAACCCCCATCCCCAGTCAAGCTCATGCTCTCTCTCTTTCTCTCTCTTTCAAAAAAAAAAGAACCCTTCAGTTCTGTAGTACTTTTGTCCATTTGGTTCTGGGTCCATTAGCATACTATCAATAGAACTTCCCAAGCTTATAAAATCCAGTTGCAGGAGAGGACCTGATTGAACAGTTTTGAAGTCCTAGCCTGAAATTACCCTAGTCTGGCTTAATCTCCTTAGTGGCACATGCAGATGATAACTGTATTTGGAAACTGCTATCTTTAATAACTGGCAAAAATTTGGCAATACTTCCTGAATTACTCAGCACAGATATCCCCCCCACACACACACACACAAAAGATAAGCTTAAATCAGTAATGCTGCCAAGTGTCACTAAGGAAAAAGGTTTGCAAGGTTGTCTCCAACAAAGCCTCCTGGGTGATATTTATTAGTGAATGAATGTGGCCCAGGGCCTGACCTCAAGTCTGAGGGCCCATAGGTTCATTGTTCTCAGGACCTCAGAGACCGATGCACATGAATTAAAAGGCACATGAATCTGAGTTGCCTCCTGAACATCAATTATTTTTATTATGATAAAATACATAACAAAACTTACTATCTTAACCATTTTTAAATGTACACTTCAGTGGGATTAAATACATTCAGTGTGTGGTGCACGCATCACCACCATCTTTCTCTGTAAGCCTTTTCATCTTATAAAATAAACTCTGTACCTTCTAAACAGTAACTACCCGTTCTCCCCCATCCCCCAGCCCCTGGCAACTGCCATTCTAATTTCTCTCTCTATGACAGTTAAAAATAGACTAAAGAATTAATAGAAGTTGGGAGAGATGGGGAAAAGAAGGATTGTGGAACTAAAAAATTCCAAGCAGAATATAATGTATAAAGGATATGGGGCAGGGAACTCTCAACCCATAGGAGGGAGGCAGCCATTGGGGCTGTAGTATACAGCGAAGGGAGAAGGATTCAAGCTGAAGATGAAGAGGGAAGCAACAGGCATTAACCTATTCTAAACAGAGACGGAGCATAATACAATATATTTTTTATTGTTATGTTAATCACCATACATTACATCATTAGTTTTTGATGTAGTGTTCCATGATTCATTGTTTGTGCATAAAACCCAGTGCTCCATGCAGAATGTGCCTTCTTTAATACCCATCACCAGCCACCCCATCCCTCCCACCCCCCCACCACTCCAGCAACCCTCAGTTTGTTTCCTGAGATTAAGAATTCCTCATATCAGTGAGGTCATATGGTACATGTCTTTCTCTGATTGACTTATTTCACTCAGCATAACACCCTCCAGTTCCATCCACGTTGCTGCAAATGGCAAGATCTTATTCCATTTGATGGCTGCATAATATTCAGCTGTGTATCTATACCACATCTTCTTTATCCATTCATCTGTCGATGGACATCTTGGCTCTTTCCACAGTTTGGCTATTGTGGATATTGCTGCTATAAACATTGGGGTGCACGTACCCCTTCGGATCCCTACACTTGTATCTTTGTGGTAAATACCCAGTAGTGCAATTGCTTGATTGTATGGTAACCCTATTTTCAACTGTTTGAAGAACCTCCATCCTGTTTTCCAGAGTGGTTGCACCAGCTTGCATTCCCACCAACAGTGTAAGAGGGTTCCCCTTTCTCCGCATCCCCGCCAACATCTGTGATTTCCTGACTTGTTCATTTTAGCCATTGTGACTGGTGTGAGGTGTTATCTCATTGAGGTTTTGATTTGGATTTCTCTGATGCCAAGCGATGTTGAGCACTTTTTCATGTGTCTGTTGGCCATTTAGATGTCTTCTTTGGAAAAATGTCCGTTCAGGTCATCTGCCCATTTCTTGATTGGATTATTTGTTCTTTGGGTGTTGAGTTTGATAAGTTCTTTATAGATGTTGGATACTAGCCCTTTATCTGATATGTCATTTGCAAATATTTTCTCCCATTCTGTCAGTTGTCTTTTGGTTTTGTGGACTGTTTCTTTTGCTGTGCAAAAGATTTTTATCTTGATGAAATCCCAATAGTTCACTTTTGCCCTTGCTTCCCTTGCCTTTGGCGATGTTTCTAGGAAGAGGTTGCTGCGGCTGAGGTCGAGGAGGTTGCTGCCTGTGTTCTCCTTTAGGATTTTGATGGACTCCTGTCTCACGTTTAGGTCTTTCAACCATTTGGAGTCTATTTTTGTGTGTGGTATAAGGAAATGGTCCAGTTTCATTCTTCTGCATGTGGCTGTCCAATTTTCCCAACACCATTTGTTGAAGAGACTGTCTTTTTTCCATTGGACATTCTTTCCTGCTTTGTCAAAGATGAGTTGATCATATTGTTGAGGGTCCATTTCTGGGCTCTCGATTCTGTTCCATTGATCTATATGTCTCTTTTTGTGCCAGTACCATACTGTCTTGATGATGACAGCTTTGTAATAGAGCTGGAAGTCCAGAATTGTGATGCTGCCAGCTTTGCTTTTCTTTTTCAACATTCCTCTGGCTATACGGGGTCTCTTCTGGTTCCATACAAATTTTAGGATTATTGGTTCCATTTCTTTGAAAAAAGTGGTTGGTATTTTGATGGGAATTGCATTGAATGTGTAGACTGCTCTAGGTAGCATTGACATCTTCACAATGTTTGTTCTTCCAATCCATGAGCATGGAACGTTTTTCCATTTCTTTGTGTCTTCTTCAATTTCTTTCATGAGTATTTTATAGTTTTCTGAGTACAGATCCTTTGCCTCTTTGGTTACATTTATTCCTAGGTATCTTATGGTTTTGGGTGCCATTGTAAATGGGATCGACTCCTTGATTTGTCTCTCTTCTGTCTTGTTGATGTATAAGAATGCCACTGATTTCTGTGCATTGATTTTATATCCTACCACTTTACTGAATTCCTGTATGAGTTCTAGAAGTTTTGGGGTGGAGTCTTTTGGGTTTTCCACATAAAGTATCATATCATCTGCAAAGAGTGAGAGTTTGACTTCCTCTTTGCCGATTTGGATGCCTTTGATTTCTTTTTGTTGCCTGATTGCTGTGGCTAGGACTTCTAATACTATGTTGAATAGCAGTGGTGGTAGTGGACATCCCTGCCGCATTCCTGACCTTAAGGGGAAAGCTCTCAGCTTTTTCCCATTGAGAATGATATTCGCTGTAGGTTTTTCATAGATGGCTTTTATGATATTGAGGTATGTACCCTCTATCCCTATACTCTGAAGAGTTTTGATCAAGAAAGGATGCTGTACTTGGTCAAATGCTTTTTCTGCATCTATTGAGAGGATCATATGATTCTTGTTCTTTCTTTTGTTAATGTATTGTATCACGTTGATTGATTTGCGGATGTTGAACCAACCTTGCAGCCCAGGGATAAATCCCACTTGGTCATGGTGAATAATCCTTTTAATGTACTGTTGGGTCCTATTGGCTAGTATTTTGGTGAGAATTTTTGTATCCATGTTCATCAAGGATATTGGTCTGTAATTCTCCTTTCTGATGGGGTCTTTGTCTGGTTTTGGGATCAAGGTAATGGTGGTCTTATAAAACGAGTTTGGAAGTTTTCCTTCCATTTCTATTTTTTGGAACAGTTTCAGGAGAATAGGTATTAATTCTTCTTTAAATGTTTGGCAGAATTCCCCTGGGAAGCCATCTGGCCCTGGTCTTTTGTTTGTTGGGAGATTTCTGATGACTGTTTCAATTTCTTTAGTGGTTATAGGTCTGTTCAGGTTTTCTATTTCTTCCTGGTTCAATTTTGGTAGTTGATACATCTCTAGGAATGCATCCATTTCTTCCAGGTTATCTAATTTGCTGGCATAGAGTTGCTCATAATATGTTCTTATAATTGTTTGTCTTTGGTGTTGGTTGTGATCTCTCCTCTTTCATTCATGATTTTGTTGATTTGGGTCATTTCTCTTTTCTTTTTGATAAGTCTGGCCAGGGGTTTATCAATCTTGTTAATTCTTTCAAAGAACCAGCTCCTAGTTTCGTTGATCTGTTCTGCTGTTCTTTTGGTTCCTATTTCATTGATTTCTGCTCTGATCTTTATGATTTCTCTTCTCCTGCTGAGTTTAGGCTTTATTTGCTGTTTTATCTCTAGCTCCTTTAGGTGTAGGATTAGGTTGTGTATTTGAGACCTTTCTTGTTTCTTGAGAAAGGCTTGTATTGCTATATACTTTCCTCTTAGGACTGCCTTTGCTGCATCCCAAAGATTTGGAGCAGTTGTGTTTTCATTTTCATTGGTTTCCATGAATTTTTTAAATTCTTCTTTAATTTCCTGGTTGACCCATTCATTCTTTAGTAGGATGCTCCTCAGCCTCCATGTATTTGAGTTCTTTCCAACTTTCCTCTTGTGGTTGAGTTCTAGTTTCAAAGCATTGTGGTCTGAAAATATGCAGGGAATAATCCCAATCTTTTGGTACCGGTTGAGACCTGATTTGTGACCTAGGATGTGATCTATTCTGGAGAATGTTCCATGGGCACTAGAGAAGAATGTGTATTCCGTTGCTTTGGGATGGAATGTTCTGAATATGTCTGTGAAGTCCATTTGGTCCAGTGTGTCATTTAAAGTCTTTATTTCCCTGTTGATCTTTTGCTTAGATGATCTGTCCATTTCAGTCAGGGGGGTGTTAAAGTCCCCCACTATTATTGTATTGTTATCAATGTTTTTCTTTGCTTTTGTTATTAATTGCCTTATATAATTGGCTGCTCCCATGTTAGGGGCATAGATATTTACAATTGTTAGATCTTCTTGGTGGATAGACCCTTTAAGTAGGATATAGTGTCCTTCCTCATCTCTTATTACAGTCTTTGTTTTAAAATCTAATTTGTCTGATATAAGGATTGCCACCCAGCTTTCTTTTGGTGTCCATTAGCATGGTAAATGGTTTTCCACCCCTTCACTTTCAATGTGGAGGTGTCTTTGGGTCTAAAATGAGTCTCTTGCAGACAGCATATCGATGGGTCTTGTTTTTTAATCCAATCTGATAGCCTGTGTCTTTTGATTGGGGCATTTAGCCCATTTACATTCAGGGTAACTATTGAAAGATATGAACTTAGTGCCATTGTATTGCCTGTAAGGTGTCTGTTACTGTATATTGTCTGTGTTCCTTTCTGGTCTATGCTGCTTTTAGGCTCTGTCTTTGCTTAGAGGACCCCTTTCAATATTTCTTGTAGGGCTGGTTTCCTGTTTGCAAATTCCTTTAGTTTTTGTTTGTCCTGGAAGCTTTTTATCTCTCCTTCAATTTTCAATGATAGCCTAGCTGGATATACTATTCTTGGCTGCGTATTTTTCTTGTTTAGTGCTCTGAAGATATCATGCCAGTCCTTTCTGGCCTGCCAGGTCTCTGTGGATAGGTCTGTTGCCAATCTAATGTTTCTACCTTTACTGGTTACATATCTCTTCTCCCGAGGTGCTTTCAAGATTTTCTCTTTGTCTCTGAGACTCATAAGTTTTACTATTAGATGTCAGGGTGTTGACCTATTTTTATTGATTTTGAGAGGGGTTCTCTGTGCCTCCTGGATTTTGAGGCCTGTTTCCTTCCCCACATTAAGGAAGTTCTCTGCTATAATTTGTTCCAATATACCTTCTGCCCCTCTCTCTCTTTCGTCTTCTTCTGGGATCCCAATTATTCTAATGTTGTTTCATCTTATGGTATTGCTTATCTCTCGAATTCTGCCCTCATGATCCAGTAGTTGTTTATCTCTCTTTTTCTCAGCTTTTTTATTTTCCATCATTTGGTCTTCTATATCACTGATTCTCTCTTCTGCCTCATTTATCCTAGCAGTTAGTGCCCCCATTTTTGACTGCACCTCATTAATAGCCTTTTTGATTTCGATTTGGTTAGATTTTAGTTCTTTTATTTCTCCAGGAAGGGTGTCTCTAATAACTTCCATGCTTTTTTCAAGCCCAGCTAGTATCTTTAAAATCATGATTCTGAACTCTAGGTCTGACATCGTACTAATGTCCGTATTGAGTAGGGCCCTGGCAAACGGTACTACCTCTTGTTCTTTTTGCTGAGGTGATTTCTTTCGTCTTGTCATTTTGCCAGAGGAGAATAGATGAATGAGAGAACAAAATGCTAACAGGTTAACACGTCCCCAGAAAATATACTCTGAACAAATCAGAAGAGACCTGAAACCAGGGGAAAAGAAAGGGAAAGAAAGAAAAAAGAAAGAGAAAAAAAAAAGAAAAAGAAAAAGATAAAAACAGAACAAAAGAAAAAAACAGAATATGATCAAATATGATCAGGCTAGTGCATAGATCAGTGCCACACACTAGATTTTGGGTATATTTTGGTCTGTCAGAAGATAGTGCCTCCTAAAATTATAAAGAAAGAAAGACTTATATATGTACAAAATAAGGGTTGATACAGTGAAGGGATGGAAGATGACTGTAAAGATGAAAATTATAAAAGATTTTATAAAAGGAATGATAAGTTGTTTGAAAAAAGAAAGAAGAAGATTTAAAAAAAAAGGGAGAGAATGTGATCAGGCAGGAGACTAGAACAAAGCCATACACTAGAGATTTAGGGTATATTTTGATCTGTTAGAAGAAACTGTATCTCAAAATTTTAAAGAGTGAACAACTTATATATATATGCCAAAAATAAGGGTAATACTATGAAGGGATAGAATATGACTCTAAAAATGAAAAATAAAAATGTTTTTTTTAAAGGGATTGATAAGATGTTGGTTGAAAAAGGGAAAAAGAAAAATTCAAAAAAAAAACAGTTAAAAAAATTAACTTTAAAAAACTAATGAATCATGGTAAAAAAGCCATGAATTCTATGTGCAGTATTCCCCTAGCGCTGGAGTTCTCCCGTTCTCCTTGATCGGTAAACTTGGTCTTGGCTGGCTGTTCCTGCTGATCTTCTGGGGGAGGGCCCTGTTGCCGTGGTTCCCAAACGTCTTTGCTGGAGGCGGAATTGCCCCGCCCTTGTTGGTCCGGGCTAAGCAATCTGCTCGGGTTTGCTCTCAGGAGCTTTTGTTCCCTGCAAGCTCTCGGTACAGCTTTGGAGGATGAGAGTGAAAATGGCAGCCTCCCAATCTCCACCCGGAGGAGCTGAGAACTCAGGGCCCCGCTCCACAGTGTGCCCCCAGAGAAGAGCAGTCAGTCACTCCCGTGTCCCCGGTCTCCAGCCGCACTCCGTGCTCACCCGGCCTGTGACCGAGCATTTCTATATCTGGAACCCGACCCCGTGTGGAGTCTCCAAACCCAGCAGATCCCTGCAGTGCGCTCCCGCACTGCTCCTCCTGGGGAGGGGAGTCTCCCCAGCTCTGCTGCTTGTTGGGTCCCTGCTGGAGGAGCAGTGGCCTGACTGTCACCGATCACAGTTTATGGCAACCCCGAGCTGAGAGCCTCGGCTCCGTCTCTGCAGCCGGCTTCCCCGCTCCGATACCTGGGAGCTCTGCCGCACTCAGGCATCCCCGGTCCTTCTGTGACCCCGAGGGTCCTGAGACCACACTGTCCCGCGAGGGTTCCACCCCCCGCTTAGCCACTGGAGCGACATCCCTCAGTGGAGCGGACTTCTAAAGTTCCAATTTTGTGCTCCGCGGCTCTAGCACTTGCCAGAAGCGGCCGACGGAGGCCCCCTCCCCCGCCGTCTCTCCTCCCGAATATCGCCTCGGATTCACTTCTCCGCACGTCCTACCTTCCAGAAAGTGGTCGCTTCTCTGTTCAGAGAGTTGTTGCTACTCTCTTCTTTGATCTCCTGTTGAGCTCGTAGGTGTTCAGAATGGTTTGATCCCCATTTAGCTGAATTCCTGAGACCAGACGAAATCCAGATCTCCTACTCCTCCACCAGGAAGCCAAGGAAATTCAAAAAAGAAGGACCCTTTTCCTAAGGGAGATGCTGGACAATGGGAATGAAATTCTCAACACCTCAGCTGGGCTTTCCTCACCTTGCTCTGAGCAGGATACGGGTCAACTCCTACCTTGGTTCCCCAGCTCCTGTTTTATATTTGCAGTTCAAACTCTTATGCTGAAATCCTCTTCTCTCTCTAGATATGTTAATGTCATTGGCCAATGTCACAAGATTAGCATGTGACTTAACTTGTCTATTAGTACAGCCCACATTAACAGTTGGACCACCAAAGCCAAGGATACTTTTCAACAGCTGAAGGAAATTTTTCAGTAGGTAAGAAGGCCAGTACTGGTTAATAGCACAATTAATTCTTAACAGGGCAATCTAACTTCTCTCATTTCCAAGTTCTTAGTAACCCACAGAAGGTGATTTGTTCATAAACACTGGTTCTTCCAAGTAAAAGACAAGCATAGATAAGGGACAAAAAGAGCAAGGTAATTTTTCTGGTGGGTTTGTTCCTTCCTGGCTGAGACCTGCTATGGTGAAAAAAATTTGGTTCTGACGGTTAAGTTATGTGACCTTTGGGAAATCAGTCAGTGTCCTTCAACCTGTATAATTTAAAAATTATATATATATATATAATTTATATCACAATTCTCGTTGTAATGTATTTGGTGAGAAATAACTGAAATTAGTAACAGACCTAGTTGATGCTAATTATCCCTGGAAACTGAACATACCGTTTCACAAGATCGGTGTAAAAAATCCATGCATATATTAATTGTTAAATGATACATGCAGATATGGCCTTTAGAATCAGACTTTTTATTCTACAGGATGCTGCCGATATAAGGAAATATAAGCCTATTTCCTTTCAAAATGTACTGCATAAGTATTGGTTTTCCAGGGGAGCCATAACTAACTACAAACTGGGTTGTTTACAACGATGGGAGTTTATTCTCTCACAGTTCTGGAGGCTGGAAGTGTGAAATCCAGGTGTGGGCAGGGTTGGTTCCTTCTGGAGGCCTGGAGGGGGAATGTGTCCCATGCTTCTGTCTTAGTTTTTGGTGGTTGCCAGCAATCCTTGAAGCATCACTCCAACCTCTGCCTCAGTGGTGCTCCCCTCCCCATGTCTCTGTTCCTTTGTCCAACTTTCTCTTTTATGAAAATGGAGTTATAATAATTGGATAAATGGAGCTAGAACAATTGGATATCCATATGTGAAAGAAAGAAAAAAAAAGAGCCTCAATTCAAACCTGCTAATAAAAAAAAAAAAAATTTTTTTTTTTTTTAAATATTCTATATTTATTTGACAGAGAGACACAGTGAGAGAGGGAACACAAGTGGGGGGAGCGGGAGAGGGAGACGTAGGCTTCCCGCAAGCAGGGAGCCCGATGCGGGGCTCGATCCCAGGACCCCGGGATCATGACCTGAGCCGAAGGCAGACGCTTAACGACTGAGCCACCCAGGCGCCCCTTTTTTTTTTTTTTTTTTTTTGGTTTCCAGAGTCTGGCTTTATTTTGCAGTACAGAAATCATGTGGAGCCATTCGAGACAGACATCACTGAAATATAAGCCTATTTCCTTATATAGGCAGCATCCTGTAGAATAAAAAGTCTGATTCTAAAGGCCATATCTGCATGTATCATTTAACAATTAATATATGCATGGATTTTTTACACCGATCTTGTGAAACGGTATGTTCAGTTTCCAGGGATAATTAGCATCAACTAGGTCTGTTGCTAATTTCAGTTATTTCTCACCAAATACATTACAACGAGAAAATGCTGCTGTCACGTTTGATGTCTTTCACCAATGAATGAATGAATCAATTGTTTATTGTAGATTCCTTTTTCCTTATTTATGTTTTGGCCATAGGCATTGTTCTAAGAGCATAGAGTCTGTGGCATGGTCAGAATGTTCTTCTATAATGGGAACCACTCTTTCTAGCTAAAAGGATATATTCCCTTTCTTTTTAAAATGTTCTCTTCTGTTCCTGTTCCCTTCCCTCCTTCTTTTTGTTCTCCACTTCGGTCCTTTCTTCCAGCACTGGTTTCCTAGAGAGACCATTTATTTAAAATCTTTAGAGTAAAGAACACCTTTAGAGTAGTTGAAAACCTCAAATGACTATTATAAAGTTTCCTTCTAAAAAGACCTAAAAACTAGTGAAGAGTTGTGCTCTACTTAACATTCTTTCCAATATGTCAAATGGCAGATTGAGCTGGTGAGTGTTGGTGCCTATCATTGGCTCTGGATCTTCTAGTGCTTTTCTGTGTCCTGATGAGTTTCGAGACCAAACTTCTGCATAAGCTAAGTTAAAAACAGTCATATACTTTGAGAGTGACAGGCCATTAGAACTGGAGGGAGGGTTGAACAAAACCTACTTCAGTTTCTTCACTTTACAGATGAGGAGACTAAGGTTGAGGGACACTGAGTGATTTCCCAAATGTCACATAACTTAACCATCAGAACCAAATTTTTTTCACCATAGCAGGTCTCAGCCAGGAAGGAACAAACCCTCCAGAAAAATTACCTTGCTCTTTTTGTCCCTTATCTATGCTTGTCTTTTACTTGGAAGAACCAGTGTTTATGAACAAATTACCTTCTGTGGGTTACTAAGAACTTGGAAATGAGAGAAGTTAGATTGCCCTGCTAAGAATTAATTGTGCTATTAACTAGTACTGGCCTTCTTACCTACTGAAAAATTTCCTTGAGCTGTTGAAAAGTATCCTTGCCT
Organism: Callorhinus ursinus; assembly: GCF_003265705.2. NCBI lineage: Eukaryota > Metazoa > Chordata > Mammalia > Carnivora > Otariidae > Callorhinus > Callorhinus ursinus. The sequence goes on from NW_027397125.1 coordinate 1,628,591, forward strand.
TTGTGGTCCAACTGTTAATGTGGGCTGTACTAATTGACAAGTTAAGTCACTTAGGCACTCAAATGAATGTTGCCTATGAAGCAAGGGTATATACACTTACCTAAAAGTTGTTACTGATATGGAATATGGATATGAAATTCGTTTGGAATAAAAGTTATCTATCCTACCGCTGAACCTCTGCTACCAAGTTCTCCTTTTCTGAGACAGCCAATGTTATCAACTTGTATGTACCTTTCAGAAATATTTTATCAAAACAAATGAATATGTATGTGTATATACAAAAACATACATAACTGTATGTACACATATATATACACATATATATTCCTCTCATTTTGTTAACTCAAATGAGAGTATACAATACTTGCTTCTTTCAGTTAGTAAAATTGTAGAGTTCATTTTTATCCATATATACTGTTCTTTATTTCTTTTTGTGGATGTGTGGTATTAAATCGTATGTCTATATATAATACACTTCACCAGTGCCCTATCAATGGACATTTAAGATTTCACTTAAGTTGTTTTTAATATTTGCTATTAAAAGCAAGGCTACAATTTAATGACTTTAAACATACATCATTTCACACATTTGGTTCTATTTGTAGGAAATCATTCCCAGGAGAGAAATAACTAGGTCAAAAAGTATGAAAATTGTAATTTTATTAGAAACTTTTTTTTTTTAATTTGTGGTGTGTGTGTGTGTGTGTGTGTGTGTGTGTGTGAATAGGAGATGTATATACATGGACCAATGATTTACCCAAATGGGAGAAGAGAGAAGTAAGTCTCCCTCAAGCTGTTTCCTCCAGCCACTGCACCCCCCTTCCCAGAAGCAACCACTGTGACCAGCTTCCTGTGTAAGTTTCCAAAGACTATTCTATGATTTATGTATCTATAATATAAACACAATCATCTATGAATGTATAGGAGAAGTACTCCAGTTTGACAGATATGCAGTTTTCTTCTGTTACAATCTGTAGGGATCAGAAGACCCTTGCCAAGAGAGGCGTCATAGATCAGTGTAAGCCTTCAAGTAAAGAATAGATCCTTTTATTGTCCTGTCATTCTTTATCAGCCAGACACCAACAACATTGTGAATTCCCTCAGGAATTCTGACCTTCACTATGCCTATGTGTACATTCTGGATGGAAAAGAGGCCATGGGTACCAGTTGAATTTTCCAATATGGATTCACTGCAACCATCTGACATCTGCTTTCATCTTCCCAGTGGTAGAGTCTGTGTTGGGTCTCCTGCCCTCTTTGTTTCGTGTTGCTCTCTTTCTTGATTGCATTTTCCAACACCAGAAGGCTACACATTTGGACTTTAGGTGGCAAGCTGCATTCCAAGAAGCCCTCCTTAACACAAGTCTGTTCACTTCCATCTCTCCGTGCAAACTGCATGGCCCTTGCCTGACTTCTTTTCTCTCATCATATCTTGATAAAAGCAACAAGGAGCCGTCAACCTACCGCAATATTCTGAGTTCTTCCAAAGAGTTCCCCTCAAGGGGATAGACAAGCAAGTGGTTTTGCTTCTATGACAGTTCAAGTGACAACTTTACCAAATATTTTGCCATGGGATAACAAGGGTCAACAGCTTGCCAGCCTGCCCGAGAATCTCTCCTATATGTCATGCAGTTCAATCACTACTAAGAGGAATCGGACCTTTCTAAGGCACAGAAAGCCTGTCAAGTCTTACCTTTCACAGGATTCTGTTCCAATGATGTGGCTATATCACCTAAGGGGACACAATAGCCAGGGTTTGCTATCAAGGCCCCCTATCCACTGATAGGGTTAATCAAGGCAAAGTTAACTGTCCAAAAGTTTCTCATAAGCAAGGAAAACAACAAAACAGAGGGACTCAGCAGCTGTCTACTTTCCTTTCTATTCCCTGGCCTTTCTAAGGCCAACAAAGGACAAACCCTAATCTTGTGCAATTCCCACACATGAACTGTGCTCTTTTGGACTAATGCAGGTTTCTTTTATCTTTACTGGCTTTGAGGAGACATCAGATTTTCTTGTGGATGAGCTCTGTGACTCTCCATAGCCAGCAGGCTTAGGCTTCAGGCCCAGAGCACCCTGGAGGCCACATGTGGTTTCATCTGGACAAATACTTTCAAACAAATTCCCTGGCTTTTCTGCAGAATTATTGAGATGACAGACACCTGCCACCCACGTAGTAAGGCAATGTCCGGCATTAGAGGGCCTTACCGGGTATGGGTTGTAGAAGCAAGTGACACTGGTGAGTTCAGCCTGAAATCATAACATTATCTTAGATTTTATTTTTATTTATTTTTTTAAAGATTTTATTTATTTGACAGAGAGAGACACAGCAAGAGAGGAAACACAAGCAGGGGGAGGGGCAGGGGGAAAAGCAGGCTTCCCACAGAGCAGGGAGCCTGAGGCGGGGCTTGATCCCAGGACCCTCAGACCATGACCTGAGCCGAAGGCAGACGCTTGACTGAGGCACCCAGGGGCCCCTATTGTAGATTTTAGACCACCAACTTACTATAGCATTAACTGCTGGGGTTCTTTTGTAATGCACCCAAAGCTTTTTTTTTTTTTTTTTAATCTCTTTGACACACCCTTTGGAGAATTAAAATACAGTAGTAAAGCCTAAAAGACTTTTAAGAAGGCTTCTAAGTATATTTTATAGCATAAAAAGTAAAATAAAGAACATGCCAAGATTCTAAGGGTTCAAAATTTCTAGTTACTCCAGTATGAGCCAAGAAATTGATGACAATTGACCCTTATGCTTTTAAAAATTAAATGAAATGGAGAATTCTAAAAAAATAAAATGTAAGCCAAGGGCCTTCAGTAGAATATGCTCTCTGTAAAAGATACATTATTCTATCATCATTTAGTCTTAGGTTTCTAGTATTCTCTCAGAATTTTAAGTGTATTTTAAGTAATTACCTGGCATTGATTCGGCATCTGGTATTTGGGGATGTTTTTAGCCTGAGGTATTTTTCACGTAAATTCAATTCAATTCAGTTATAATGAGTGTTTAGATTGATACATGTTTTTAAAGATTTATTTATTAATTTGAATGAGAGAGAGTGAGAGAAAGCATATCAGCAGGGGGTAGGGGCAGAAGGAGAGGGAGAGAGAGAATCTCAAGCAGACTCCCAGCTGAGTGCGGAGCCTGATGCGAGGCTCCATCTCACGACTCTGATCATGACCTGAACCAGAATCAAGAGTCCGATGCTCAACTGACTGAGCCACCCAGGTGCCCCTAGATTGATATTTTATTATTACAATCCTTTTAATACACACATTGGGACTAATTTTCTTAAAATAGTTAGATTTTAAAACTATTTTAAATTGTTTCTTTTAAAAGTCATATCAGAATTCACATGTGCCAGATGGTTTATTCAAATGTTTAAGAGAAAACTAAATCTGAAATTATTATATTTGCTAACCAATATTTTTCTGGGGGTCTTATGTGGTATGACCTTTTACCCCCGCTCCACCTCACATATTGAACTTCTGCTTTCCTCTTATATATCCTCAAGATCATATTTTCCTTATTCGTCCTTTTCCTATGCTCATTATCTCATTAAATCTAAGATGTCACCATAGATGTATCATTTTTGGTACCATTAAGAAAAAAAAATCTTAACAGTCACAATGCTTTCTTATCACTTAGAATTTTTATCTTATAGGAAAAGAGCCCTTTTCAACTTAATATGCAGATTTCTTCATGTATTCTTATGTGAAATAAAGAGATTAAGGTTAAGGTAGTCTTAAAATGTCTTTACATTCAGAGCTAGACTCAAATCCAGCTCATTGTGGAAGCATCCATAACTCTAACCCCACTCGACACTTCCCGTTGCTCCCAGAACCCTTATGTATCCTCTTATGTTGTGCTCTGCCACATTTTCTCTCTTTTTCAGAATAAATTCATATGAACCATGCTGTAAGACTCCTCTTTGATATTGCTTGGCACAGCTTTTAGCTGAGAGTTGGGGTGATGCCCTTCTGGGAAATTAGAGCAGAATAAAAAAATGCAATGGGCACCAAAGTGCTTATTTTGATGGTTTGTTTAGCAAATCTAGTGTGATCATTGGATGTGCAAAAATTTTCCTTATATTAAAGTCCTTATCCCCCCCCCAACATCAGCCTATTAAATCCACACTCTGTTGGATTTGATTCCCAACTGATGCTCAATTGGTGTAGCTTAGATATTTGTGTGGAAATTTACTACAGTGACTACCCTTCCATCTAATGGGGAAAAAGTTTTGTTCCTATGGTAACTGTTTCAGACCAGTGCATACTTACTATACTTCTAAAATATGCAGCCCATCCTTATGGGAGTACACATCATCTTGAAAGATTTTTTTATTCCTTCAGTAAGCATTGTTTTTTTTTCCTTTTCACCTGATTTCTGAATAAAATAAAGCTTTGTTTGTAAGAATTGCTAAGGCAGAGCTTCAGGGAAAAAAAAAGAACCATGGATGGGCCTGGCCCCTGGCAGTCGTCATGAGAGAGCAGAAACAGTCCTCAAGTGATTTCTGGGAACACATGACCAGTCCCTCCATAGCTGTATTTCTCCAAGACTTTCTACTTTCCATGCATCATCATGTTTGCTGTGTTTGGGATGTTGCTATGCAAAATGATATAAAAGAGTGTGTTTTTTTCCTAAGGCAATTAAGTTTAGCAAATGCTACTCTAGAATGATGCAGAAGTTCCTTAGAAAAATTTTAGAACTCCTTGGGGAATGATCTAAGAATGCTCATGATAAGAAAGGATGAATGTCAATAATGGCCTAAAATGTCATTCCACGGGATAAAATTCATTAGTTCCAGGGACTTTGCAACTATTGACATCACTTAAACCACAGTTTTGAAAAGGGTTCTTCTTTGTATTTTGCAAACAAAAGGCCCTCCTGATCTTTTTCTTCAAATTCATTGGCCTCTATGAATTTTTCCCTTTAAAAATTATATACTACAATCTTATTATAGAAAAGAAAGAGAAAGAAAGAAAGAAAGAAAGAAAGAAAGAAAGAAAGAAAGAAAGA